>NW_026000261.1:12550217-12574216 GCF_001458135.2 Marmota marmota marmota
TTTGCCTTTATTATTTATTGTACTACCAACAAAAAATATTCCTACAGGAGTATTTTGGCAAGAAGGTCCATTATTATGGATACATTTATCTTATTCTCCTAACACTATTCTTACTAGGTATCCTGAGGCTGTAGGACAATTAATACTCAAAGGAATAAAAGCAGCAAAGGGAGTGTTTGGAATTTCTCCCAATAAAATTATTACTCCATATACTATGAATCAAATTGATGAGTTAGCTAATGAGTTAAATACTTGGGCAATAATCATGTGCAAATCTAATGTTTCATTTGATAACCACTTACCATCTAATCCTTTATTGTCTTTTTGGTCATTGCATCCTGTAATTTTTCCAAAAATGACAAGAAAAACACCTATCATGAATGCTCCAAATATATTCACTGATGGGTCAAATAATGGTGCAGCAGAAGTAGTTACACCTGATCAAACTTTTACATTTTTAGTACCCAAACTATCTGCTCAAAAGGTAGAGCTTAATGCAGTATTACAAGCTTTTGTGATGTTTAAAGATTCTGTATTTAATTTATTTTCTGATAGTCAGTATATAGTTAATGCTATAGTATCCCTTAAAGATGCTGGTAGGATTTCCCCTTCCTCTACTGTTTTCTCTTTGTTTTCCACTATTCAAAGTCTAATCTGGGACAGAAAAGATCCATTCTTTATAGGACATATCAGGGCACATACAGGATTGCCTGGAGCCCTTAGTTTGGGCAATGATTTAGCAGATAAATCTACACATGACATACATATTTTCTCCACAATAGAAAAAGCTATATATTTTCATAAAAGGTTCCATGTCAATGCTAATACTTTACAAAAGCGTTTTAAAATAACTAAGGAACAAGCCAGACATATAATGAAACAATGTCAAAATTGTGTGACCTTTTTACCACAAGTTAATCTTGGAGTCAATCCTAGAGGATTGATACCTAACCATATTTGGCAGATGGACGTCATACACTTGCCAAAATTTGGAAAATTAAAATATTTGCATGTTACAGTTGATACTTCTTCTGGATTTTTGATGGGCTCCCTTCATGCCAGAGAGAAAACTAAAGATATTATAGCTCATTGCTTACAAAATTTTGCCACTGTGGGTGTTCCAAAACAGCTAAAAACAGATAATGGTCCTGGTTATACTTCTACCTCTTTTAAACAATTTTGCTCATCATTTGGCATTACTCACATAACAGGAATTCCATACAATCCACAGGGACAAGGCATAGTTGAAAGAGCTCATCAAACTATTAAAATGTACTTATTAAAGAAAAAGAGGGAATTGGAAAGGGGTATTTATCCCCCAAAGATAAACTTAAAATAACACTTTTTATTCTAAACTTTTTAAATTTGGATTCATCAGGACTTAGTGCTGCGGAAAGGCATATGTATCCAAAAAGTGTACATAATCCTAAGGTACTTTAAAAAGATATTATAACAGGACAATGGAAAGGTCCTGACCCAGTGATTGTTTGGAGTCGGGGTTCTGTTTGTGTGTTTCCACAGGGAGAACAGCAACCGATTTGTATTCCAGAGAGACTAAACAAAGTGATTTCTACAGACCAAAAAGAAGATGATTTGACTCAAATCCATAACAGCTGATATCCAGATCTCCAGCTTGGCTATTCTTACATCTGCGACAGTGATTAACCAGGATGATTTTTTCAATATCTATTTTATTATTGCCTTTTCCCACATCATAAAGTTCTATTTTATTTTGTGAGCTCATACAAACCTAGGTTAATGTTTTTCTGATCAGTTTTATTTTTTGACTGTGGAGTCTTTAAACATTGCAATGGAGATTTCACCTATGTAAAGCTACAAGGCCTTTACTATTGTCTTATGTGTTGTATGTTATGCGTGCACACTTCTGTTTTGTGTTGTATGTCTGTATGTGCATATGTCCATATATCATATATGAGGAGCACTTATGAATAAATGGATCCAATTTTTTTTATTCATGTGATTTTAATGGTTTAATTTAAATTGGGTAAACTTCTGTTGAGGATTGTTTTAATATGTGAACAAATAAGGAGGTTAACAGATCTGTTTGTTTACTTTCACCTTTCCTTTTCATTATATTAAATAATTCTGTTCAGGATAATGTAAATTGTTCAGAAAATTGTTTTCTTAGTACCTGTTGGAATGTTACATAATTTTTTTTAGCATCATTGTCAGAATTCCTATCTTCATCCCACTGCCGGTGAAGACAAAGATAAAACCGAACTACAGCTTCTTCGATAGTTATCACAACGAACTGTATAAACTGATGCACCAATAAATAATAACTCAACAAGTAATGCTCAATTTAAGAGTTGATTTACTTTGGGAGGAAATGGACATATTGATAGATTCCTCCGCTTTGAACTGCTTGCACAACTTGCCTGGACTATGTATCACTTCTATGCATTGTGAACTATGTGTTGGTGCAGCAAATTGTGGTAGTGCTGGCGTATCTTTGCTGATGGTGTCACCGGTGATACAATTTTTCCAAAGGAGCCATCAATTGGCTTGGTGTCCTGGCATTTCTATATCCTCCTCCCTTCTACTAGTGGTGGTCTAAAATTTGGGGGCCAATAGAGGTGAGGCAAAGAACCTCACCCCCCCACTGGCACCAAGGCCAAATTTGGGGGCCAACAGAGGTGAGACAAAAAACCTCACCCCCCCACTGGTGCATAGGCCTATCCACAAGTATGGCTGTATGCTGGACCAGTAGTCAGTGACGGGTATGATCCAATTGCAGTGGTACCAACCTAAGACAGGAGGCTGACACCTAGAGGTCAGCTCATCCGATGACAGGTAAGGACCATATGTTGTATTAGACAACCTAACAGGCAAGGTCCCTAAGCCACATTGCTTGTTGCTTAATTAAACAGAAGGGGGGAGATGCTAAGAGCCATAGCCAAGTAGTAATTATGCATGGCATTTTGGGTTGAAAGGTGACGCCAGCAAGCCATTGAGATGATATGATTATGTTAAGATCTGCATTCAAATGGATATTAGACCGCTGCTGTCCACCTAAGCCTGCTACTTTGGAGTTCTAGCAGGACTCCCAAAGAGTTTCCATTGGTTGAGAAAGTGCAGTAGGAGGGAATTCCGGAGGAGGGATTTCCTGTTGGGGTAGTGTGTCCAGGGAGAACGCCACGTGTGTAGTCCGGCATATTTCCCAGGGAGGGGCATGGCATTGGCGGGAGATTCAGAAATAAAGTTTTTTCCTGCTTGAGTGGCTCGTGATTTTGTGCCCAGCCAGACTGCGGCATTGGCTATTCATTTTTGTTCAATTTTATTTATTTTATGTTTTTATTGGTGCATTTATAAATATACAAACTAATGGTACTCCTTTTGTCATATAAATACATGCACATAACATAAGTTAACAAATCTCATGTCCTAGTAACTTTCCTTTCCCTCACCTCCTTCCACCACCATGATTACATTGCTCTACTAGTTTTGCTTAGAGTCCTAGTTTTTCAATTTACACATTATAATGATATAGAAAAGTGTGATTTATTGTGGCATATTTGTACATGAGCATAGCATATTTTGGTAGACTTTGTTCTTTTTCTAACTTCCTTCTCTATCTACTTTCTCTTCTCTATTGGTCTCCTTTCTCTTTTTGTGACATCTCTTTTTATTCTTTTTTTTTTAACTCTCTGGCTCTTATATATGAGAAACAGTATTAGATCCTTGGCCATATTTCTAAGTATTTTATACACTTTCAGCTATTTTGGGTATAGTTTGAGATAATGTAGGTAAATATTTTCATTCTTTTACATATAGATATCAAGTTTTGCCAGCATCATTTATGAAAAAAATGTTATCTTTACTGCAACATACAAGTTGGTAAATGTTGTCAAAGATCAGAAGATTGTATCTATATGCATTTGTCTTTGTGTCATCTATTGAATTCCAGTGGTCTGTTTTTATGTTAATATCATAATGTTTTTGTTATTATAGCTATATAGTGTAAGTCACCACCACGTATATATATTTTACTCTTTGTTCAATATTTCTCAATATGTGAGTGAGGTGTATTTTTGAAAAAAAATGTTTTTGAAGATAAGAGATTGGGAGATAGTCTAGATTCTTTTTTTCCCAAATTGCATATTTAAATTGATATCTTCAGAGTCTCCAAGATCTTTAGAAATACACAAACATATCCATACACAGTCACCCATAGCATAGCAATATTTGTCGATGAATTTGCTAATCTACAATTTCAGCCAATGATTTTTCTTGTATTGATTATAATTTTTGCTTGATATAGTTCCATATTTATTTAGGATTTAAAAAAACATCATAAAAACATTATAAGTAAGTATTATACTTACTTTGGGAATATGAGACTAGGTAATTACAAAAACAAAGATAAATTTATACTTATATAGTGTAATAATTCCATAATAAAAGTCATTTTTTATAAATTACAAATTGATCAAAATATGTTCACTCTTTGTTTTCCCTTTACAGAAGGAAGACTTTATTTCCATACCCCTAAATATTGTGTTTGGTTATCTGACTATTTGCTCAATGATATGTTTTATTGTTTAGATACTAGGTGTCCTGCAAAAAATCAAGTGTGAAACAATACAAGACAGTTTATAGGTGAAATGATTGGGCTATGAGGGCCTTTACCAAATCAATGCATTAATTCCCTGATAGAGATGAACTTAATGATAACTGAAGGTAGGAAAGGTTTGGTTGGAGGAGGTGGGTCATTGCGGACATGGCTTTGGGGTATGTATTTGTTCCTGGAGAGTGGAGATCTCTTTCTCTCTCTCTCTCTCTCTCTCTCTCTCTCTCTCATTCCTGGAACTATGTCCTGAGCTGGTTTCCTCTGCAATACTCTTTTGTTGTGATGTTCTGCCACACCTTGGGTTCATAACCAGCCATCTATGAACTGATACCTATGAAACCATAAGCCCACAAATAAATGTTTCCTCCATTAAATTTTTTCTTGTCATATATTTTGATCATAGTGGCAAAAAAGCTAACTGTACGTGAACAAATGTGATTTCAAAATATCTAATAAATAATAATTACTGCCACTATTGAAGAATTTCTGACAGGTTCCTGCAGAATAAAATATTATACATAATAGTTACTAATTATTTCTGTGCCCTGAAATTGGAAAACATGTATAGCATTACTTGACACCATCTTAAGCACTAATTTGAAGGAGTCAGTGGATAGAAGTGTCACACAATTATAACCAACCTAAACTTTCAGGATTGAGAAATATGTATTTTTGCAATATAGTAGATTAATGGGTTACTTATTACTCCAGTAAAAGCTGGATTATATATTGCATTTGAAAAATATTTATGTGCCTTTCAGTTATAAATAAGAATCACAATATATTCAACTACTGTTTAAATAATCAGTAGGTTTACCTCAAACACCAAAATGTTAAAAGAGTTAATGGTTGCTGCTGATATTCATTAGGTGTCTCTTGGTGTCTCTGTGTTTTACCTTATTGGTCTAAAAATAGCTGCTGTAGTTCCAGATATTGCATTAGTACTCAATGCAAAAGAATGGGAGAAGAAAGTGTAATATTTTTTCTTCTTAAAAGGGAAAGAAAAAATCTTTTTCAAAAGTAACCATGGTAGATTTATAGAACATGGTCACATGGTCACTAATATCTACGATGTAGGTTAAAAAAATTGAATACCACATACACCTTATATGGTTGTATAAATTTTGACTTATAATTTAGGAAGGCCCAATGTTCTTTTAGATTAAAAAAATCTTTCTTGGCAGAAAGGAAAAAAGGAAGAAATGGTAATGAATATTGGGAAGAAAATCATAATTCCTATTGTTAGTCTTGTTTACTAACCTCTTTAATTCTTGCTCTCTTCATTCACCTCTAATTATGGTCATATACATGTTTAATGTTATATATTTCAAAAGTGTGTTTTTCTGTCTTACAAATGTCCATCATTAACAATAGGACTTTATTATCAGATGTTACACAGTTAGTTGAAACAGGGTAAGCACTAAAGTTAATTGAAGCAAAAAAAATGTACAGTATCAAGGTGAAGTCATCTTCACTGAAGATTCATATTTAGTGTGCATTCATCCTAAAAACATGACTATAGAGAATAAAAGTTGGTATGTCATACTTAATGATATAGAAAGTAGAGAAATCATATTAAAATGCAGTACATGTATATAGTCTGAGAGAGTTTATGAGCCCTAAGTTTTATTACTCACATTCTCCTACATGATTGGAAGTTGTATATTATAATGCAATCTTCAGATGTTCGAAGCAAGATTGTGACACTGCTATAAAAACCTTGTAGTGCAAATGAATTTAATCTCCACAAGGTAAGTCTCTATATATGTGGCTTTCATGGTTTTAAAGATTATTTGAAACATAACCTTTTAATACCAAGTGAAATATAAAATACAATCACATACCGAGTGTTTGCATACAGGTTTAGATTTTTCTTTTGTATGTGATTATTTTGCTCTGAAAATATAAATGCAGCACCCAATAATGTAAATCTTTCTCAGTTCATTTAATATCAACTTCCACAAAAATCAGTTATCTTTTTGTTTTCTTTTCTAGATCAGCTGAGTGTAAGTAAAGGAATATTTACAAGGATCTTATTATTTGTAACATTAATCCTTCTATTATTTTAAGACCATCTCATCACTTTAATATAATTAAAATAGAAGACAAAATGATAATTAAATCTTCTCCCATAGGTGGTCTTAATTGTTCAATTAAAAACTCCTTGCTCAGTTTGGCTTAAGTCCCAATGCCCCATTGTTATAAAGCAAGGGAAAATGTCAACTTGTTCTTTAAAAATAGTGGGAAATTTGAGAATAATCTATAAAGAAAACTCTTGATTCTGTCTGCATTTTACATCATTATTGAATTCAACAATTTTTTTAGTAATAGTAATTTAATATATTTTCTATGAGGAATTTAGAAATGTGTACTATGAGAAATCGCAGAAGGACATAATTAATCTTTCAATATATCAAATGACAAATAAATCACAACAAATAAAACTGTATTTAATGCTCAGGATGATATAGAAATATCAAAAAGGAAACATGGACAATTAGTGACATTTGGATAAAATAATTTAATCTCTGGCTTTATTAGAACTGTTGATTAAACAAAAATAACTGTAAATTATAGAGAAAATAATAATTTACCTTGATTTCTGAAAAACTATAGAAAATATATAGACACAGCAGAAAATAGGATTTGATGAAGTAATAGTTATATATTTGTGTCTGTGTTTGTGTGTATATGTAATTATTTAAATTCATCACATTGAATCAAAGATAAAAATTGTAGTTGAGGATTATTTTAATAGTTTAGGTGCTTAAAACAAATGAAAATGTATGCACTTCACAAATTAAAATTTTTATTAGTTTTAATGAGTTAAATGATGACATTAAATATTAGAGACTAATAGTTATGAATCTAATGTGTTGGACCTTTTATCCATTCAGTAGAAAAAACTCAATCCAAGAAACCCCACTCATGTTTCACAATTTTTAGCGAACATTACAAGGAAATTACATTATTTCTTCATTTTTGTTTCATGAATTGTTTTGACCTTTTTTTTTCTTTTAGAACCAGGGATTGAACTCAGGGGGCATTTAACCACTGAGCCACATCCTCAGCTCTTTTCTGTATTTTATTTAGAGACAGGGTCTCACCGAGTTGCTTTGTGCCTCTCTAACTTGCTGAGGCTGGCTTTGAACTCTTGATCCTCCTGCCTCAGCCTCCTAAGCTGCTGGGATTACAGGTGTGCACTCTCATGCCCAGCAAATTTTGCCTTTCTAAAGAAAATTTTTAAGAGGTGAGTGGAAAAATCTTCCTGAATATGATTTATAAAGGCAGAAACAATAAAAGTAGAATGGCTTTATTTAAAGGAGGAAATACAAAGTTTTCTACTATTGGCATACACAGTCATGCATGAAAGAAGAAATATTACATGTTCAAAAAATAAAGCAATTATGTCAAGAAAGCAATTTGAGTATTAAAGACAGAATTAAAAAAGAGTTATTGCATTTTTTCCTTTAACTTATAACTATTGTGACCAGTTACTAATAATCAGACTTTGAATATATACCACTATGGTGGCATAAGTTTATACCTAGTGAAACAGTAATTATATTGTTCTTGATGTATTAAAACCTATGAGACCAAATAGTTTGTTTCCTTGGGTTCTGAAAGTGAGTGAGATCATTGTAGGGGAGCTATTTGCTAGTTATAAGAACTTGTAGAGGAGTAGGAGAAATTAATATTGGAAAAGGTCAAAGTCTAGAAAGTACATATTTCTAAGTTTAAATATTGTATCTTATAAAATCATGATTATTAATTGTCCAAGCCCTTAGAAAACTGTGAGCTTTCTAGAAAATCTTCATATATTAAAGATTGCTTTTGAGTGAATTAAACACTTTTTAAACCACTGTAATTGGATATTGATGTAAAGTAAAAGTTGTAGAAATACTCTGTTTGGAAAGTTAAATTCAGAGGAAGGTGTACAGAATAAACAGAATGAAATTTGTAATCTAAAACACAAGTTTCAGTCAGAATATATATATATATATATATATATATATATATATATATATATATATATTAGTTGTAGGTAGATATAAAACTTTATTTTATTTTTATGTGGTGCTGAGGATTGAACCCATTGCCTCATGC
Organism: Marmota marmota marmota; assembly: GCF_001458135.2. Lineage (NCBI taxonomy): Eukaryota > Metazoa > Chordata > Mammalia > Rodentia > Sciuridae > Marmota > Marmota marmota. The sequence continues at coordinate 12,558,916 of NW_026000261.1, forward strand.
ATGCTAGGCAAGTGCTCTGCCACTGAGTCAAAACCCAAGCCCCCTGATTTAATGTTTTATGATGCTATAATTGATAGTTTTTAGGGACATGAAATACTAAAATGTAAATATACATATAGGCATATGAATGTGCATGCACATGGGTTAGAGTATATACATGTGCACACACACATACAGATAATTTGCCAATGAAATCAAGTCATAATTACTATATGGAAAGTAAATCTGTTAGAAAAATATAGGCATTTTTGTCCAAAGTAAATATCCCACATAAGCCACTTAACCTCTATAGGCTTATTTTCTAATCTGTAAACTTATGTTGATAGACTACATAATTTCCACGTTCTTAGACATTATAAGTATGTTGAATAGAGAAAACAAGTGGTTTAGAGAATATACAAGTAAAATAAAATTTTGAATACAAGGTTATCTCCCTTCTCACTTAACAAATTATCTGTGATAATTCCCACTTCGAACAAAAAGTCTTATCTCAAGGATACATAGGTATCATATTAGATATTCTTGTACTTGTATTGTTATAAGGTCTATAACATAATTGTGGGAGAAGTACCACTATGAGTAAAATTAGAAATATTTTGAAAGAAGAATTAAATGACCCTGCTTATTGGTCACATATGTGTGAACGATTGAGTAAAAGAACAAGTTAAATACACCTGCAAATATTGAACTTTTAGTTTATAAAAAAAATTGTTCAATCAAATTGGTTGAAGCAGGAGTGGAGATAGTTTTGAATTGAAGGTGAATACATCAATTATACACATTTCTTCATTAAACCAACTAACAGCATTTCTTACCCAAAGATAAATATTTTTACTCTCATCATTAAGTCTTATAAGGGGCATGGAAGGCTGACACTTTGGTCCCACTGTCACTCTTAGAATGTATTCAAAAGTCTGGCAATATCATTCCAAATGCCCTGTTCTTGTGATATTCATTTTTATATTTATTTATTTTTGTTGGAGTTGGACTAAATACCTCTATTTTATTTATTTATTTTTATGTGGTGCTGAGAATCGAACCCAATACCTTGCACGTTATGCAAGTGCTCTACCACTGAGCCACAACCTCAGCCCCATGATATTCATTTTAATAATTGATATTTTTATACTTTTCTGGAATCATTTCTTTTCTTCATTAAATTATTTTTTTAAATTTTTTTATTCTAATTTTTTATATATGACAGCAGAATGCATTACAATTCAAACCACACATATACAGCACAATTTTTCATCTCTCTGGTTCTATACAAAGTATATTCACACCAATCATGTCTTCATACATATGCTTAGGGTAATGATGTCCATCTCATTCCACCATCTTTCCTAACCTCATGCCCCCTCCCTTCCCCTCCCACCCCTTTGCACTATCTAGATTTCCTCTAATCCTCCCATACTCCCCCTACCAGCCCAACTGTGAATCTGCATCCTTATATCAGAGAAAACATTTGGTATTTGTTTTGGTGGGATTGAGCTAAATTTACTTAGCATTATCTTCTCTAGCTCCATCCATTTACCTGAATATGCCATGATTTTATTCTCTTTTATTGCTGAGTAATATCCCATTGTGTATATATGCCACATTTCCTTTATCAATTCACCTACTGAAGGGCATCTATGTTGGTTCTACAGTTTAGCTGTTGTGAATTGTGCTGCTATAAACATTGATGTGGCAGTGTCCCTGTAGTATGCTGTTTTTAATTCCTTTGGGTATAGACCGAGGAGTGGGATAGCTGGTTCAAAAGTTGGGTCCATTCCCAGGTTTCCATGGAATCTCCATACTGCTTTCCATATTGGCTGCACCAATTTGCAGTCCCACCAGCAATGTATGAGTGTGCCTTTTTCCCCACATCCTCGCCAACACTTATTGTTGTTTGTAGTCTTAATAGTTGCCATTCTGAGTGGAGTGAGATGAAATTTTTAAGTAGTTTTGAATTCCATTTCTCTAATTGCTAGAGATGTTGAACATTTTTTCATATATTTGTTGATTGATTTGTATATCCACTTCTGAGAAGTGGCTGTTCAGTTCCTTGGCCCATTTGTTGACTGGGTTATTTGTATTTTTGGTGTTAGATGTTTGAGTTCTTTATATACTCTAGAGATTATTGCTCTATCTGATGTGTGTGTGGTAAAAGTTTGCTCCCAAGCTGTAGGCTCTTTATTCACCTCATTGATTGTTTCTTTTGCTGAGAAACCATTTTTAGTGTGAATCTATCCCATTTATTAATTCTTGATTTTAATCCTTGCACTATAGGGGCCTTATTAACGAAGTAGGGGCTTAAGCTGATATAATGGAGATTTGAACATACTTTTTATTCTGTTAGGTCTCTGGTTGAATTCCTAGGTCCTTGATCCACTTTGATTTGAGTTTTCTACATGGTGAAAATAGGGGTTTAATTTCATTTCATAAGAATTCTCTAGAGCATTTTCAAAAGTCTTCTGCATCTGAACCAGAGATTTTCTCTTTTTTCCATCCACTGCAATCACCCAACATGACTTTATACTTTTCTGGACTCATTTCTTTTATTTCTTCATTAAAGATACTAAGAAACTTAATTTTCACAATATATTTAGTTCATTTGTGTTGGACATAAATATAGTTTTCAGAACATTTCCATCTTGTTACCTCTGTACCTACAATCTACTTACCATCAGCTTCTTTCCCCTATTTACTCTTATTACATTCTTTTAGTGCTTCTTTTTGCTGGAAAGTATAAGCATTCCATCCTGCTTTCTCTTGACTTCCTAACAGTTTTATTTTGTTCTTTGTTAGCACTTACGTATTAGTAGACAGCCTCTTTATCGATGTAGTTCACACACATGTTGGTTCCTTTTTAAAAATTATTTTTCATATATTTTTTGTTGTTGATGGACCTCTATTTTTTTCATTTATTTATATGTGGTGCTGATAATCGAACCCAGTGCCTCACACATGCTAGGCCAGTTCTCTACCGCTGAGCCATGACCCCAGCCCACATGTTTGTTTCTTGAACATATTATCAATTGCTTTGGGGTTTAACAAAGTTTTGTGAGTAAGTCTTCTTCACTGATGGATGCACAGTTTGTGAGAAACGCTTAAATATAACATAAAATTTCCATGATTGATTAATAAAAGTAGTTTAATTATATAATATTTCTTTAAATTTATGCTCTGAATCCTCAACTTCCTTCTTGTTGGTCAAAGTAAGTCATGGGCAAAATCCTGTTGTCAATTAAGCAAAGACAATTAACTCCTTTCTCACTGAGAGTCTATGAAGGAATGTAAATCCCTTTGATGAGGAATGACACTCAAAAATAGGAATCAGTAACTTGTAATTCAGTAGGCTAGCCATTATAAATTTCTATTGTCAGCAGAGAATATGATGCTTTTGCATCAGCCCCTTGCACTCCAATCATCCAAACTCCATGTGAAAAACTCACCACCACTGGTAATTCTCACTTTAACACCTTGGATTTTGAGCATCCCTAGATAAAATTACAAAATCATATTGTGCAGATGAACTTGAGATTTAATTATATATCTCAGCATTATTTGCTGCTTAACTTGTTTCTATACATTTCATAAGTCCATTATCCTTACATATTCTTGCTCTGCAAAATCTTTTCCATACCCTTCAAAATCCATTAACAACCTTGTAATTTAAATTTTAGCAGATGAATTGAACAGTTCTAAAAATTATATTGAATATGTTTCCTATGACCTTAATGTTTATATCCTTCTAAAATTCATATTGAAATCTCTAACATGATAATTTCAGGAAGCTATGCCTTTGTGAGGTGATTACATCATAATGGTAGAGCCTTCATATTTGGGGTAAGTGCCTTTATAAAAGAACACAGTGGAAAGTATTCTATCTAAAAGGTTGTGAGCCCTGACCAGACAGTAAATCTACTGATACCTTGATCTTGGACTTCCTAACCTTCATCCTGTGAGAAATACATTTCTATTGTTCATAATCAACCAGTATATGATATTTATTATAGCAGTACAAATTGACTAAGAAAAATTGATTCCAAGAAGTGTGTATGATATTGTAACAAATTCCTAAAAATATGAACAAGACTTTGGAACTGGGTAATGAGTAGCAGCTAGTATAGTTTTGACATATACACTAGAACAAGTGTGCATTATACAAACAGACCTTAAAGTGTGATTCTGTTGAGTCCTCCAAAGGAAAGGAGGAGAGCTCTAGAGAAAGTCTCAAATTACTTAGAGAATATACTATGGTCATTAACAGACCTTTGATAGAAACATGAATGGAATGTTTAATAACCATTTTGCTGAACTATCAGATGGAAATGAGAAACATGTTAATGAGGTAGTGATGGAAAAGCCATTCTTGCTATAAAGAGGCAAATACCCTGCCTGGAGTCGCATCACAAGACTAAACCATTCAGTGTCACTCCAAGTGAATTTGGGGACTAAATAAAGATAAAAACACAGAAAGTACATTTTCTTTGGGTCCAGTGAACATTCCTCAGCTGCAGCTCCCACAAAGGGGGCAAGGCAGGCAAGAAAGAGTGCTAGGAGCACCTGCTAAACTCTTTTATTGGGGAGAAACAATTCAAATGAGAAAAGGGGTTAGGTTTCAGGGATTTGAGTCTATCCTCCTGATGTATTGCTGTCAGCAGGTTTAGTGACATCTAGGAAGGCAACACCTATCTCACATGCTGTGTGGGGATCATAGGCTGAGCAATTGAAAGGACACATACGTCGCCCACCCAGAGGGGCAATGTAGGTTCAGTCCAATCTGTGCACTCAGTGCTTAAGTTCACACACACACACAGCCCATGGCTGGCTTGCCACATCTCTACTCTCTCACTTCTCAAAGCTAAGAGGAGCTAAGTTCCTATGTTGCAGCTCCCAACAGCTGATGTTTCAGAGTTCCAATGTTTTCTAGAAAGAAGAACAAATGAGCATTGAAGTTAAATATTTGCATGAGTTTTCTTTTAATTTTTAAAGGTGTGGGTTGGATTCTCATGACTACTAAGAGTAGAGAGGCAATTAATGTTACATTCTGACAAAATAGTTGTCAACATTTTGTCCATGTCCTTAGACTTTTTATGTGGCTGCCTTTGTAGGTGATGGACTAATTAATCTTGTGGAGAAAAGATCATGGAAGCATAGCATTCAGACAGTGTCACAGATATTTCTGGCATCTGATAGCCAAGTTTACTGTGATAATCAGGAGCAGAAGATTTGAAAAATTTTCTACTTGGCCAGAAATATGTTAGTAAAACTGGGTCTAAGGAAGGCGTGGATGTTAAAGAGATTAGAGATGATGTAGAAATACTGGATACCTTATCCAGAAAAAAAATAGAAAATATAGTAAGAATGTTGGCGATTTCCTCCTTTGAGATTCATTAGCTATCTACAAATGATATATGTATTTGTGTATATATGTGTGTGTGTATAATTTTTAATGTAATGAATGAGAATAGCATATAAACATTATTATTAAATGTTAAAAATAATTATTCATGATAACATATTATTTATTATGTGATGTTTTAACAAAAGAAGGACAAAGTTCTTCCTAATCTCTGAAGAAACACAGTAAAATAAACCACTATATCCAAATTAGTGCTTCTAAATCATCAGTAACTGTCACTATAAAAGGCATTGTAAAAGGTGAGATTTCAAATTTCTGTAGTTAATGCAGACTGTATTATCAAATATCAGAAATTCAAATGAATCTGGAGTATTATTTTTCTTTTTTTTATTTGCAATATCTGAAGCAAGGGAAAGTAACATAATAAAAATTCTTGATCTAGATGACAGTTCTAAATTAATAGGTTAACTCTATTTTCAGTAAGTCATACTGGAAAAAAAAATGATGTCAATAGCATGAGACATGGAATAAAAACTCCATGTAGTCAGTAGAGCATTAGCCTAGAAATCAAGGCATAGATTGATCCTAGGTTTAGAGCTTATTACTGTGTACATTTCGGGAAGTCACTTTTTAAAATCACTTCTTATTTCCTTTTGTAAAAAAATGAGAGGTTGGTAATAGGTGATTTTTCAGGTCACTTCTGATTCTGAACCACATGCATGCTTAGTATTTATTCAATTTTTACGATTCTTCCTTAAAAAACCTAGCTGAATATCCTAAATAATATTGTAGTATGCAATTCTACCAGATATGCTCTCCAACCATTCACCCAGTGTTTGTCATATACTTCATTTTGTTTTTTCCTGTTTTTCAAGAATGTCATCCTCAAAGCTAGAGCATTTTTTAATATTTATTTTTTAGTTGTAGTTGGACACAATATCTTTATTTTATTTTATTTATTTATATGTGGTGCTGAGGATTGAACACGGGGCTTTGCATGTGCTAGGTCAGTGCTCTACTCCTGAGCCACAACTCCAGCCCACAGCTAGAGCATTTTGATTCTCTGGTATGTTGCAAATTACTGGTAGACAAGAACTGAATTTAATTCAACTCCCTATTCCAAATGATTGATACATATTAGACATTCAATAAGCATAGTTGTCTACAATCATCATTACTAAGTAGATTAAAGGCTAATGATTATAAAATATTAATTCACAGATTAATTACTCTGTGTTAAAGACTTTACATGTATTATGTCATATAATCTACACATAATTTTAATATAATAGTTGTTATCATTATATTCCTTTTACATATAAGAGTACTAAGGTAAACACAGCTTAAGGCTATGTGGTTAATAAGTTAGAGACAGAATTTGAATCCAATATTCTGAATCAAGAACGTGCATATAATTAAAAATGAAGAATAAAGTTATATGTCCTAGAAAATAAATCGAATTATCTCCTAAACTATTATTTTTTCTAAACTGTATCAACATAATAATAATGATTCACTTTTAATAATTCTGAAATGATATCTCAGGCTAAGACTTCCAATAACTCTATTTATTCATTCATTCATACATTCATTAAAAAAATTATTTCTGGACTATCATTTGCCTAGGATAGAAAGTCACATTTTCTTATTTTATATTGGCACAGTTTTGTTATTCATAGTTACTATTATTTATATTAGAGGTTTAGTTATATATTTTATAATTCCATAAAGTTGTAATTAGCTTCTTAGACTGTGACAACAATGTCAAATTTCTTGTCTGCTTTTGTCTGTAACTAGATATGTAGCATGGATATTGAGAAACACTAAAAAGATCTACCAAGTTATCATTACCTAAGGCATAGAGCCCTCTCAATTATTCTATTCTTCTATAATACACATAGAAAAATTAACAGATTTTAAATTATAATTTTAAAATGTTGAATTTTTTTTAAATCCAAAGTATTGCACATATTCTCTCTGTGTCTATAGTCACTGTGTTTTAAAATATGACATTTTCTGCCACATTTGACATTAAAAGAAACTTATGAAAATGTGTTTCTTGAGTATAGTTCTATTTTATTTCCTGCCCCAAGATAGTCTATATGTTAGTCATTTTCTTATTTTTCTCAATTGTGGTTTCCTGGGCTTTGTTGAGTGAAAATTCTTAAGTATTCCATAGACTTTCCATGATTTTGTTGTTGTTGTTGTTTGTTTGTTTGTTTGGTTGGTTTTTTTTGTAAGGTTCTTTCACAGAATTCCCTGAGAGCAAAACAAAACCATGGAAAAACTCTTTATATTACCTTTTTTTTTCTTTTGATATTACTGTGTAGAATATTCCCAACTGAATAACAAAAATAGACTATATGCAATTATCTTTCTTTGGGGGAGGAAGCTACAGGGGATTGAACTCAGGGGCACTCAACCCCTGAGCCACATCCCCAGCCCTATTTTGTAATTTATTTAGAGACAGGGTCTCACAGAGTTTCTTACTGCCTTGCTGTTGCTGAGGCTGGCTTTGAACTCTCTATCCTCCTGCCTCAGACTTCTGAGCTACTGGGATGCAATTACTTTTTGATAGAATAGAAATGCATTATATTTTCTGAAACAATATTGGTTTGCAACAAATACAAAGGGATAATTAAACCAAGAAGGGAAAAAAAATAAGGAGACTGTAGGCATGAATTTCATAAATATAAGCAGCAAACATATATCTAAACCAAAAGTATATTCAATCCAAAGGCATTATTTCTAATATTAGATGGAATATATATTATTACCTATTTTGAAGTTTGGCAGACTATTCATTCTATTTAACATCTTAGTCAGTTTATTAAATTTTTAATGAGAGCTTTGCTCATATTGAAACTCTATAAAATCTTCTAAAAAATCACTAATACATTTCAGGTAAAATGTTAATTTTGTTCTTTTTGTTAGATCATAAATTATGAAAATCACATGTGTTGTATAGGAATATATTTGGAGGTACAAGAGCAATTTTCAAAGAGTCTTTGTGAGAAGACTTCTAGTTAAAATATACAATTATCTTTTGGCTAATAATTTTTGAAAATATGGCATATTGTATTATCTTTTTAGTTACAATATACATTGGCATATTAAAAGGTTTGAAATTCTAAGCCAAAAATTTTAACTTAATAATGCAGAATTTTTCATCTTATTGATCATGGGAGCCATTTTTTAATATTATTATATATTTATTTGTTATTTGTGTTGCTTTGCTTCATTGTTTTTCTTTTATAGTAAATATATTTTATTTTATTTGTGTACAATTGCTCTTTTGCTCTTATTATCATTTTCCAATTTATTATCAAACTTTTTAAATCAATTAATACTCACATAGATTGTTGCCTAGTTTGTGAAGCACTGTGAGGAATTATGTTTTTAGGCAATATCATTTATAAGGGTTAGAAAAAAAATTGTGAATGGCACAAGCTATTAAACTAACATTTTAAGGTATACCTCTTGAAACACCCTGGTTTTGATCAAAAACAAGATATATGTAAGTTGATTATGACGTCTACAAACATGACCTAAATCAAATTACTATATTGTGGACACTAGGTGAACATACAACTCTCTAATTAATCCAAATCAAAATTTATGAGCAAAAAAATTCTGCAGTTTATCACTTATATCAAAAGGTTCATTTGTTAAATTCAGAGTGCCACACGTTCTAGGCTTTGAAGGCAAGAAGAGAAATGAGATGTTATTTCACAGTGGAAATTCAACACAAATAGTAACAAAAAGAAGATTAAAATGATAAGTTAAAACAGTAAAAACATCACAAGCATAAAATAAATTATATGCAATGGAGATTAATTTGGTGTAAACCCAGATTTGAACAGATTTATAAATACTTCCACTTATTTCTATCATGTTCACCTTTAATAACACAACATTTAAACTGAAATCTTCACCCTCCCCACATCATACACACTCAGTTTTGTAGCAGTTGTCTATATTAATATGATTACTGAATATAAATATTTCTATAGAGGATTCTAACTAATAGGTTTGTTCTAAAGGTAGTATAATTTTTTAAAAAATATTTTACAAGGAGACAAGATAAAAGTCTTCAAAAGAAGACATTAAGAAGACTGCAAGGGGTAGGATTGTGATTTAGAAGAGTGCTCACCTAGCATGTTTGAGGCACTGGGTTCTATCCTCAGCACCACATAAAAATTAATAAATAAAATATTTTTTTAAAAAAAAGAAAGACTGCAAATCTGGGATGAGTGGGAGAATCAACTGAAAATACTGATGGAAATAGACCAACAGTTAAATGCACCCAAGATAATATGAATAGCTAAAATAATTTCATTAAAATACCAATATAACTTATTTAAATAAATATTATTTTAAAGTTAGATCCATACTGCTAGTTGGGCAGACACACACACAACATTGAAAAAAAGGGACCAAACACCTCAAACAAACTAAGATGTTCCAACAGTAGAATCCATAGACAACACAGTAGAAGAAATGTCAGAGAATGAGTTAAGAAGGTACATTGATAGACTGAATTTTGAAATAAAGAATGGTATCAGAGAGAAAATGCAGGAAGTGAAAGGTCACATCAATAAAGAGGCAGTGCCTATAAAAGGAATCAAGGAGAAATCCTCAAAATGAAGAAAACAGGGGCTGGGTTTTTGGCTCAATGGTAGAGCACTTGCCTCGCACGTGTGAGGCCCTGGGTTTGATCCTCAGCACCACATAAAAATAAATAAAACAAAATAAAGATATCAAAAAATGAAGAAAACAATAAACCAAATTGAAAAGTCAATAAAAAGTATCACCAATATACTAGACCACTTGGAAGACAGAACCATAGGCAATGAATACAAAATACATACTCTTTAAATAAAGTTGACCATATTGAGAAGATGGTAAGAAACCATGAACAGAACTTCCAAGAAATATGGGGTAACATGAAAAGACCAATTTTAAGATTTATCAGAACAGATGAAGTCATGGAGATACAAACCAAAGGAATTCATGATCTTTTCAATGATATCAAAAAATGTTCCAAATCTAAAGAATAAAATGGAAAATCAACTACAAAATGCTTATAGGACTCAAAATATACAAAATTGCAAAAGACTAACAGCAAGGCACATTATATTAAGAATGACTAATATACACAATAAGGATAACATTTTAAAGGCTGTGAGAGGAAACAAAAATCAAATTACTTGTAAGGGGAAGCTAATTCTGATTTCAGCTGATTTTCAACCCAGCCCCTCAATGCCAGAAGGTTCTGGAAGAACATATGTCAAGATCAGAAAGAAAGTGGATGCCAACCAAGAATTTTATATCCAGCAAAACTAAGCTTCAGATTTGAAGATAAAATAAATATCTTCCATGATAAACAAAATTTAAAGAATTCACAACTAGAAAGCCTGCACTTCAGAAAATTCTCAGCAAAATATTCTATGAGGAGGAAATGGAGAAAGACAATAAAAACCAGCAAAGAGCAGGACTACACTAAAGGAAAAGTCAATAAAAGGAGAAACTAAGTCAAGTTAACCCCAAAATAAACCAAAATGACCAGGAATACAAACCATATATTAGTAGTAACCCTGAATGTTAATGCCCTAAAATCACAAATCAAAAGACATAGGCTGGCAGATTGGATTAAAAAAAATAAATGAACCAATGATATGCTGTCTTCAGGAAACAACATCCACACACTGAAGATGAAAGTGTGGGAAAAAATAAATAAACCATATAAACTGAGTAAACAAGCAGGAATTTTCATCCTCATATCAGAAAAAAGTAGACTTCAACCCAAATTTATTTAGAAGGGGTAAAGAGGACATTTCTTACTGCTTGATGGAATCAAACATCAACAAGACATAACAGTCATAAATATATATGCCCCAAACAATGGAGCATCTACATACATCAAACAAACCATTCTAAATTTTAAGAAGCAAATAGACCACAACACAATAATATTTGGTGACTTTAGCATAGCTCTTTCATCACTGGATAGGTCTTCCAAACGAATATGAAACAAAGAAACTACAGAGCTAAATAATAGAAGCAATAATTTAGATTTAACAGACATATATAGAGTATTTATCCATAAATGAATGAATGCCCTTTCTTCTCAGAAGCACATAAATCCTTCTGTAAAATAGACCATAAGCTATGCCACAAAGCATCTCTTAGCAAATACAAAAACAAAAACAAAATAGAAATACTACCATGCATTCTATCAGATCCTAATGGAATGAAACTATAAATCCATGATAAAATTTAAAAATAATAGAAGTTACTCTAACATTTGGAGTCTATGTAACATGCCATTGAATGATAATGGATAGCAGAAGATATCATGGAGGAAGTAAAAAAAAATATACTTAGAGGTAAATGAGAACACTGATACAACATATCAAATTCTCTGGGACACTATGGAGGCAGTACCAAGAAGAAAAGTTCATTGCATGGAACTCATTCATTGAAAGAATAAAAAATCAACAAATAAGTGACCTAATATTATATCCCAAATCCCTAGGAAAAGAAGAACAAATCAACACCCAAAGCAGTAGAAGATGGGAAATAATTAAAATCACAGCCGAAGTCAATGAAATTGAAATAAAAGAAACAATTCAAAAAACTGACACAAAAAGTTGGTTCCTTGAAATCCTATATAAAATTGGTAAACCCTTAGCTATGCTAATCAAAAGAAAGAGAGAGAAAACTAAAATTACTAAAATTTGTGATTAAAACGGAAATATTACATGTTATGTCTTATTGATGTTTGATACCCTCAAGCAGTAAGAAATGTCCTCTTTACCCCTTCTAAATAAATTTGGTTTGAAGTCTACTGAAATGCAGAAGATAATTAGAAAATATTTTGAAAGTTTATATTCCAATAGAAATAAAAATCTCAGAGATATTGACAAATTTCTAGAGAAATACAATTTACACAAACTGAATCAGGAGGACTTAGACAAGTTGAACAGATCAATTTCAAGCAATAAAATAGAAGATGCCATCAAAAGTCTACATCCAAGAAAAGCCCAGGACCACACATATTCTCAGCTATTTTACAAGATGTTCAAAGAAGAATTAACACCAACACTCCTCAAATTGTTTCATGAAATAGTAAAGAAGTTAACCATTCCAAACTCATTCTCTGAGGCGATTATCACCTTGATACCAAAACCAAAAAAAAAGACTCATCAAGAAAAGAAAACTTGAGACAAATATCCACGATGAACATAGACACAAAAATTCTCAATGAAATTCTGGCAAATCACATACAAAACCATATTAGAAAGATAGTGCACCATTATCAACTGTGCTTTATTCCAGGGACACATGGTTGGTTTAACATAAGGATATTAATAAACATTATTCATCACATCAATAGACTTAAACAGAAGAATCATATGATCATCTCAATAGATGAAGAAAAAGCATTTTACAAAATACAGCACCTCTCCATGTTCAAAACACTAGAAAAACTAGGGATAATATGAAAATGCTTCAACATTGTAAAATCTATCTCTGATAAGCCCAAGGCCAACATCATTTTAAATGGAAAAAAAAATTGAAATCATTTCTTCTTAAAATTAAACAATACAAGGGATGTCCTCTTTCACCATTTCTATTCAAAATTGTCCTTCAAATTCTAGCCAGAACAATTAGACAGACAAAAGAAATTAAACTAGATGAATAGGAAAAGAAGAAATCAAACTATTACTATTTGCTGAAAATATGATTCTGCATTTAGAATATACAACAAATTTCACCAGAAAATTTCTAGAACTAATTAATGAATTCAGTGCACTATCAGGATGTAAAATATATACTCATAAATAAATTTCTATATATCAGTGATGAATTCACTGAAAGAGATTAGAAAATCTACCCCATTAATAATAGCCTTAAAAAATAAAATACTTGGGCAACAACCTAATAAAAGTGGTGACAGACCTCTACAATGGAAACTACTGAACACTAAACAAAGAAATTGAACAAGTTCTTGGAAGATGGAAAGATATCCTATGCTCTTGGATAGGCAAAATTAATATTACCAAAATGGCCATACTACCAAAAACAGTAGGCAGAATGAATGCAATTCCTATTAAAATTACAAAGACATTCTTTATAGAACTAGAAAACGCAGTGATTTTCATTTGAAAAAACATAAGAGAGCCAGAATAACCAAAGCAATCCTTATCAAAAAAAAAAAATTGAAGGAGGAGGCCTCAAAATACCAGACCTTAAACTATACTACAGAGCAATAGTCACAAAAACAGCGTGGCATTGGCACCAAAATAGACACATAGATCAATGCTGCAGAATAGAAAACAGAGTGACAAACCCACATAAATATAGTTATCTCATCCTAGAGAAAGGCACAAAAAACATACATTGGAGAAAAGATAGCCTCTTTAACAAATGGTGCTGGGAAAACTGGAAATCCATAGGTAGCAAAATAAAATTTAACATCTGTTTCTGCATATAAATCAACTCAAAGTGGATCAAAGACTTAGGCACTAGAACAGACAGCCTGCACCAAATAGAAGAAAAAGTAGTCCGAAATCTATCATATCAACTTAGGACCTGACTTTCTTAACAAGATTATGAAAGTGCAAATAAATAAAATAAAGAATCAATGAATGGGATGTATTCAAACTAAAAAGCTTCTCTCAATAAAGGAAATGATCAATAATTTTAAAAAGAGCCTACAGAATGAGAAAAAAAATCTTTACCATACACAGCTCAGATAAAGCACTAATCTCTGGGATATATAAAGAAGTAAAACAACAAACAAACAAAAACTTAACACCAAAGAAACAACCCAATCAATAAATGGGCTAAGGAAAATAGCAGACACTACAAAAAAGAAGAAATACAATCAATCAACACATAAAAAATGTTCATCATCTCTAGCAATTAAAGAAAGGCAAATCAAAACTACTCTAAGGTTTCATTTCACTCCAGTCAGAATGGCAATTATCAATAATTCAAGCAACAATGAGAGTTGTTGAAAATGTGGGGGAAAAGGTACATTCATACATTGCTAATGGGTCTGCAAATTGGTGCAACCACTTTGGAAAGCAGTATGGAGATTCCTTAGAAAAGTTAGAGTGGAGTAACCATTTAATCCATGTATCCCACTCCTTGGTTTATATCCAAAGGACTTAAAATCAGCATAATACACTGATGTAACCACATCAGTGTTTATAGCAGCTCAATTCACAATAGCTAACTATGGAACCAACTGGATGCCCTTCAAGTAATGAATGAATAAAGAGAATGTGTTATATATACACAATGAAATATTACTGAGCTTTAAAAAAGAAGGAAATTATGATATCTGCTGGTAAATGAATAGAGCTGGATAATATCATTAAACGAAATAAGCCAAATTAAAAAATGAGAAATGTTTTCTCTCATGAGCAGATTCTGATCCATAATGGGGGTGGGTAGAGAAAAAATGAAGAAACTTTGGATTGGGCAAAGAGGAATGAGGGGAGGGGAGGGGTTTGGGGGTGGACAGTGGAATTGGGTGGACATTATTACCCTATGTGCATGTATGACTATACTACCAGTGTGCTCCTGCTACATGTAGAGCGAGAGGAATAAAAAGTTGTGCTCCATTTGTGTATAATATATCAGAATGCATTCTACTGTCAAGCACAATTAATTATAACATTACAAAATCAAAAAGATAAAGAAATAAGTCCATATATTTAGGTGTTATGAATATAAATTGGAGAATATGAAAATGGTAACATTTTAAGTATTATTTATTTGTAGTATGTTTAACAGTTTTGTTGAGATAAGTCAAATAATTTCATTGATGTATATATCTATCCTTATACCAATAGAGCATAAGGATATGTGTATATATGTATATGTATATATATATATATATATATATATATATATACTCCCTCTCTCTATTCTATT
>NW_026000261.1:12579375-12588082 GCF_001458135.2 Marmota marmota marmota
GTCCCTATTTAATGGTAATCTTCTTCTCATGCTCTTCCTCCCTGCTCTGTTTTGAGTCGCCCCCCTTATATCAAAGAAGACATTCAGCATTTGTTTTTTAGGGATTGGCTAACTTCACTTAGCATAATCTGCTCTAATGCCCTCCATTTCCCCACAAATGCCACGATTTGTTATTTTTTATTGCTGAGTAATATTCCATTGTGTATAAATGCCACATTTTTTTAATCCATTCGTCTACTGAAGGGCATCTGGGTTGGTTCCACAGTATAGCTACTGTGAATTGTGCTGCTATGAACATTGATGTAGCTGTATCCCTGTAGTATGCTCTTTTTAGGTCTTTTTGGTATAGTCTGAGAAGGGGAATATCTGGTTCAAATAGTGGTTCCATTCCCAGCTTTCCGAGGAATCTCCATACTGCTTTCCAAATTGGCTGCACCAATTTGCAGTCCCACCAGCAATGTACAAGTGTATCCTTTTCCCCACATCCTCACCAGCACTTGTTGTTGTTTGACTTCATAATGGCTGCCATTCTTACTGGAGTGAGATGGTATCTTAGAGTGGTTTAAATTTGCATTTCTCTGACTGCTAGAGATGTTGAGCATTTTTTCCTGTATTTGTTGATTGATTGTATATCCTCCTCTGAGAAGTGCCTGTTCAGATCCTTGGCCCATTTGTTGATTGGGTTATTTGTTTTCTTGTTGTTTAACTTTTTTGAGTTCTTTGTATACTCTGGAGATTAGGGCTCTATCTGAAGTGTGAGGGGTAAAAATTTGTTCCCAGGATGTAAGCTCCCTGTTTACCTCTCTTATTTTTTATCTTGGTGAGAAAAAACTTTTTAGTTTGAGTATGTCCCATTTGTTGATTCTTGATTTTAACTCTTGTGCTATAGGTGTCCTATTAAGGAATTTGGAGCCCGACCCCACGAGATGGAGATTACAGCCAAATTTTTCTTCTATTAGAAGCAGAGTTTCTGGTTTGATTCCTAGCTACTTGATCCATTTTGAGTTAACTTTTGTGCATGGTGAGAGATAGGGATTCAATTTCATTTTGTTGCATATGGATTTCCAGTTCTCCCAGCACCATTTGTTGAAGATGCTATCCTTTCTCCATTGCATGCTTTTAGCACCTTTGTCTAATATAAGTTAGTTTTAATTTTGTGGATTTGTCTCTGTGTCCTCTATTCTGTACCATTGGTCTACTCGCCTGTTTTGGTACCAGTACCATGCTGTTTTTATTACTCTTGCTCTGTAGTATAGTTTAAAATCTGGCATCGCTATACCGCCTGTTTCACTCTTCCTGCTTAGAATTGCTTTTGCTATTCTGGGTCCACCTGATATCTCATTCTTGAAATGGTCTTACTTACTTTCCAGAATCTCACATATTCAATGATAGGAATGATACTGCCCTGGTTCTGATATTGGCATACATGGATTCTCTTTAAAGGAAATGAAAGATAAATCTACATATAAATATGTTTGAAATTCAGGCATGCAAAATTATATATTTCTCATATTTCAACCTTAAATCATAGTATTTCCAGGAGAAATTGTTCATTACCAGAACAGATATATGTTCTATTTTAACCAAAAAAAAAAAAAAAAAAATCCAAGCCCTTCTCTCTTTAGTAATGCTTCCTTAATTTTTTAACATAAAATTTTGGTAGGCATAATGGTGCTTTCATTTAGAATATGGAGATACTATTCTTAAAGTTCCCTTTTAGTCCAAGACATGACTGGATAAATTTAGGTGTTTTTATCCATTCTTTTAGGTGCATTTACATTTTAGTTATTCAAAAGTAACTTTCCCTTTTAATGAGGCTCCCCTTTATAAATTTTTTTGTATTAATCTTCTGAGAAGCAGTGACAAAAATCTCCCATTCTCTAGGCTCTCTCCTTAAACTCTTGCTTCCTTTTATATTCAGAAGCTTTTTAATTTAATGCTGTCCCCCTTATTGATTTTTGGTTTTAGTTCTTTCATTTCAGGAGTCTCGTTAGGAAAGTTGACACCTGTGACAATATGTTTGAGTGTTAAGCTTACATTTTAGCAGTTGCAGAGTTTATGGTCTAATTCCTGGGTCATTAATCCACTTTGAATTGACTTTCATGCGGGGTGAGAGATAGGGATAAAGTTTTATTCTTCTACACATGCATATCTAATTTTCTCAGAACTATTTTTTTAAAAGGTGATTTCTTTTCTCCAAAGTATTTTTGTCTACTTTTTATGTACTGAATATGATAAAACTTTATCTTTAGATTATCTCTATTCCATTGGTCCTCTTGTCAATTTTAAAGCCAGTACCTTGCTGTACTTGATACTTTATCTCTGTTATGCCTTCAGACTTGGTATTTGTGCCCAGGATTTCTTTGATTAGTCTGGGTTTCTTATTCTTGCAAATGAATTTTAGAACTAAGTTTTTTTTTTCTAATTCTGTGAATTCATTGAAATTTTTATGAGGATTATTGAATTAAAGAACTAAACAGACACTTTTCCAAAGAAGGAATGCAAATGGCCAATGAATATACAAAAAATATTCAAATTCTCCAGCAAAGTGGGAAATGAACAACAAAACTACACTGATTAAAGACCTAGGAATTAACCCAAAACCTCTGAAACTGCTAGAAGTAAATGTAAGCTCATCCTTATTTTAGCCAAAATATTGACAGAGGGAACAATTTTCTTAATCCCTAGCTCAAGAAATAAAACTGAAATCAATAAGTGGGGCAACATCAAATGAACAGTTTTTTGAATAGCAAAGGAAATGATTAAGAGCTTGAAGAGATATCCTACAGAATGGGAGATTTTTGCTACCTCCTCCTCCAAAGGAAGATTAATATGAAGAATATATTCAGAACTCAAAAAAATGTAAAAATAAAAAAAATCCCACCTAATCAATAAGTAGAAAAAGGAATTAAGGTGACATTTCTCAATAGAAGAAAACAAATGACCAACAAATATTTTTAAAAATTCTATATACTTAGCAATCAGAGTAATGCAAATTGATACTGCATCGAGATTTTATCTCAGTCCAATTAGAATGGCAATAATCAAGAAAACAAATAATAATAAATGCAGGAAAGATGTGAGGAAGAAGGAACATTTATACAGTATGTCAGTAAGACTGCAAATTAGCATAACCACTCTGGAAAGTAATATGGAGTATTCTCAAAAATTAAGAATGGAACCATCATATGACCAGATATCCCACTGTGTGATATTAATTCTGAAGTAATGAAATCAGCATAATATAGTGATACAGGCACTGTATGTTTAAAGCAGCACAATTCACAATAGCAAGGTTATGGAATAAGCCCAGGTTCCCACCAGCAAGTGAATGAATAAAATGAATATATAAATAAATATATCTATATCTATCTATCTATCTATATGTATGTATGTATATAAAATTTAATGCTGTCATATATATATAACATATATATATATATATATATATATATATATATATATANTATATATATATATATATATATAACCTACATATATCACTAATTATACTTTTACTTTTACTCAGATTTATTTTCTCAATTGTACTGAGCCATAAAGAAGAAAGGAATTATGACATTTGCTGGCAAGTGGATGGATGTGGAGAACATCATTCTAAGTCAAATAAGGCCTGATTCAGAAGCTCAAGGGTTAAATGTTTTATCTCATATATGGAAGCTAGAACAAATAAGGAATAAAACGGGGTTATTCCACAAAAATAGAAGGGTGAACAGTGGAGTAGAGGAAGAGGTTAAAAGTGTTGATATTAAATAGACTAGAAAGACAAGAGACAACATTTTAAAATATAATGATTAAATATTATCAAAAGTTGATGAATGTACAATTATTAGGGTTGAAAAGGCACAATTTTGGACTCCTGGTTTCTTGTGCAATGTGTACAAAGTTTGAAAGTCTTCATACTCATTCTTAAAAAAAAGAACTTAAAGCCAACTGAAAATCAAAAAACCCTTCTTAATGTCTTAGAGAATTGGGGTGATAGGCCAAACGGTTGCCCAAAATTTTGAAGGTAAATACAGGAAGAAATAGAGAGAGAGGTTTTCATGAAGCATAAGTGCAGGAGTAGAAATGGTCACTAGAACAAAGACTGGTGTAGGAAAGTGCAAAGTGTAATTGTTAAACTCCTGGGTACTCAATGTGGACAAGCTTAAGAATGAAACACTCAATGGGTATGATGAGATGGAGGTATACATTCAAGAGTTTTATTCCATGGAGCAGTATTAAGATCTCACAGTGAAGATTGGAGAAATGTCTCCTTGCCCTCTCCCCTAGCAGAGAAATCCGAAAGATTTGTGATGATGAGAGCCAAAAACACAAACTCATTAAATATTTTGACATTGTTTACAGAACAATGAGCTGTTTTTCCTCCTTCCATACCATACCACCACTGCAAAGTGTTCCAGTAAGACAGTAGAGGATTACAACTTGAAAAAATATACCTCTTAGGCTTTATTTAAGAAGGTCGTAGGAAAACTAAAAAATAACAGAGAAGACAGACAACAGGGATTTTGGCATTTAAAAACCATGGCTACAGAAAAGAGTAAATAAAGCTTAACTCTTAAGCAGAATAATGTAAAACCTCACACAACTCGTATTTTTACCTCAGTTCCTGTAATAGCTAATTTTAATTGTCAAGCTGATTGGATTAAAGATGTGCCAAAGATTATGAGGCTTCTGGGTGTGTCAATGAGGGTTTATCTAGGAATGCTTGGCATGTTGGCTAGTGAACTGAATTGGAGACCTTCTCCAAGTGTGGGCAGCACCATCCAATAGGAAGGTGTACTCAATTGAACAAAATTTGGAATAACAAGGAAGCAGTAGCAGAAATGAGCTTAAGTCTTAGTGAATGTGTTCTTGATTGCCTCTGTGATTGCATGAGGGTATCAGAATCTCACCCCTACACTCTTCCCAATTGGACTCTGCCATTGATTCTCCAGGCAGTTTCCAAAAGCCTTCAGTCTTGGACTTGGGTAGCATCATTGATCCCTCTTGTTCTGAAGGTTTAGCCTCTTAGAATGCATAGCTACTGGTTGCTCCAGCTCTCCAGCCTGCAGACAGCCATTGTGAACTATCCAGCTTCTTGTCGTGTAAGCCAATCTAATAAATTATCTTTTTATAATTATACTTCCTGTTGATTCTGTTTCTCTTCACAACTCTCACTAATATATTTCCTTATGCCCAATAATCATGTCTGGCTTTCAACAAAAATGTACAAGTCCTATTAATAGATAACAAAAACAACACACAGAAACAAAAAAATATCAGTTTTCCTTAATTTTTCTCTAATATGTATTTACTCACATGTTTAGTCAAATATACAAAAATATAGTGTTTACCATTTAAAAAACAAATAAGGCAGTGTTATTTTATTAACAACTTAAAGGAAAGAAACATTCAGAACACCTTATTTTTTATTTGGATCGGCTTTAGAATTAAAATGATTCTGCAGTACACCATACCTTATGGAATAATTAATTTCTTCACTGCTACTCTCTTAGAAAGTAATTTCATCTGCCATATAATCCTATTTTAAGCTATGTTATTAAGAAATTATAGAAGATACTTGAGATTGGAAAATAAAGATTAGTTCTTTCAGAGATGATGTTCTAAAATCAATGAAGTGGCCTTATTCATACAGGAATAGAAGGAAATGTAGAATTTTTTACCTCTATTCCAAAAAAATATACACAAATCAAAAGAGTTCTGGAATCATCACAAAACAAATCTTGGTCACAAATCTACAGCATTGTGTGTATGCATTAGAATGAAACTTGTTCAGATTTTTTTCTTAAAGGCTAAAATCTAAAGACAAGCCTAAAAAGAGGTAATTTTCAAAACTGTCTCTCCTTAAAAATATATTATAAATACCTATTAAACTGCTTCTTGTAAAGTTTCTTTTCTCAGTGAGATGTAGTTTTGAGTATTTCTAATTTTTTTAAAAAGAAAGTAATAGCTATAGAGCAAAATTGGAAGGTTTAAAATGATCCAGGCAATCTTTCAAGAAAACTTCATCAGCAGTTCTTAATTGGTCTTGTGGAGAATTGTTAATTTCATCAAATTCTATAGAGGCAATAGGGATGGATTCATGTGAATTTCTTTCATCACATTGTACTTGCTATTTTTCTGTTGTTGCCACCTATGAGAAATGCAATTATTAGGCTAAAAGTTAAATATAGTATTAAGAAGATTTATTGTTAAAATTTATTTTGAGTTAAATACTAGGGGCTTTTTTTCATAATGTGCTAAAAACCTGATAGTCACAAAAACAAACACACATATCTTTAGATTTTTGTGTTTCTTTATTTCTGACAGAGCTAAGGAAATTATAGATTTGGGATTCAGATATTTTGGGGAGAATCCAATTCATTATTTTCTGACAAGTATTGTTTTGAAAAAAATATCATAGTTTTAAGAGAAAGCAAAATCTAAAAAGTGACATAAGATGTGCAGAGTTATTAAAATTATCAGGATGGAATTGTAAAACTATGCTTAATATTCTAAGAGCTTATGTGGAAAATGTAGGCAGCATGGAAGAACAGATTGGTTAAGTAGTAAACACTATATTTTTAAAGAATTGAAAGCTGTGTCAGTAATAAAAATCATGGTAACAAAAAATGAAAGCCATTGATAGGCTCATTGATGGACATGAAATAGGAAAGAATCAATTAGTAAAAGTAAATGTCAATATAACCTTCAGGAACTGAAATGCCAAGATAAAAACTTAAAAAAAGATGGAAAAGAGAAAATGTTGTAAAGAAAACTGAGAAAATTAAAACAAGTATAATATTTACAAATGAAAAATAAATATCAGAATAAGAAAAAGTGAGAAAAAAGAAATTATTTGAAGTTATAATGACTACATATTTTCCAAAATGAATGATGTACATCAAATAGAAAAAATACTAAAAAACAAAAAAAAATGAACCCTTGCATGTCACATTCAATTTCACAAAAAGTCAGTGAGAAAATCCTGAAAGAATCCAGTGAGGAGGTCATGAACTCTTATGTTAAACAGCCACAACAAAGAAACAATATAAATTTATATTAGTCATTTTTTTCAGAAACCATACATGAAAATAAATAGTAGAGTGAAATATTAAATGAAGAAAACCCCAAACCTAGAATTCTATATTCAGTGAAGTTAAATCTTTACAAAGTGATGAAGTAATAAAGTCCTTCTCAGAAAAATTGAGAAATTTTATTGCTAGTATATTCACCTGAGAAGATATGTTAAAGGAGTCCTTTACAGAAAGTAAAATTGTATTGTCTAAAACCTGTATCTCCACAGAATTAGAGAAGGAATAAATTCAGCAAATATAAAATCTTTAATTTTTCTTATCTGTTATAAATTACTTAAAATATTTGTGAAACAGCATAGTGTCATTTGAATGTAGAGTCGAATTACATATTCTTCTATTGGAAAACTACATGCTATCTACAAGAAAAACCTCTTAACTCTAAAGACCTAGATAGTTTTAAAGTAAATGAATAAAGATCCGCATTTCAAAGATTGAGCAAAAGTTACCTGAATCAACTATAATAATTTCAGACCAAAGTGAATATAAAGCTAAGAAAATTATCATTCAAAGCTAGGAAAATCAGTCAGAGGATCATCATAATTTAAAAAGGATCATCTTTCAATAAGAGTCTACAGGGATCTTTAATGTGTTTACACCTAAGAATAGAACATCAAAATATATGAGGAAAAAAACTGATGTAATTTTGAAGGGAAATAGATTAATTCATTAATAAAGTGACTTATTCAAAATATATAATGCTACTTTCATGTCACACACTCAAAACAAATTAATATATCCCATCTTATCAAAATTCTAATGAAGAAACATTATAATCACATAAATAAAATAGAGAAAGTAGTACATATTCTTTATAAAAATTTTAAACAGATTGGGGACAAAGGAAGAACCGTGTCAACTTGATAAAGAACTTCTGAAAAATATCATTAATAAGTGGAATTTATTTCAGAGATATAAGATTTATTTAATAACATCTGAAAAACAATATAACACATCACATTAATAGAGTAAATATCATATAATCATCTCAAAAGAAGCACAAGAAACATTTACAATTTAAGATACTGATTAAAAAAAAGAATTACAAACCAATTTAAAAAATAAGGAATTCTACATGGTGATGAAGGGCATCTATGAAAGACCCACAGCCAACATGGATTAATGGTTAGTGTAAATGTCTTCCCCTTAATATCAGTAACAAGTCAAGTACTTGTTATATTCAACATTTTACTGGAGGTGCTATCCAAGACAATAAACCAAAAATATAAAATAAAATCCAATCAGATTTGAAAGAATGAACATCTCTATCCACTGATGATATATTATATTTAGAAAATCTTAAGTAATTTAAGAAAGCATTATAATTATTTCACGTGGTTAGCAAACAGCAATGAAATAATATTGATATAAAGAAATAAACCCACACATCCATAGTAAACAGATTTTGCAAGGACATAGAAGTAGTTCAATGAGAATCTCACAAATTGTCATTGAAACCCAAACTAAAAGGGATAAGGATGAAAATAGGCTCCTTAGAATGCTAGAAAGGAAAAAAAAAGCACACAGGTATTTTCCAAAGACACATATCACTGTACATTATTCTCCCCTCTCATTCTCTCTCCCTCTCTCTCTCTCTCTCTCTCTCTCTCTGC
>NW_026000261.1:12590952-12596575 GCF_001458135.2 Marmota marmota marmota
ATATATATATATATATATATATATATATATATATATATATAATGATTCAGGGAATTTATAATGTTATGGTCTGGTTGCAATAAATCATTGAGTGGATCTTAAAGCCCGAGACAGAACCTTTACTCACTAGCCAGCAATCCAGATCCACCAGCTGGCAGGCCAAGGGTGAGGCTGCAAGTGTACATCCTTTGACTCTTTCCTGAGGTTTGAGGACAACTTTTATATTCCAAAGAGATAGTAATCATAAGTGGCTGTTGTTCTGATTCAAAATCATGAACAAACATCATGAAATCTAAAATCATAAGCAGAAAGGGAAGTGGGTCAAAATGACCCTAGTTGAGTACAAGTTAAAGATTGTTTACTAATGGCTAGACAATCATTCTCTGACATGGTACATTGTCCAAGAAAAATGGGAACCAAAAAGAGAACAACTTTACATCAGATAAGAATTGCCATTTTGTGTTGCCAAACATGCTATGCTAAGCAACAGTTGATGGGTACAGAGGCGGGGTGTTCCAATGGGAGAAGCATTTCTTACATGATGTAGAGTCTCAGGGCAAAATGGAATCTGTTTGATCATTGCCCATATAGCCTGGTCCATAACAATAATATACTTTTTCCATTATCACAAAACTAAAAATGTGTGTTGTTTTAAACTTGTAGAGAAATAGAATGGGCATGGCAGCAGTTATCTGGAATTCAAATATTTGGGAGGCTGAGGCTGTTTGATCAGTTGGGCCCAGGCACTTGATAAACTACTCTGGGCATAGAGTGTGACCCTGTCTCAAGATAAACAAACAAACAAATAAATAAATAAATAAATAATCTATTCTATTATTTGATAAAAATTGAAAAAAAAAACAGACATATTTTCCTTCAGGAAATATAATAGTGGTTCTTATTTCACTATTGACTTTGGAAAAGCTGGTAAATTGCTTAAACTTCTTTTAGCTGACTACTGGGATTAGAATTTAAAGTAACATATTCAAATTTTACACTTTCTGTCTGTATTGCATTTGCACTTTTTAACTTTGAAAGAATCTCAAATTTAAAGAAAAGTGGCAAGAATCATATAATAAACATTTTTCCTGAAACAATTATAGGCTCTAAAACATGTCCCATCACTTGTGAAAATATTTATATAATATCATAATTATATAATATAATGGATATATTATAAACACATAATCCTCAGACTTCATTCAAGGTATACTAATTGTCCCCAAAATATTTTCCCTTTATAGTAATGAGTTCAGAATAATGTGTTGAATTTATTTTTCATGTTTCTTTAATTTCGTTCATGAATTAGTTCTCAGTCTTTTGTGATTTTCATGAATACAGGCTTGATATCTGAGGATACCACTTTCCTTATGACTATATTCATGATATGCTTCTTTACCAGGGATACCAAAAAGTAATATGGAGTCTTTCTTATTGTGTTGTATTAAGATGCAGAGGATACAAATTTGATCACTTGACAGGCTTATATGATGCAGTTAATTATTTTTCCTATGTAATTTGAAAGCATTTATATGGATGTACTTTTAGATCATGTAAATATCCATTTAATTATGCTCTCAATTTATTATTTTACTTTAGTAAATATGAGTGATTCCCAATTAATACGATAGACTTCAGCTTGCTGTTATTATTAACTTTTCATCTCACTTTACTGTGTATATTTAAGGTTTATCATGAGATTTTTTAATTGGCAGATAATACTGTATTTTTGTTGTGTAAAATATGATGTTTTAAAGTATTTCTGCATTGTGAAAAGATTAAATCAACTAATTTACAAATGCATCATTTGGCTATTTTTGTAATGGGAGTACTCAACATGCACCAACTTTACATTTTCCAAGAATAGAATATATTAACATTAATTAAAATCTTGTAGACATGATCTCATAACATTTATTCTATCAAATTTAACTATGTATCTTTTAATAAAGATCTTACTAGTTAATTTTCCTCACTAACCAGCCTAACTTCTGATAAACACAATTATTATCTATACTTTTATGAAATTAGCTATTTTTATGAAATTAACTTTTATGAAATTAACTCATTATTATCTATATTTTTATGAGATTAAGGTTCACATGTGAATGAGATCATGTAGTATTTTTTTCTATCTGTGTCTTATTTCATCTAACATGATACTCTCCAGGTTAAACCATAATTTTATAGGTGGCAGTAGTTAATTTTTATTTTTGACTGAATTATAATCTATTATGCATATTTACATATTTATTTACTCATTAAGGCTCACGTAAGTTGACTCTATAAATTGGCTATTGTGAATATTGTTATGACAAACATATGAGTGTGGATATCTATCCAAAATACTTATTTTATTTCTTTTTTTATGCAATTTATGACAGATTTATTCAGATATAATTCACATAACATAAAATTCCCTCTTTTGCAGTATAAAATTAAATTATGTTAGTCTATTCCAAGAGATATGCAATCATTATTGCTATCTAATTCCAGGATATATTTTTATTATTTGTGGAGGAGCCATATTTATTCACAATCATACCAAATTTTCCTCATCTTTTGCTAATTGAATAAATTAATTTATATATCTATGAATTTTTCTATTCTGGATATTGCATATAAAAGGCATCATGAAGTATTTTGTGTGTTTTTAAAAATATATATATTTTTTTAATGTGGTCCTGAGGATCGAATCCAGTGACTCATGCATGCTAGGTAAGCACTCTATCTCTGAGCCACAACGCTAGCCCTAAATATTTTGTGTTTTATGATTGGCTATTTTATCTAACAAAATGTTTGTAAGATTTATGCATCTATAACATAATAATAATTAATAATAATTAAAGCATAATCATCTTTAAGAAGATACTTGAAACTTAGAGTATAGAAAAGATCACTATCCACAATACTTAAAATTAGCAAATCTGAGATAAACACCTAAATGAAAAATGGGAAGAAAACTAGTATTATTCCATCTATATTGTGTCATATACCTCTACCATGTTTATTTGTGCACAACTTTGTTAATATGCTTCCATTTCTCATAGTCAAAATCTGAAACTTCTAGTGAAAATTCACAGGCTGGAGAATTTAGTTTTGCTTGGCTGAAAGGAAAGCAGAAGAAAACTGAGAAATAATCTCATCAGTGGATTAATCCATCACCATTGATAACTGAACAGACTACTGGGAGATGGGGCACATTTGGAAAAATAGGTCACTGGGCACATGACCTGGATTGGTTTATCTTTTCGTTAGACCCTTCTCCTCTCACTCTTTTTCTCTCTGTGATTACTGGCTACCACATATTGATAAGGTTTCCTTTCCCATGCCTTTCCACCATGACATTTTCCCCTTGGAGCCAGGAAACCATGAACTGAGTCCTCTGCAAATGTGAGCCAAAATAAATCTTTCCTCCTTTAATTTGTTCATTCCAGGTCACAGTTATGTCGCAGTAATGAAAAACATAGTGACATAAGGTAAAACTAAAATAAACACAAAGTAACATTTAAAAAAAAGGGAAGAGCAAATGGCAAGCAAACATATGCAATGAAGCAAATCTTTAATGGTCATGGAAATGCAAAGCAATTTTACAATTAGGCCCAATAATATACCCATTAGATGTAAAATAAAGATATCTGAAAACAAGATTGATGAGATTATGAATCCAAGAGAAAACTATAAATCAATGGCAAGGATATGCATTTGAAGAAATACTTTGGCATGGGCCAGGGTTGTGGTTCAGCGGTAGAGCGCTCGGCTCGCACGTGTGGAACCCTGGGTTTGAACCTCAGCACCACATAAAAAAATATATATATAAGTGAAATAAAGGTATTGTGTCCAACTACAACTAAAAAAAATAAATATTAAAAAAGGAAGAAATACTTTGGTAAATTATTTGAATTTGTTTGCTAAACGGAACATTCACATGCACCATTATTAAGAAATTTAAATATATGTAACCTGGAATCTTGATACCAAAAATATGGATTAAAAACAGAAGAATCATGGGGCTGGGGCTGGGGCTCAGCAGTAGAGCACTTGCCTAGCATGTGCGAGGCATTGGGTTCAATCCTCAGCACCACAAAATAAATAAATAAAAAATAGATAGGTAGGTGGATAAAATAAAGATATTGTGTCCAACTAAAATTGAAAAAAAAATATTTAAAACAGAAGTATCCGCATCAGTTGGAATGTTGTTAGAAAAGCAGAATTTTTCTTATCTTATAGGAATAGCATCTGCATTTTAATAAAACCATCCAGTAATTTATGCATACATTGCATTTGGGGATTACTGTCCCAGAGAAATGTGGTAAAAACATTTCATATATGTAGAATATCCATGTCGTCCTCTACATTTACTAGTGCCCTTATAGTTAGTTTAAGTTAGGTGAATAGATATGGTTAATGAACTGAGTGGAAATAATTATGTTTCACTTCTGGGAGGTTGATTGTATCAATTTTGATATCAAGATGTGGTGATTGGAAACCAAGTTGCTATAATGGGGTATCAGAATGACAAATCCACCTTAAACACTGATTCATTCCTTAGGGATACTCTAGACTCAGAATAAGTGATATCTTAAATAAATCTTAACTCACATTAATTTCAGGTCTTCCAAAACTTTTTTTTTGCCTATTTCATCTTAATATGTAGGAAATAGTTGAAATATTCGAGATGTAAGTTTAATAAAATAAATATTTCTGATTGGTTAATACAATGTTTTCTGAAATTTTCCCCCAAATATGTATATTTACGCATTAAAATAAGTGGTACAAAACATTGTCATCTCATGAAGAATTTGCCTATATATAGAGGATAAATTTGCACAACTGCTGTAATTCTTTTTCATAACAAAACAGAGATGGCAAACTGTCGGGGAAAGCTGAACTTATAAAGCCAACATAAATGAACTGCATTTATCTTAATATGCTCCACTAAGCTATGTATAACATTTGACATTTTGTCCTAATTTTATGTTTATGGGGCTTAACTCTTAAACTACTGTTTTGTCTCTGTGGTTAAGATGTTAAATTATTAGAATGAATATCAAATATCATACATATTTCTGATTTCTCCTGAATAAATATAAATGATTTAAAGTCATAGTTATTTAGACATATTTATATTTGCAATTAACTCACAGAATACAACCAATATTTTCCAATTATTAATGTGTTATGTAAAACAAATAGCTGTACTAACCGATGACCTATAATCAGTTTTTATAAATAAATGCATAACTTTTCAAATTGTTATTAATTTTTAATTAGTGTTTTTACAAGTTTCACACAAGTATTATTTGATATGTTAAAATTAAGGAGATCTTGATCATATTTCTTAACTATAGAGAACTATTAGAGAGAAAAATCAAAGTCACTACCTTTTATCTGGACTAAAGGTATGGTTTGACACTACTTCAAACAGTAGTTAACCTCAGTTATTTTACAAATGTCACTGTAATTCATTGGATCTTATTTTTCTTCATGAGTACCATATGAGTTCTAAAATTCCATAGATATTTCTGGGTACTTATTGCTAACCATGTTTACAGATCATTTTATGGGTATGGTTTTAGATATTCCAAATCAGCAAAGAATATTCTATATACCATGTCCCCCC
>NW_026000261.1:12598434-12613682 GCF_001458135.2 Marmota marmota marmota
TGGCATACTGTTCTGCATTGTATCTCTAAATTCTTTCCAGAAGTAAGTAAGCTAATTTGGAAACATAAGAAGCATTTCTCAAAAGAGAAGAGGAAAGGGGCTAAAAAGTGAGATGAAAAGAAGAGGAATTAAACAAAGTAAGAAACAGTTGCAATCTGAAGCCTCACTTCTGTGTGTACCCTATTGTTTTAAACTTTATAGTTAAAAATAAAATATCTTCAACACTATGGAATATATCTCTCTGGATATTGCCCTATCTGTTGATGCAAACTCAGAGCATGCTTCAGTCTCTCTACAAATATGTCTAAGCATTTCCTGGGAGTGGTTGCTTCAACTTAGTATTATGAAGCTAGTGTTGGGCAAAACTATCTCTACTGGACTTAGTACCAAAGGCAACTGATTTTAACTACTATAAGCTTCCAGGTTTTGCTGCCACTATTCCTGGCTACCATTATACCCACTGCATAGTAATGAGAATGTCCATGTTAAATTCAGTTACCAACACTAATTTTCTGGAACCCTGGGGTGGCTATAACTTTAAAGAGTTCTTGGATGAAATGAGAAATAAATCGCCTCTAACCTACATGGATGTAAAGCAAAGTTTTAGGTCCTAATATTTTAGAGGTTTCCAAGAATTTTATTTAATTTTTATCTATAATACATGTGTTTTTCAGAATATCTAAGCACATTTTCATAGAATTAAATAAATGATAAACTAATGGACACACAAAATGGTTTCTTCAAAATTACTACTCCCTTCTGACTTAAAAGCTTGCTGTGTTCTACATCCTATCTTTTAAGATGAATTCACTATTATATGTCTCTACTGACATTGTGAAAGACTTGCTGACAGACTTACCAAACCAGTTTATTAGCACTAGTCAGGTATGTATATAGAAGAACAAACAATGACAAGTAATGGTATCCTCTGATTATGCATGTGGGCACACACACACTTTTTGAAAAGATTTTATTGGTGTTTTTGTTGTTTCCTCTATGGATATAATAATGAAATATATAAATCTTAAGTATATCATAGGTCTGATTATACTCAGTGTCAATAACATCAAATCAACACATATGTTTTAAAAAGACATTGTCCAATAGTTTTAATATTATTTCAACATTAATCAAGTAGTTCTTGAACTTTAGTTTCAATTACCTGAAGATATGAAATTTTTTTTCAGGTATCCTAAAGGCTAGCTTTTAATTCTTTGCCCTTGGCTAATTTTTGTAAAATATGGAGATCTTTCTGTCAATGTGATAAAACTGTAACTTTTTTCTTCCGTAAGAGTGTTTAAAGATATTTTGTTCAATTGGTGAGTTGCCTAGATTTTATATAGATAAGACATCTCTTTCAGAAGAAGAGAGAATAATGGTGAGAAAAGGATATGTATTTATGCTAAATCCTTTTTTTGTCTCTGTTAGTTTTCATTCTATTTGGATAGAAAATCACTAATATTAGGTTCCAGAGTAGCTTAGCAATCCATTCTAAATCTTTCTGGAATGGAATAGTTTAATTTAATTTGTTCTGCTTCTATTTTTAATATGTCACAGTCGTGGTTTAGCACTAGCAAACTTACTTGTGTTTTATTCTTAAAACCAGCATTGTTTTCTCTACAAAACTGTTTTTGTGTAAATGTATTTAATCTGCCTTACATTAATTAAAGTCTATGGGAGACAGAAATAGCAATTAACCCCATGTTGTCTTAAAGTTATTTCCTCCTCAAACATCAGTATATGCTTTCTTTTCATTCTCCTGATGATGGTTTGCAATCAGGGAGAAGTAGAGAATTTGTTGTTCAAACTATCACCCCTCTTCATGCTGCATAACAGTAGTTTTGGGCAGCTGGCAATTATTTCTCACTACCTTTTTCTATGAAGTGTTGACTTCATTGATGTAGGTCTGAATAGAGCATTAAAAATCTTAGTGAACAACAGGCAGTCAGGTGCAATGGATGAACACTGGGCAAGTATGAGATTGTAATCTAGATATAGGGGAAGACAAATGGCATACAATTTTTACTGAAGTTTCTATAGCAATGGACATTGTGACAAGTATTATTTCTATTTTGAATATGAAAAACTATTGGTTTGTTTTCTGTAATCTATAACTCAAAGACAATTTTTGATTATGTGTTTCTTGCAAATGTTATTGGGACAAAGGATGGTAGTTAAGATTAGAAATGTTAAGAAACACTATTTCTGTTAATAAGTACTTGATAACTCAAACATAATACTTACTGTTTATAGAAATATAATTAAAACAGAATTAACATCAGACAGGAGAGCACAAACTGAGTACAAAATGTAGAAGAAAAAATTTCAATTCCTAAATAGAATATAAACATGGATTTTCCTGAGTTGTTTTTTATTTGGCCCTGAATTACCTGGAATATGATCAGCTTTTTTCTAGAATATTTTTTACATTTTGGTGTTAGTATATTATACACCAATATTCATTCAAACATAACTAATATCTCTTATTTAACAGATATCAGGTTACATAATGGAGGTATAGAAACAAATATAATTCATTGATTACCTTCACCTTCAGGATTTTAGAGTCCAATTATAATATCAGATAAGTAAATATATAGCTCACACTGTACAAATGTTATGAAATATGCATCTCTGGGAAATATCTGAAACTGTCATGACTCCAGAGAGAGATTTCTTTCTTTCTTACTTCCTTTCTTTTTTTTAATATCCCCAGGAGACACTTTTCAAGTATAATATTTACAGGTTAACAGGAAATATTCTATGCCTTCAATTAGTACTTGTCTAAGAGAAGGAATTTTATCATAAATATTTTTGAAGTTGGCTTTCTCATGTCCCTCAAATTGTATTATATAGGTAAAACCTATTCTATCTTGACTTATCACTGACAAATAAAAGACCATATCAGAAACTCCAACTATTATACATTTTCATTAGGCTGCAGAGAAACTTCAGATTTTCCTTACACACTTAGAACTTTTGTGCAATCAAGTGAAAGCATATGCCTAAAACCAAATAAAAGTGAACAATGTTATGCAAAAGTACAGTCACGAAATTGTTATTAGGTGATGTTCAAATATTTATTATTTACATCTACATCATTTGACTATTTTTTGATAATGGATGAAGAATAGTGTTCCACCTAACCACGTATGGGTACATTGGATGCTAAAAGTTTTATAATACTCTTCAGAGTCCCATAGTGAATATTGGACCAAAAGTTTCAACAAATTTATTACAAGACTTCCACACCTTAAGAAAAGAAAAGAATGGGATCTATAATGATAAGAATTAATTACATATATTTAAAATTGCTCACCAGTGATTACCAAACAAAAAATGCTTATGTCAGTAAAATTAAGAGTGATATAACCGAGTACCTGCACATCCAAAGAATTATATAGTTGCACTTGTG
Source organism: Marmota marmota marmota (assembly GCF_001458135.2). NCBI lineage: Eukaryota > Metazoa > Chordata > Mammalia > Rodentia > Sciuridae > Marmota > Marmota marmota. Next base: position 12,601,850 of record NW_026000261.1, read on the forward strand.
AATGAAATAAAGCAAGAAATAATGAACATTAGGGATGGCATCATATGAGAGACTTCTAGCGCCTCCTTCTACCAATCTTTTCCATGATGCATTATAATTAGTAATCTTATCCACAGTACCACTTGAAAAACCACCAAGAAGATTCTCACATGGATCAAGAAAAGCAATATAGGTCTGGAGTTGAGTGGTGTGTTTCGAGTTTGGGATACACATAAGTACAGAGCTTAACTCAGGAACCAAGATAAAGTATAATAATCAAGATTATATTAATGCATGGAGTTCACAGTGTTTCCCAATTGCCCTAGTCCGTTTCTTTCATCATCAACAAGAAATATATATCTATGCTGTCTGTTTGGGTATATTTTTAATTTGAACATTTTTTAAGGCAAACATAAAAATGTTCCAAAGAAGAAACTGATTCATTATTGAAAGTGTATGGTAGTGTAATGTGATTTGTTCTGTCAACACAGAAAAGAGTGGCACTTAAGGGAAAAAATTGGAGTAAAATGGGATTAGTATGGAGTGGACTAAAGATTAATTTGGGTAAAGGAATCGAGAGGATCCAGTGAGATCCATGATTTAAGAAAAGGGAAGAGTTATTTGATTTTTATGAGTAACAGTGGAATATAATCAGAATCCTCTAAATATTTGAAAAGATAGAGGTGACATTTGTAATTAATTTTGAAGTTGTGCTGTTAAACTTGTTAAACTTGTTATAGAAATGAAATAATTATTTTGAAAATATCACACATTTTTATAGTTTTAATTATATGATTATGCTGATGCTTTATTACTGTCTTTCTTCCCCTCTGAACTAAAACTTAATAAGGAACATAACTACATTCTTTTCTCCTATCACTATGTATCTGCTATCATTATATAGTGTTTAGTACATGTTATATGCTCAAAATATTTTTAGTCTTAAAGAGAGTATTTATTTGACATATAATTAGAGTGTAGATTAGAATGATAAAATATAAAATATTTAAGAGGAGTAGATTAGGGTAACTGTATTTGACTCTTGCTCTCAACCTTACAGTATAGAAACTTAATTGTTTTTATTGTCAACTTTTTAAAGACTTCTGTAACCGATAATCTAGTCATATACAGGCTTAACTTGAAAGTTACGTAAAAATTGGGGTAATTTTTTTCATTTATATTTCACATTTATCTTAACTGATATACAATGTCATAAAATTTTACATACTGAGGGTGTACCATGATATGTTTCATAGCATGTATATACTGCATTATGTTTCAAGCAAGTTATTAATATTTGTCTTCAAGACTTTTATGATTTATTGTGAAAACTTTCAAAATAATTTATTCCTGTTTATCTTTTTGAAATATGTAGTACATAATTGACATCTATAGTCATCTAAGTATAGCTTAGTACTCATTGATCAAACTCTCATCATCACCTTCCTTCCCCCATCCAACTCTCCCTCAGGTTCTATGACAAACTTTTTAATAGCATACATGTGAGTCAGATCATGTACTATTATTTTTCTATACATGGTTTATTTAATTAAACTAAGGATCATCATTTCCACTATATTGTTACAAATGACAGAATTTCACTATTTTTGTTGCTGTGGTACTAGCTTCAACCTAAAATTACTTTCTGTAGATCCAGAATATTATACTTTTTCATGTTTCAAATAATGAGTAGAACATGCCAAAGATTCCAGTGCGTTCTCATTTATAATTCTCATAGTCTTGGATACATTTTGAGGATATGGTAATATCCAATGACACCATATGTTTGTTTGTAATTATTCAAATTAGATCTGAGAGAAATCTCCTCTAAGATTCTAAAAAAAATCAGTTTTTTAAAAAATTTGATGACAAAAGCAATGCAGTGAATCAGCAACAATAAATGGCATTCAGGGAAATATCAAGGTGGTTGGATATTTGTCTTTTTTCCTTTGAAACATTTATTTTTTAGTTGTAGTTGAACACAATACCTTTATTTTATTTATTTATCTTCTGTGGTGCTGAAGATTGAACCCAGGGCCTCACACATGCTAGACTAGTGCTCTACTGCTGAGCTACACCCCCAGCCTGAGCTTTGTCTTTAATCTTGCTATAGTTGGCCTTGAAATAGGTGAATAAATAAATATAAAAACAAACAAATAAACAGTGATAATATGGTGAATTATTTTGTTAAACATAACAAATACAAGTATTTCAAGACAAATTTGAGATATTATCTTATTATTATTTTTAAGCACATATATTTTCCAAATTTCCTACACATCCTTGGCAATGAAAATCTCTGGGACACTATGAAAGTAGTTCTAAAAGGAAAGTCCATTGCATGCAGTTCATTCCTTAAAAGAAGAAAAAGTCAACAAATGAAAGGCTTAACATGGCATCTCAAAGACCTAGAAGAAGAACAAATCAACACCAAAAGCAGCAGAAGACAGGAAATAATTAAAATTAGAACTGAAATCAATGAAATTGAAACAAAAGAAACAATTGAAAAAATTGACAGAACAAGAAGTTGGTTATTTGAAAAAATAAATGAAATTGACAGATCCTTAGCCATGCTGAGGAAGAGAAGGAGAGAGAAAACTCAATTCACTAACATTGTGATGAAAAAGGAAATATCACAATCTCCAATTTCTTGATATATGTTTACAAAGTTGAACATATAAAAATAGAGAGTAGGGGCTGGGGATGTGGCTCAAGCGGTAGTGCGCTCACCTGGCATGCGTGCTGCCCGGGTTCGATCCTCAGCACCACATACAAACAAAGATGTTGTGTCCGCCGAGAACTAAAAAATAAATATTAAAAAATTCTCTCTCTCTCTCTCTCTCTCTCTCTCTCTCTCTCTCTCTCTCACTCTTAAAAAAATAGAGAGTAAATGATGGTTGCCAGATACTAGGGATGAGAGGCAGAAATGGGGAAATGCAATGATCTTTCATACTGTGGTGATCAGGCTGAAGCTTGTGCAGAGGTCTGCTCCATACAGTTCTACACAGTTCTACAGCTCCAAACCATCAACCATCCATGATCTGTCAACTTAAACATCCTGGGAAGCCTGGATTGCAGGCAAGCAGTGTGAAAATGGAAACAGTGAGAAAATGAAAGTGGGTCAGATTTGAATGAAATTTCAGACCCTAGGGTTAACCAATAGTGCTAATACTTTTTCAAATTTTAATTAGTAAAATTTTAACCAATTGTATTAGTACTTTTCCAAAACATGATTAGCATAAATTTGGACCACAAGCATTTACCCAAGTGCTATACAACCCCTAAACTAGCACCTGCTATCAGGTCCCCACTTAGCCTATGAAATTTCTATTTCTGTTCTTGAATAAATTTCTCTCCTTTTGCATTTGCTTTCTATTGTCTGTGAATTTCTTCCCTTGGATTTGCTAGGCAAAAATCAAGAAAGAAGATGGCAGTGAGATGCTAGGATTTGCTGCAACATTGGCATGTATATTCCACCATTAAGAGGTGCAACACACACACATACACACACACATATGTGTGTGTGTATGTGTGTGTGTAATAAGAATTGAGCCAAAACTTCAGAGCCAAAAACTTATGCAGACCCCACCCACCAGCAGAAGAAAAGAAACTCTGGTTTCACTGTCTTCCAAATGACTGCAATCACTGTGTTGACCAGGGTTGGGTTCTCATATAAATGTTTCACTGTGGATAGAGCCACTTCCAAGATCACTCAAATTTTAGAATAATTTATTATCTTGAGATTTTATGGCTGGAAGTTTCTAATTTCTTGTTGGATACCAGTGGGTGTCACTATCAGTTTAAAGAAGTTGTGTCTATATTTTTAGTATATGTCCTTCTCCATATGCCCTCTTACAACATATCAAATTACTTCTTCCAGCCCCAAAGGAAAAAATCCAGCAAAGTAGAGTCATATATATTATAACATTGTCATGATAGTAACATCCCATCAATCCCATCACTTTGTCATATTTTATTATTATTCAATTGTGAGCATACCAAGAAGTGGGTATTTTCACAGTTATTCTAGGGCCTGTCCACGCAGACTAATATTTTTGTTTTCCTTTGGTAGTGTGTTTGCTTTGGCCTCAGTTACTTCTGGTGATATTTTGCCTTGATGTTCCAATTTGATATTTTTTCACAGGTAGAATTAATAAATTGATTCATAACTTCCACATTTCTTTCTACACTATTATATTTTTAAAGAACAAATACAAAATGAATATTCTTGTGGCTAATAAGGCATCATCAAATAACAATTTTCATCAAGTATACAATTCTTAGAGAAAAATAGACGAGAAAAACTATTATGAAGATAGTTTAGATATTAAGTGAGTAGCTCTTCAAGAAACTATGAGCAATAAAACTGTTTAAATATACACTAAACAAAATATAAGTTAGATTGAGATTATAATTCAAAATCAAGATTCCATAAATGAGTTTGTTGAAAATCAAAATGGTTAATAGTAAAAAGTAATTCAGGCTGAAATATTAATAATTTATTTAACTGATAAGCATAGCACGTGCTTATTTAATGTACAAACACATCTTTAACTTGTGTCCATTGAACATTTATTGACAACATGTTAATTGACTATATAATTCAAAAAAAATAAAAATTAATATGAAATTCTGTATTGAGCATACATTTTATATTTACACATATTCAGCATATTCTCTCAGCTACATATGTTAATATATTTTATTTTCACATTCCTAAATTCTTATGTGAGAAAAAATGTATTTATTTTCTACCTTACATATTCAACAATCTAATTGGAGGTTATTTGTTGCTAAGACACATAACTTTGATCTGCTTTTATTTTTTCCCCTATAGTAAGTGTTCAAATGATTCCAAAATGAAGAAGCATTTGTAGAAAAATGATCTGGTAAGAAAAATAATGGGATAAAATTAAAAGCTGCATAGAAATGCTAATATTTAAAACTACCCAGAGTTGTGATCTTTCATCAAGAATCCATGTTTGTTATTCTTAAAAACAAACAAAAATAGTAGTATTAAGCAGTTGAATAATGGGGTAATTACATTCTGAATACATGAGTCAGAAAATAGTAGAAAAGTATAAATATCTCTATTTTCTTATCTTCATTTTCATCTTTAAGAATCAAGTCACTAATTAATCTATGCCTTCCCCCAATCAATGTGAGAAGACTTTATTTCATAATATATTATTTGCCTTAGTTACAGAAATATTGGCACTATTCTGTGAATTTTGTGTCTAAATTTGTAATTGCATGTCAGAATACAAAATAAAGAACTTACACATGTCCATTTAAAAAAGTGTTAGTCCAAACTCCAGAGGATAAAAAAATACCTAACCAACCTTAGAGTCTCTGATTCACCTAATATCTAGAGCTAGACCAGTGACATAATATGCTTTCTGCATTTCAGCTTCTTTTAAATTATATATAGTTAACAATTCTCAGCTGCACCTACTCAAATCTCCTATAGCCTTCTGTCTGTCTAATTTCAAGACCACTAGCTCTTAAAGAAAAGATTTAAATTGTACATACTGTTTTTTTTTTTCTCTTCCTAAACAATGCCCCAGATGATTAATGTAGTGGAATGTTTGAATTTATAATTATGCAACTTTAAGGCCCATGCAACTTGTAAAATGATCCATAAAAATAATGACTTTGAGATTTTTCACTTACATAGTATTGTCCCTCAAGATGAAATGTTATGATGAAAACAAATGAAAAAATTATACATGCACCAATTTTTGCCTCAAGTGAAGATTTCAAATTATTTGTATCAATCCTTCTAGTTCTCTTAGGGAATGATGTGAACCTGATACTTTGGTTCATGTTTTGAAACTCAAATTGAAACTACAAATAGTAAGTGGAACCTGAAAAAAAGGGCAAACACTAAATTAGAAAGATTCTGTATGTGAAGCAGTGACAATCCTACTCATGCATCAAGATAAAAATAAACTGTCTTCAGTATGGATCAATCTGAATCATCAACTGAATTCTGAAATAAAGTTATTTCTCTACAGAGAATAAGTATATCATTTATGTGCACACAGATAATTAAAAACAGCTAGATATGAACCTCACATTAAAATATTTCATTTAACTGGTATACTAGAAAAATAAATGAAAACATTATTTCCTCAGGCATTACATAAAATATGATATCTTTTCACGTCTATGTGGCATAGTTTAGAACAAATTCATTTCATATATATATATATATATATATATATATATAAACAAAAAATCAAATACACACACAGATAGATACACACACAAACATATATACACAGGTTGTATTTATATAATTGTAAAATATCAAGGGTTATGAAAAATAATCTTTACTTTGTTAGAAAACTTTTATTTTGAGTGCATATCACAAAAATGTAATACAACTTCATGAAATATATTACAAATTTTAAGTACAGTCCCTTATGATTTTTGAAGGTAGAATATACATCTGTAATGAACAGATTATGGACTTTATCATTTCCCCATCTCTCTNTTTTTGTTTCTATGGCAATACCTTGACATTTCCTTTCACAGTTTCTTGACCTTTATTAATATTTCTGGAGGAAAAAAAATCTTTGCTAAAATGTTTGCACCAAGGTCATACTAAAGTATTTGATACATTACCCAATATTCAAAGTCTTTTGTTGTGGTTTTATTTCTTTGACATTCCCATTATAATGGAGACAATTAATTGAAGCATCAAACACTTGGCTATAAAGCTAAAGGATCTTGGCTTAATTGTCAAAGTCTTTTGAATGAGAACTTCTCAGCATTATATCCCCTTATTAACACAGGACGTATTCTGAATCTGTTATTATTATTATTATTATTATTATTAGTTTGACCATATTGAATCTTATTTTTGAAGATAGAATATAGTAATTGCTGTTTTAAAAAGTTTTGTTTATGGAATTATGTATCTGATATTTTGCTAGATGATTGATTGCCATTTCCATTTATCTGCGATGAGGAAAATATTAGACATATAAGAAATAAAAAGTAAAAACTCTGAGATAATATTTAAATCCTACATTTGAATAGACATAATATTCAACAACTTCCTTTAACACACTGGAAACATCAAATTAATCTAAAAAGTAATTTTTCTGTATAATTCATATTTCAGTGTTTTTATTAAGAATAAACCCAAGAACTCTAGCCAATTTCAAACAAATAATCTGTATCAGTAAGTTTCAGAAGATTGAAAGGGTGAGAAAAGAAACAGAATAATAACTGTTTATCAAGTCTCAAGGAGCTGGGCATATAGCTCAGTTGGTAGAAAGTTTAGCTCACATGTTCAGGGCCCTGGGCGGATCTACAACACTGAAAACAAACAACAGTCTTTAAGATGTTTACAAATGAATGAAGAACAAGAGCAAACGATACATTAATTGGATTTTTAACAGATCATATGCCAACTGCCAATAATGTTAATGTGTAAAAAGTGGCCTTGAGCCAAACTTTGTGCCCTGTCTGACACAGAATGCACTCTCCAGCTTATGAGATAAAATAAAGGATATTTGACATCCAAGAATTTAGGTTGACAGATCTGATTCACCCTTTTTTGGGAAAAATAAAACCATATATCCTTCAAGTTCAGATGTCAGTTAATAAAAAAACAATTCCTATAAATAAATGGTTTCTTGTTATTTCATCTATTTTCCTGCCTGCTTCAGGATGAGACTGTCACAACACATATTTTAGAAGAGAAATCTCAGTACAAATCCATGTCTTAGAAGTAAAGATGATCTGTCAAAAACCAGTCCCATAGCGTTATAGTTTTATGAAAAATGGGAAAATATATTTTAAAAAAAAAACTCAGTAGGGAAAATGAACTTTGGAACTGTCTAGATTGTTGAGAAAAGCATAATATCCTGCCACCAATACACACACACACACACACACACACATATGTGTGTGTATGTGTTTGAAATTCTACTTCTTTAAAGATCTCATTAAAATTTTTAAAATCAAGGCAAATATTGTCTTATATAATATTAGCATCCTAAAGAAGAAGTAGTATACTCAATTTCATTATTTCAGAGCACAATACCAGCACAATAGCATGTTTTTCCTATTTGCTGGAAGAATAAAACTTACCTAGTAATCTACAGAACAACAAACCCAGTTACTTCCCAGTCATTGTACATGTGAAACTATATGTGAGATCATAAAATTAATGGTTTATACCACATAGCTAGTAAAGAATAAAATTAAAAATCATAAAACAGGTGAATTTATTTGTTCAAATTCTCATTTAATGTCAATTATTTTATACAAATTATTCTGAGAAGTACTGATAATAGAAAAATGAAATGTCATCCTTAATGGTAGAGGATATTTATAAAGAAATATGTACCTCCTTCCAAATGTCCAGTTGGGACTCAATCACGATCCTATGAAAACAACATGTTGCAGTACCCCAGCTAAACCTGGTCACAAAAATATTGAAATTGACAGAAACCAACCAAACAAAAATTCTTTGGATTCTCTCAACTTTAATTATGCCAGCTGTGATTTAGAGGATTAATGAATAGTAAATAAAAATAATCATTATATCTAAGCATTCTTCATATTGGACCCTAGGTTATTTTTCATTATTATACTATAAAAATCTTTTATCCAACACCCTTCACCTGTAGGGTTAAAGACCAAGAGGATGCTTATAATTAAATGATCTAATATAGGCATAGATCAGCAATTATTTATGGTTATTTTATGTATTCCTCTTAATTCTTCGTAACAATTATAAAATATCTTGAAATATGTGAATAACTGTTTGGAGCAGCAAATGGATTACAAGTTTCTTTGAACCATACCAAGGGAGATGTGATGCCCTTCTGAAAACTCTCAGTGGAAACACACCAATTGAGACTGCTCAGTCACTGGTGATGCCCTGTTCAAAGGTGTTCTGTGCAGCTCACAGATTTATTGGCTCATGGCCTTTATTTCAAAATCCAGTTGCCCAGAGATAGAATAGATTTGGGCACAAGCTGATAAGTTTTAGTTGGGCTGCTTTTGCTCACAACTTCATTTTGTTTATCTTTAAAAAGTCTTTTCACAGTAAATCCTTTCGATGTGTAAACTATATAATAAAAGTTGCAGAGCCTGCTCGTGGCCAGTCCATCATGAGTTTGATTGGTCCACCAAGTCCTGCTTTCTCAATATTTTATGTTTATTTGTCTTATTTCCAATCATCTTTCTTCCCTGTTAGAGAAACTGAGGAAATGCAGCAACAAATAATATTCAGTTGTTTACTTATGTACATTCTTTAATTCAAACAGAATCACTGCAACTTAAAACCAGCATAATTACTTATAATAAGCTGAGTCCAATTGGTAGAACATGAAAATTCCTGAGACATAGACATAAAAACCTATTTAGCATCTGGTTTATATTTACATACAGTTTTTCTTTTTCTTTTCTGTATGGTGGCTTGAACCTAAGAGTGGTCAACCACTAAGCCGCATCTCCAACCCTATTTTATTTTTTGAGACAGGGTCTCACCAAGTTGCATAGGGCCATGCTAAATTGCTGAGGCTGGCTTTGAAATTGCAATCCACCTGCCTCAGCTCCCTGAGCTGCTGGGATTACAGGTATAAACCACTGAGCCCAGCTACATCCAGTTTTGAATCCTCCAATACCTAAATCATTAAAAGTGAAAATAGGTGCACATTACAAAATGTTGTCAATTAGTACATATTCAATATATTAAAATTATTGAGATTCTACAACAAGACACTGAATTTCTTTGTGTCATATTTTGAACTAATTTAGCTAATTTTCCCCATCATTAAATAATGAATAGCAAAATACAACTTCAATAAGGAAATGAATAATTAATGGTAGCATTAAGAAAATTAACTATATGTCTATCAAAACTGTTTAACTATAATTATACTTGTATCTTTATATATCTTACAATGTATAAAATAATATGTAAAAAAGGCAAGTGTTTCATTCCCCCCCCTCTATATACACACACACACACACACACACACACGTATGTGTGTATGTGTTTGAAATTCTGCTTCTTTAAAGATCTCATTAAAATTTTTAAAATCAAGGCAAATATTATCTTATATAATATTAGCATCCTAATATTATATAAGATAATATTATATAAGATAATATTATAAGATAATATAAGAAAAAGTAGTATCCTCAATTTCATTATCTCAGAGCACAATACCAGCACAATAGCATGTTTTTTCTATTTGCTGGAAGAATAAAACTTACCTAGTTTTTAGCCTGTTAACACTGCAAATATTTATCCATGTACGTACATTTTGCCCTGTGACTAAACATTAGTTGCCAGTTAAATTTTGTAATTAAAATATTCTTAATATACAAATACAAGTCTTTTTGTTTCTCTTCACAAAATAATACATCGCCTGAATGAGGTGTTATGAAACTTAAATAGTTATGTCAGTATAAGTTTCATGCTATATATCTCAAACATATTAGATAGAGTTGGTAGTAATTTATAGGTCACACTTTGACAAACCAGAGGATACATGATGTTCTAATTATTTTTTATATACAATAAAAATTTCAGAGATATGTTATTAAATGATACAAATAAAAGACATGGAACAGAATTTTTGCATTAAATATGTTAGACTTCACAATAAAAACACTAAAAGAATTTAACTTTCAAAGAATATATAAGGTCATCTTTGAATTCATTTCCCAGATCAAAAATGAATGAATGCTTCTATTTGCATTTATATTATTCTCCCTGTTTATCTGCAGAGAATCTCAGAAGACTTAAACTTTGCTCATTGAAATCACATTATAACCACTGAAGTGTAGCCACCTATGATGTGCAATGATATATAAATTTTTCTTGAGCAAAGATAGGGAAATAGATATTCATGTCCTGAATTTCAGTGTTGGTCCTGAAGTTATCAGAGAGTTATATATAATTCATAAAGGATATGCACACAGAAAAATATTTGTTTTTTTAAATTTTAATATAAGTTCTGTGGAGTTCAAATGCAAAAAAGAATGAACACATGCAACAGCTGTATAAATAGAAACTCTACATTGAACAGATTATGGACTTTATCATTTGTAGAAAGTTTATTTTATGACCTTAAATAATCTCTTTAAAATAAAGCCAATTTGTGATTTATGTATTGAGTAATTTTTAGTTTAAGGAATATTCATTCCATGTAAAGCTTTGAAATGTTACAGTCTTATATTAAAGTATGAAATAAAAGAGAAAAACATAAATTTGAATTATTTAAATGTAAGAATCAAGAAATTTTTATGTATTTGGGATCATAGATATACTGTCCAGGATTTCATGTTCCTGATTGGTAAGAATGTGGAACTTTTTTTTCACATATTTATTGGACATTTGTGTTTCTTCTTTTGAGAAATGTGCATTTAGTTCATTTTACCATTTATTAATTGGGTTATTTACTTTTTTGTGTTAGGTCTTTCGAGCTCTTTATATATTCAGAATACATAAATGCTCTGTTTGAAGAGTAATTGGTGAAGATTTGTGCCCCTTTTATAGGCTCTCTTCATGATTTTAATTATTTCTTTCACTGTGCAGAAAATTTGTAAATTTAATACCATCCAAATGACTGACTCTTGATTTAGTTTCTTGAACTTTAGGTTTCTTATTAAGGAAGTCAATGCTTGTACTTATATGTTGGATTGTTGACCCTATGTTTTCTTCTAGCAGTTGCAAACATTCTATCTCAACTTATTTTCTTACATTTTTATGCTCTACATTCAAAGTCTATTTTCACTTTAGTAATTTTGATGGAGATAATAGTTTTCCTGAAATTTTTTGTCTACCTATATAATATAAATTGTTTGCATTTTCATATAT
>NW_026000261.1:12613707-12658457 GCF_001458135.2 Marmota marmota marmota
TATATATATAAAATGCTGCTAAGTTTTTTTTTCTTTTTCCTGTGCATACATTGGATGAGATCTTTTAATGTTAAACTTCTGCAATGGAGAGTGTGGGTAAAATGTATATGTGTTATAGATGAAACTAATTCTTGTATATACTGCTGTGTGTCAGTTATATGTAGAATTTTTAGTTCTGTACTTTGGGTACATTTAAAATATATTCCTGTGATATATTTAAAGGTTGAAAATATTTGATTGAAAGGAAGCAATGCTGTCACAGAAATCCCTTTCTTTTTTCTTTGTACAAGAACATTTTAGTATGACTACATAAAAAAATACCACCCACTTAACTTACAATTTACAGCCAAATAGAGGCTCTCTATCTCTAATTCAAGACACAAAAAGTGAAGATATAACCAAGTAATTTGTTACATTCAGATTGCAATTTATTGCTAGAGAATGTTAGATTTTCTTGTTGTATTATTTTGTTCTGTTTTGCATTTGTTGTTTTCTGGAAAAATGTTTTTATTAATCTTTATGTTTGGGAAAAAAATGTCCACATTTTTATTAAGATTCCACAAGTCTCAATTTTCTATATTGTTGAAAGTTTTTATCTTTTTGGATCATTATACAAATTTACTTGAATAAATAAACAGACTGCAGAGGGGATGTATGTTCTTGAATGTGTATGCTACCCTAATAATATCAACCAGAATTATTTTTATGAAAGAAAAAAGTTGAACTACACCTTTTGTAGATCAAGTTGACAAAAATTCATGATAAAAGGTTATCATTCAATTTTTGAAAACAATTTTGAAGATATTGAGTGCAGTATGCAAAACTCAATGGAAACATCATAAAAGGAACAATATATCTTTGCAAATTGAATTGTATTCACACCAACTATTTAGTAATAGTATATAATACAAATAGAAAAATTGAAATTTTTAATATTTGATCACAATGCAGTATTTTGAAAAACAATTCTTGCATTGAAAAAATTTTAAAATACAGCATATGAAATTATAATTGCTTCATTTTACATTTAATTGGCGTATTAAGTTATTTTGATTCTGTACTCCTGTACCAGATGTTTGTTACAAAAGTGTAATATATTTTTACAAATATATTGTCAAAACTCTTCAATAATTCATTTGCATTAGCAGCATAAGACCATGCTGACATTTCCCCAGGGTACACTGAGTGAGGTTAAGCAGCATAAATGTCACAGTTAGTAATGTTGTTAAGATAAAGTTCTTCTAGTAAAACTACATATTAGTTCCCTGCTTTATGGCCATTAACAGTAACTTCAGAAATAGCCTTCCATTTTAAATGATGCATTGCATCACTAAAAATAAAATAAAGAGGGAAAATGTGACTCAAATGAACTTTCTTACTGTTGGATAAGAATATTTGAAAGGAGTAGTAATAATACATATGAAATGATAAATATTACCTCCAATCTGCTTTCAGGAAGGAGAAAAAATGTGCATAATACAAATCTCATATTGTCTAGTTCAGACAAAGCAAATAAATTTGAATGATGACAACTTTGACATTTGAAATGTTCATTTCCTAAATTGCTTCTAATGGTCTACTTTTTTAACATATGGGAAAGGTTCTCAATGTAATTTTTTTTCTTTTCTTTTATATGAATGTTTGTGAGCTACAAATTTATAGTTTATATCTTATTTAGCAAAATAGCAAGTAAAATAAAATAATTAAGACTAAACTTCTTTATTACTAGAATAATATTCTAGAACTGAGGTAGATCTATCAAACAGTGAGAAAAATCTCCTATACCACCAACCAGTTCTTTCTCAGATTATTTGATTAAATCTAGGTATCTAAGTAAAAGAAATGTTAACTAAATAAAAAAAGCATAAGAATTTTATTAAATTTATATGTACATGAAAATATTCAGAAGAGAGTAATTTTGAAAAAATAACCTAAGAATAATGTGAAAACAACAATTAATAAAAAAAACCTATAAAACTCTGATGCAATGACATGACAATTGATGATCAGGATTAGGGAAGTAAATTATAGGGTGGTTATCAAGAAATATATCAGGGGAAATGTCCAAACTAATAGGAGATAAGGGTTCCTTCAAGGAGTTTGTTTTTCTGGTTCATTGCAGTCCCAATTATTGTTCTTTGGTTATCAAAGCTATTTTCCAGCTTTTGTGTGTGATTTACTTTTCTCCCCAAATTTCTTATGGCTTACTGCATGCAGGAAAGCACAGGCCAAATGTCTCTTTCTGACGGCACATTTCCTTAAGTGATTTCTTAGAGATCAATATACCAACTTGACATATTTTGAGATGGAATGCCCATAACTCTTTTACCAACAAATATATTAACAAAATCTTAAAACTATTTTATGAAACAATAACTTCATACTGTCCCTTCTGCTATCCCAATGATCCAAATATAATCATTTGACTCCTTGATATTGCAATAGCCTGTTAAATGTTGAACCCTATAGTTTGAAAGTCTTTGGTGGAACTTGGGTAGGTTTCCCATTTCCCTTATGTCACCACTCTGTGAGGGGCCACACCCTGTCTTATAGGGTTAACTCATATCCCTGCTTGGGCCCCAGATTTGTGGGTTCTCTTGTCCAGCAAGGAGGTTCACAGGACATGGTAGAGGAGAGTGTGGCTGTGGAGGCCCTAATCAAGACCTCCGGAGACCAAGCTGGAAGCAGGTCTGATTTTATTGTGCAGTTGCCATGTATATATACTCAGGCAGTAACTAAGCAGATTACAGGCAGCCACCAATACAATTCTGCTAACTGGCCTGCAATGACCAATCGAGGAGTGGGCCATGGAGTAAGCACAGGGACTGCAACACATGGCCTCATGCCCAGGATTGTGCCTACCAGATAAGCGGCCTGCCACTCACATGCCTAGCTTGAGGGGTGTGGCCTGCCACTCAGAGGCCCTTAATGTATAATATGGCATGATGCACTTGTCCCCACAATAGGTCATTCTGTGGAAATCGCTAGAGTGAACTTATTAAACAGAAAGTAAGTTCATAAAACTGGAAACATTCACTAAAACATTATCATATTATTTTTTCTTATCAATTATTCTAAATTAATTATAATAAGTACATTTTACTTTTATTTTTAAAAGGGTAAAAAACTGTGCTAATTTTTGTTTAAATTGATAATCTTTGCCATTAAATTATAAAGGTTAATGCCTTAGATTCTTGAGTCTGAATACTATGTTTTAAACCCTAGCTTTGATATTTACTGGCTATGTGATTTTTATGCCAATTTACTAGCAAAATCTTCTTTAGTTTTCTCACTTTATAAAATGAAGGCAGTTTCATTTTATTAAGATCAACTGTTGTAATGTTGATGAATCAGGTGCAAGAGTAAATAACATATTGTAGATATTATGCCAAAAAGTGAGATTGTTTGTTCTGTTCATTGTTGTTTTCAGCCCTTGCAACAATGCCTATGTAGCGAACATCTATTGAATAATGCAATTAAATGTTATCCATTGTATGTTAACTAAACCTGTTTAAGACAGTGGCATTAACTAATCTTGATAAATGGAACCATATAGCAGAACTTTAATTGTATTCATCTACTTCAATGCATAGGCTTCCCAGATAGATTCTGAGAAGGCTATTTATTCTGGAAACTGAAAAACATACACATATACATTTTGATCAATACATTTTAGGATACTGTAAGTTTGTCACAAAAATAGAAGTATCTACATGAAAAGTGAATATATGTTGTCCACATTTACATTTTAGTGACTAGCTTTTTACAGAATTGCTTTTAATTTCATTTAAATATTGTCTGAAATGTGCAGAGCAATTTTAGAAATCTGCTTGCTAAGCATATGTTATAAATTTTTGGTTGTGTTTCCTCCCTATATTTGTTATAAATCACAGAATTTCTTTCAAAAATTTGTGAATACAATCATATAAATTTAAATGCAAAGGCCAAGAAAAACAAGAAGTATATAGTGTTAATATCTTGATACAATTTAAGCATAATTCCAATTTTATATGGTTTTCAAAAATACACAAGTATCTTTTATAAATGAAAGTGACTATATGAGTAAGAAAATTGAGTGAGGACGACTATTGAAACTAAGTGTATTATGAAATATCTTTGCTTCCTTTCTGTTCAAAAATAGGTGATTACAAAGACAATTTTATATTCTCAGGTTCTTTTAATTTAACAATGGTCAAAGAAATAATTATTTATATTTATGGAATCTATAAATCAACAAATTTATACAATATTCAGATTGGATAATGAATTTTATCAAACACAAGTTGACATTTAATACACAGTTAAAAACAGCTTGGAAAAAGTTGCTATCTTGCAGAGGAAAACATGTGTGTGTATTTTTTTTTTACCCTCCTTTCTAAAATTCTCATATAAATTCGAGAAAAAAATGCACATTTCAATATTTTTACACCAAAATTAATAATAAGCATCAGAACATAGTGGCAATAAGAAGTGCTAATATATTCAGGCTGCCTATGCAATATACCAGCACATTCAATTAATAGCCAACATAACTTTGGGCAAGTAATTTTATGTTTGTCTCATTGTTCTCATTTACAAATCAGTTCTGCAAATTGACATAATTTATGTTGGAATTTGACTATTTAACAAGATAATGCATATAAAACACTTGGGACAGAACCTGAAACATATTGGTACTCAATATTTACTACAATAGCAATATTAAGAAATAAATCATTTGTTTATAATGAACATTGTAAATGTTTGCACAGCTTGCATTTGTATCTTGAGGCTATTTATGAAAATGAATATTTGCTGCTGGTGTGGTGGTACATGTCTGTAATCACAGCTATTCCATAGGTTGAGGCAGAAGGATGGAAAGTTCTAGGTCAGTCTCAGCAATTTAGAGAGACCATGTCTCAAAATAAAAAAAGGGGGGGGGGCTATGATTGTGAATCAATGGTAAAGAGCCTCATGGTTCAATACCCAGGATCAAAGGAGGGAAAATACATTTAAAATGTTTTGGAGGGATTCTTGGGTGCCTGCCCCACATCAGTGTAACTGCCATGCAAGCCAGCCAATAGGGCTGGCCCCCCTCCCAGGCCAGGATCTGAGGGATCCCACCGGATGCCAGAGTGGTTGGAGAATTGTAGGAGAGCTGACTTGAAAGATAAACATCTATTCAACTAAGTAAACATTATAAGTTATTTGTGAAACACTTCATGGCCTCTTTAATCTGTAGAAATAGTCAAGAGGACAATTCTTTAAGATAAGGCAATACAAACAACATGCGATCTTAATAATTATATTTACAATCCATCTAGAAGACACAGAAAACAAATTTTAAAAATTAAGTGAAGATGAACTCAGGACACTGAAACAGAAAAAAAAAAGTGACAAAATTTCTGAACAGGAACAAAAACATTAAGAAACAAACAACAGCAATGTTCAGAATCACTGTGCAAAAGAAGGGAGTAATAAGCAGCATGAAAACATTTTACGTTTAACCCTTGATGAGAAGGAAAACAAAAAATCCTTAAAGTCACTATTTGAAGTTTTGATTCTTATGGGAAAACAAAGTATATCTCTGGATAGGCATGAGGCTGCTGAAATCCCAGAAGGTCTCTTCACTCTTGAAAACTTTCAAGAATTGCAAGAGTGCCAGATAAATTCTGGTGTAAAGGTCTCGAAAGTGCTTTGAGACCTCGGTGTTTAAAACATTGTTGTGTTCTAAAACAACAGAATCAGATGCTAGAGATCTGTGAGAGCTGCATTCAGGAGAAAACCCTCAAGGAAGTGAGAGACTTATTCTTCTTTTCTGTTATCACTGACGATGTGGTAGACATAGAAAGGAAAGAGCACTTTTCCATGTTTCCCTTAACTGGATTCTTGCTTTATGAAGCTGATACAGAAATTTTGGCTGTAAAATTTTATACTAGGATTGATGTAGGAAAGATGATTTTGGACACCTAAGGAATTAGCAGGAAGCAGGTTTATTTTAGCAGTAGCAGTCCAGAGGGGCAATGCCTAAAAATCTCTGGACCCAAAACGTAAAATGTTTTGAATTTTATATCCAGTGTGGGGATTTACATGACAGTGGGAGTTTACATGGAAGAAATTTTTGTCCCATATTCTTCAGCTGGACAGAGGTTTTCACAAGCTTTTACCACGAGAACAGAAACAGTATCTTTTGTAGAGCAATAAGCTTGTTGGCAGAACTAACTTTTACAAGAAAAGGAAACCTGGCTTTTACAGGAAATAAGAAGCTTCAAACCACATAGAACCCTATGCAGAAATCTTGTTGATATCCTGTTGATGCCCCTTGCATAATTCCATTGATAAGAAGTTTGATTCTGGGCAGGGTCCCTGGAGAAATTTAAATATGACTATTTGGTAAAGTTGGGGGTGGCTGCTTCAGGATAACTGAAAAGTTGGAGCTTAATATGGAGTATTGTCATATCTAGGCTTACATTGTGTCTAGATGATCCTCTTCCAAAATGGAATTTGCTTCCAGACTTTTAGAGATCCCCAAGCTATCTACCCACTCTGCTCTTCCTGTGCCTTACACAAATGGTTGGCAAAATCAGTGCCTGTGATGGGGGTTTCTCTTACATTAGGAAGAATCAAGGAAGTTCTTTTTTCCATCAATCACCACAACTGCTTTTAGAACTGGACAATGTAATTTCTGTTTTTGGTTTGTTTGTTTGTTTGTTTGTTTGTTTCAGAAAAGTGAGGAAACCAGTAAAGTGCAGAAGGAAATTTGCCATTCTCAGTGGACAGGCAGACATGATACTTTTGAAATGTTAGTGGACCTCCTTCAAGCGCTTGTTTTATGTTTAGATGATATAAATAGTGACACAAATATTAGATGTAATAACTGTATAATAGGTCAAGCATTTGTACTCTGTAGTGCAGTAACAGACTTTGATTTCATTGTTACCATTGTTGTTATTAAAAATGCCTTATGTTCTACAAGAGCTTTTGGGAAAAATATCCAGGACAAACTTCTGATGTCTTCTTTGCCTCCAGTAGCTTAACTTTAACCCAATGAATTCATGGAAAATACTGAAGTTTATCATGAGTTTTGGTTTGTGGAAGTAACAAATTTGGCAACCAAACTTGATATTCGGATGAAAATCCCTGAGAAATTCTATAGGACTCATGAAGGTAACCTGGAATCTAAACTAACCTCTGAAAGTTACTATAAAGAAACCCTAAGTGTTCCAATAGTGGAGCACATCATTCAGCAACTGAAAGATAAAATTTCAGAATAGCACCTCCAACTTTTAAATGCTTACCTATGGTATTCTTAGTCATGGAACAACTCAAATTCAATGTATCAGAGGAGCACCACGCTGACATGTGCAGATGTGACTTGACTAATTCTGACATGTTTTCACGGAGCTTTACTGTAGGAGAATCAAATGGAAATACAGAGGGAAAGATAGAGAGCTTCCATACACCATTTATGAAGCTCTCCATCTGAGCAATACCAAGTTTTATTCCTAAAGCATATGGCTTGCTAAAGGTCTTCTTTACTCTTCTTGTGATGAAGGGTGGGAATGAAATCTATGAAAATGGAAAAAGTGTCTCAAAGTATACTTGAAAAACTCTTTGACACACCAGAGGTCAAGTGACTTGGTTTTGCTTAACATAAATTTTAATATAAAACATGATCTGCATTTAATGGTAGACATATTTATCAAACTATACATGACTAAGTTAGAGCTTCCTACACATAAATCAGAAAATCTCCATATATACATGGCACCTGTTTGAGTTCTCATGCTTTGAAGACTTATCTGTTCTTCTAGAAGACAGCATTGGGAATACTACATTTCATATCTGCATGACCCCAACTAGTGGCACTCTAGAACTGTTTTAGTTAAATCTTTTAGATATAATATGAATTATCACCATGGATCCAGTTGTCAGGTATTGTTCAGTTGTCAGGTATTAAGAAATACATTTTGAGAAGATGTAAGAAAAGAATGCACCCTATGAAATATTTCAAAATGAAGACTACCATTGAACTTGACAACTAGGAGTTTTAAGTGTGTTAGAAATCTGTAATGGACACTTCAGGGAATTAATCAGAGACTTGTGAGCTCACTAGACAGAATTTAGTGTAGATTTGTCTTTTATCAAATGAACTTAAAGGAACAAGTTACAGAAAAAAGTTTGAATGAAAGAGCCTGCCTTGTTGTTCCACATATGATTTTTCTAGTTTACATTCTCTGTTGAGCATACATCTTCATAAGCTTTTAGAAGGTAAATGTTGAACATTTCTGTTTCATGGTCAAGATAGAATCAGAGAACATTGATATAGGCATCCCACTCTCTATTTTCTTCTGTTTTATTTTTTTCCATGACTGTATGTACTGCTTTGTCTTGATTTATAGGCAAAACTTGGGAAACCTATAAAATAAATGTTTTACAGATTATGTAGAATAAAATGTTTTAGAATCCAACTGATTCATTTATAGTTTTTCAAAAGCTTCCTGGTATGCAGTACAAAACATATTAATATTCATATGTAAGTTTGCACTTAGATATTGGAAACAAGCTTATATATCTTGTAATATTATTTTAATCCTAAAATATTATTTTAAGAGACTTCAGGACATTTTATTTCATGGATACATCAAGACTTGTTCAGCTCATCCTCATCCTTCATTCCGAGACTTTTAAGTTGTTTAAAATTTAACAATATTTCAAAAATTATGGAGAACAAAATGTATTTAATGAAATTATAATATAAGAAAAATCCCAGCTGAATGCATTGCACTTATGTGTAGACACAGTGACTTCAATAAAAACCAAGAAAAGAAAATTTTATAAATTTGGAAATATTTCCTCAAAAAATTCTGAAACTACTGACATTAAGCATTGTATAACTTCTGTTACGTGAAAAATAATATCTTCCTTGCAAGTTTTGTGTGTTAAATCTGTGTGTTCGTGTGTATGTGTATGTGTGTTTATTAGATATTCTTTTGTTAGATATATATAATGAAAGAATTTAGTATAACTTTATATTACTTTTTGGCTGATAGAATACAGCATGAGTGATGTTCTGTTGGTCTTAAGTTTTTCTTTAAGACTTAAATAGTGCTTCATATCTCTGGATACCAATTGTCATGTAAAACAAATGACTTCCTGGAGATCATCATGCTATGGAAAACCTAATATATATGGTGAGGCTATGAAACATGAAGTGCTATATACGGGCTGAGGTTGTGTTTCAGTGGTAAAGTGTATGCCTAGCATGTGTAAAGCATTGGGTTCAATATTCAGTACTACATGAAAGAAATAAAAAAGAAAAGAAGGAAGAAAGAAAGATAGATATTGTGTCCAACTAAAACTAAAAAAAACATTTTTAAAAAATGGTGAGTTGCTATATGAATAGAGATTATAAGGATCATAGAGATGGTGAATTTGTAAGTAACAAAAACAATCATTTTGGAATTAGATCCAGCAATCTCAGTAGCCTAATGTGCAGATGGGTAACTAATATTTACTATGCTTGTACTAAGCTGCACCACATTATTCCAGGAAAATATAAATCAAGCTTATGTAAAATGTCATGAGATATTTTATGAAATGTGGCTTTTTCTTGATTAGACATTCACTTCATGACTGCAGACAATTAACTGATTTCTAGAGCACTTATAAATTTAATTACTCAGATTTAGAATTTTTTAAGTGATCTATGAGAATATAAGGGCATTTATATTGGCCATCTTACTTATTTCTCCAAGAGTTTTTATGTTTTTCATGAAAGATGCTAACATACACCCATTGTTGAAAATCAGGGTAGTCAATAAATACCATCAATATCAGAAAGAGGAAACAGGTTTACTATCACCATTGCCATTTGACATTGAATAAGATGCATTTCCTTGTACTTTAGAACATATCATATTTAAAAATAGGTTTAAAAATTTAAATAAACACTAAATATGAGGTATTTTTTTGGTTATACAACACTTCACATGCAATAGCCAGCATACTAAACAAAAAGTATACTGTAAAAGGCGCATGTTCAACAAATTTTCTGGATGAAACATCAACTTACAAATAGATGTTTACCCTCTTATACCAATATTACAGATTAGAATGTATATTAGAATTTAAGATATAAAAACATGAACAGAGAGAGTGAGGAGGGAATGAAAACTGGAAGTACTGGGAATTGAAATGGGGCAAGTTATATTTCATGTATGTAAGAATATGCTAAAATGAACTCCACTGTTATATATAACTATCATTAGCTAATAAAAACATTAAAGTGTGAGCTGGGGTTGTAGCTCAGTGGTAGAGTGCTTGCCTTGCACACATGAGGTCCTGGGCTCAATCCTCAACACCAAATAAAAATAAATTAATTCATTTAAAGATATAAAAATACATTAAAATGTGATACTTGATACAAATATCAATAAAATTTAATCAAGATATTTTTAAGAATGCTAAGTAATTTTAATAATTATAAATAAGAGTCAGATTTAAAAAGAGGTGCCAAATGTATGAAATCAACTTAAAAGTTACTAAGGCATAGAACCAAACCATTATATATATATATATATATATATATATATATATATATATCAAATAACATAACCATATTTATATGTTAATATAAAATTTAATGATCGACAAGTTACCTTTATGCATCCATATATAAATTACCTTTTAATATCATACAGTAATACATTTGTCTTACATTGATCTGTATATTGAGAAATTGGTGCTTCATATATGATTCCAGTATAATTGTATCAATAAATTATAATATTCAAAGGTGGATTTTAGATGAATTAAACCAGAATGTGAAAGTTAAAACCATTTAACAGGAATGAGGGTGAAAACCACAATTACAATCAATGTAATTTTAGTAATACCAGAAAAGATGTTTTCAACATCTAAACTGATTAACAATTAACATCCCAAATATTCAAGAAATTCCTTCAACTCAATAAAAAAATCAAGAAAAAATGCAAAGGATATAAGTTATTAAAAAAAGGAGTCATCACATTACACATATGCACACATATACACACATATATACAGAGACTCAAATAATATTTAAAAACTTATAAATTAAGACCTCCATGAGTCACAAATATCAAAACAGAGACTCTGAATCTGATAGAAGAAAAAGTTGGCTCTAATCTACATATTGTGGGGTCTGGCTTCAAATTCCTTAATAGGACACCCATTGCACAAGAGTTAAAATCAAGAATCAACAAATGGGACTTACTCAAACTAAAAAGTTTTTTCTCAGCAAGAGAAACAATAAGAGAGGTAAATAGGGAGCCTACATCCTGGGGACAAATTTTTACTCCTCACACTTCAGATAGAGCCCTAATATCCAGAGTATACAAAGAACTCAAAAAATTAAACAATAAGAAAACAAATAACCCAATCAACAAATGGGCCAAGGACCTGAACAGACACTTCTCAGAGGAGGATTTACAATCAAACAATAAGTACATGAAAAAATGCTCACCATCTCTAGCAGTCAGAGAAATGCAAATCAAAACCACCCTAAGATACCATCTCACTCCAGTAAGATTGGCAGCCATTATGAAGTCAAACAACAACAAGTGCTGGCGAGGATGTGGGGAAAAGGGTACTCTTGTACATTGCTGGTGGGAATGCAAATTGGTGTAGCCAATTTGGAAAGCAGTATGGAGATTCCTCGGAAAGCTGGGAATGGAACCAACATTTGACCCAGCTAATCCCCTTCTTGGACTATTCCCCAAAGACCTTAAAAGAGCATACAACAGGGACACAGCTACATCAATGCTCATAGCAGCACAATTCACAATAGCTAGACTGTGGAACCAACCTAGATGCCCTTCAATAGATGAATGGATAAAAAAATGTGGCATTTATACACAATGGAGTATTACTCCCCACTAAAAAATGACAAAATCATGGCATTTGCAGGGAAATGGATGGTATTAGAGCAGATTATGCTAAGTGAAGCTAGCCAATACCTAAAAACAAATGCCAAATGTCTTCTTTGATATAAGGAGGGCAACTAAGAACAGAGCAGGGAGGAAGAGTATGAGGAGAAGATCACTATTAAACAGGGACAAGAGGGGGGAGGGTAAGGGAGAGAGAAGGGAAATTGCATGGAAATTGAAGGAGACCCTCATTGTTATACAAAATTACATATAAGAGGAAGTGAGGGGAAAGGGAAAAAAAGAGAGAGAAATGAAGTACAGTAGATGGGGTAGAGAGAGAAGATGGGAGTGGAGGGGAGGGGGGGATAGTAGAGGATAGGAAGGGCAGCAGAATACAACAGACACTAGTATGGCAGTATGTAAAAACGTGGATGTGTAACTGATGTGATTCTGCAATCTGTATATGGGTTAAAAATGGGAGTTCATAATTCACTTGAATCAAATGTATGAAATATGATATGTCAAGAGCTTTGTAATGTTTTGAACAACTAATAAAAAACATAAGGCCCAATCAGAAATGTCTGTATCTCCAATAAAATATTTTGACAATGAGTAATTTTATATTCCTTAATGATAGTATTTTTATTTCACTGGTATTTTCTTCTGTATTGAATTGATAACTTTCCCATGCTATTTGATACTGCATACTTTAATCTAGTTTTTTGTACTTTTTCTCTAATATTGTGATGTGTTGTTTGGAGTTATTCACTCTGTCACTGTCCTTCTATATCCTTTTTTATACACTTTCTTTTTTCTCTTCCCATTTTTTCTTCTTGTGTTTCTCTTGCAACACCACCCCCTTGATTTGCTGTTTTATTTTTTAATGTGATAATGTCTTAACTGGATTTATTCATTCTATCTCTTATCTTCTTTTTTTTGCCATATTTACTCCTTCTTCATTTCTCTCATTATATTTTATTCCTAAGTCTCACTTTCCTCCCTCATCCATCTTAATTCTGCTTCTTATTTCTTTTTTTATTTTCATCTTATATATAGTTTAATATTACTTTACTTTCTTTAATACACATTTTTCAGCTTAATATAGGTTATTACTCCACTTTTCCACTTCTAGTCTAATGAAACTATAGAGAATATTTTAATATTTTATAAATAGTTAGTCTGTGGTTTGCTTTCAAGTGGTTGTCCTTATCTCTGAAAGCAGGGCTAGAAATTTGTCATAGATCTATGCACATATTGTGTGGAAGTGTAGGCTCTGAGAAAACTCCTGTTGCAGAGCCCATAGAAAAGAGAAAGAAGTTTATGAAAATAACTCTCACTTAATAGAGGAAGAGATATATATCTCAGTAGATGCCTGAGTTTCAATGTAGTAAGATCAGAATTGTGAGATAACAGGTGTTATGAAATGGACATGTGGTGTTCCCCAAAAGCTCCCATGTTAATGCAGGAGGTTAAATATTTAGATTATGAGAGCTGCAACCTAATTGCTGGGTCAATCATTTGATGGATTAATAATTTGAATGGATTATGTGTGGTAATTATAGGCAGGTGGGGTGTGACTGGAGGAAGTGAGTCTATGGGGGCATGCCTCCTAGATTAGATATTTTGTCCCTGTCTCCCCCTACACATTGCTTCCCAGAAACCATGGCCAGAGCATCTTTCTTCTGCCATGCCTTATGTCATGATATTCTTCCTCAGTTTGGGTCCAGAGGAATGGAGTCAGTCATCCATGAAAAAGATCTCTGAAACCATGAACCCAAGATAAACCTTTCTTCTTCTAAGTTGTACTTGACAAATATTTTGTTCACAGTGACAAAAAATGGCTAATGTACCAAGGTAATAAGATAACTCCAATATTCCATAGCTGTCCAATAATTCAATCATTCAATTTTTCAATTGAAGTATCTCAAAATGAAAAATTTTAAATGTGGAGTGTTAAACAGATTAATGAACTAAAATAAGATCTAAAGAATGAACTAAGAAATTTCAGAATATCAAAGACAATTTCAATAAGAAGATAGAGAGTCTAAAAGAAACACACACAAATCCTGGAAATGAAAAAAAAATCAATTGAGCAAATAAAAACACAGTTGTCTTATCAATGAATCAGATCAAGCCGAATTTATTATTTCATAACATGAAGATAAGATATATAAATTAGTACATTCAGACAGTAATAAAATAATAAACTAAGATTAGAATATATGATCTCTGTGACAATATTAACATACCTTAATTAGGACTTATAAGTCTTAAAGAAGGAGCAAAGGTTATTTTTTTCAGAAAATACATTCATAGAAATAATAGCCCCAAGTTTTCTAACCCTGTGTAATGCAAAGGACTTTAAGATTCCAAAGGAATTTAAAATTCTCAAAAAGAAAAAGACTGAACCTCTCCACAAAACTATAAAATTAAAATGTCAAAGTCCAGAACAAAGAAAGAAAATTAAACCTGCAAGGGAGAAGTACCATGTTACTTATAAAGGGAAATCAAACAGTAAAACAGTACATTTCTCGTAATAAACTTGTAAGGTCAGGAGGCTATGAAATGATGAATTTTAAGATTTGAAAAAATAAAACAAAATGAAATGAAACATAACAAACAAACACACACCACCACCACCACCAAAAAAAAAAAAAAAAAAAAAAAGCCTCCAACATAGCAAAGCTATTTCTTAGCAAAGGTATCCTTCAGAATAGAAAGAAAAAATAAAATCTTCATATATACACATAAACTAAAATAATTCATGACCACTAAGACATCTTTGAATATTTAATAGCAAAGCCAGCTATTATAAATAATTATAATTCACAAATTAAAAAATAATATACAGAAAACTGAATATACAAACAAGCAACAATATTTAAACTGTAATAAAAAGCCTCCCAAAAAAACAAACCTAAGATCAGATGAAATCACAGCTGAACTTTTATAGATCTTTAAGAAGAATTAACCCTAATGCTCCTAAAATTATCCCATGAAGTAGAAAGAGAAGAAACACTTCCAAACTCACTCTATAAAGGAGGTATCACTCTGACACAAAAAGCACATAAGAAAATATCAAGGAAATAAAATTAGAAATCAATTTCCTTGATGAATATGAATGCCAAATTCTTAACAAAATATCTGTAAATAGAATTCAGAAAAGCATTAAAAAGTTTACACTTCATGATCAAGTTGGTTTTATGCCTGGAATACAGGAATGATGCAATATTCACAATTCATTAAACAAAATACACCAGAAAAATAAAACCAAGAACTAAAATCACACAATCATCTTAATAGATACAGAAAAAAATCAACTCTCCTTTTATCATGTGAAAGCCAGAAAAAAAAATTGAAACAAAGAGATATCCTGAAAGTAGAAGGAAAATAGGGTAGAGAAAGTGGATCATGTGGAGAGAGGGGGATAAAGAGAGGTGATGGAGATTGTGATTGCTCTAATTATTGTATATATTTGTATGTCAGAATGAAATCCACTGTTCTTTATTGTTAATAAGATCCAGTATAATACTTAAGTATACATATATACACATATAATTTTGACATTTATTAACAACTTTGATATATAGTACCTTCATTATCATACATTTTTAAGTATTTTATAATTTCACTGTGAATGTTTTAATCCTTAAGTAGTTAAGTGTACTGCCAAACATTCTGAGATATTTTATTTAACTTTTGTTGACTTCTTAACTTGTGCATCCTTTGCACTATGATTATAGTATATATCTGTATTATTTCAATATTATACTGTTTGTCAAAACTTCCTATATGGTCCAGAATATGGCTTATTTTCAGAATTTTAACTTTTCAACAAAAAAGGAGTATGGCAAACAAAAATAGCATCCTTTAAGCTTGGCGTAGCTATTAAAATATCCATAGTACGATGTAACCAAACCTGGACCCTTTGTTTTATCTCACTTGCAGAAAGGGTTGACTTCCCTTATCTTCAGTACTATGATGGATGGCAGAGTACTGGAGGAGCTCATGCCTCACCCACATGTCTTAACTACTTGCAAAGCCCTTTGTATTATCTGAGTGAAAGAAAATAGGAGTCAAAATCATGGAATTTGCAGGGAAATGGATGGCACTAGAGCAGATTATGCTTAGTGAAGCTAGCCAATCCCTAAAAAACAAATACCATATGTCTTCTTTGATATAATGAGAGCAACTAAGAACAGAGCAGGGAGGAAGAGCAGGAAGAAAAGATTAACATTAAACAGAGACATGAGGTAGGAGGGAAAGGGAGAGAAAAGGGAAATTGCATGGTAATGGAGGGAGACCCTCATTGTTATACAAAACTACATATAAGAGGTTGTGAGGGGAAGGGGAAAATAAACAAGGAGAGAAATGAATTACAGTAGATGGGGTAGAGAGAGAAGATGGGAGGGGAGGGGAAGGGGGATAGTAGAGGATAGGAAAGGTAGCAGAATACAACAGTTACTAATAGGGCATTATGTAAAAATGTGGATGTGTAACCGATGTGATTCTGCAATCTGTATTTAGGGTAAAATTGGGAGTTCATAACCAACTTGAACCTAATGTATGAAATATGATATGTCAAGAGCTTTGTAATGTTTTGAACAACCAATAAAAAAAATAGGAGTATATAAACTATGCGAATGGTGCCACTAACCATCATATGTGATGGAATTTAGTTGAATGTTGCTGAGTTGTACTCCTTAGCCAGAATATCCATAGAAAAATAATCCAAAACACAGCACATTTGAACAAACTGGCAATCATCATCTTCACAGTTATTATGAAGTATTGGCCATTACCTATAAATTGTCCTTTTTAAGTTAAAAATAATATATGCTGTCTCCTTCCTTATAGATAGTCTAACTACAAAATCACACATCCCCACATACATTAACACAACAATATAAGGTTTTGCTAGGATATTTTTTATTTCTTTCAGAGTTGAAGGCATCAATGATAATAACAAAACCCACGTTTTAGGATAGACAATACTGAATTCCTAAAAAAGACATTTAAATAAATTTTCTTGTCCTCATACTTCCCTGATAACTAGTTTAACTGAGAGATATAGATATAGATATAGATATAGATATAGACCTCCTCAAACAACACTTTTTCAAATTACAGTCCAAAAATAAAATCCTTAAAGTTCTCTATATTGACATAGGTTTTAACATTTTTATGTATGCTTTTTATATTACCCTCATCTCAAATATGATAGAAATAAGAGAACATAGTAACCTGAGACTCATTAACCACACAAGTTGTTCCACAGGCCAGGTAGCCAATTTTATGAAACAGGACTAATTTAAGACACAAATTTCAACAAAACAAAACAAATAAGATCTTAAGTGAAAGGGTACACCATTTATTTAGTTTTTTGATTAATTAATTTCCTTGACTAATGTGATAAAGTATTTATTTACTATAGTATGTGTAACTAATTCTCTGATATGTTCATTTGGTTGTCTGCTGATGATTGCTCAGAGATTTCCTACAAAGCTTTGATACAATAAGTTTCCCACCATTTGATAAGGACCTTTTGTATTTAATAGCATGTCTTTAACACAAGGAAATTAAAATATATATTTTAGACCTCACTTCTTGCATGTGTAGATCATCAGGGTCAATTAGATTGAGGATTGGGGTGAGATTACATGTCATTAGGCCATTACTTGTCATATAAATTTTCTCTATATACACAGGTTTTTTTAGATCTCTGGGATTGTCAGAACTCTTCAAAGACCCCTAGGAACATTTAAATCCCTGAAGTTTTCCAGAATGTATTTGGACATGATTTATTTTATTCAATCGCACAGTTCATCTTCAGGTAGCTGATGTATTAAATAATTGAAACTGTGTCTGAAAAATGCCCTGATTGAAGAGCTGCTATATACAGATATAAAATCATGCAAATGAGACATTCCAGGGAGCTACAAGACAGATAAAATTGTGAAAATGATCTTAGGTTAGAACTAGTTGAACAATCCCAAAACTACTCTACTCCCTGTAATGACTACCAGGCTGATAGTTTACACAGCTACTAAGGTTGGGAAGCTATCCTCCCCACTCATCAAGGCTCATGCAGATCTAAGGAGGGGGATGGGAATAGCTTAAGATAAAATGAAATAAAGCATAAGGTTCTTAGTGAGGTCTAGAAATTTTTTCCTTAATAAATTAATTTAATCTTGCTTCAATTCTTGGTTAATTTCAAGAATTTTAAAAATGTATATTTTGATATTCTAAAATTTGTTTAGTTTAATCAAGCAGATAATTTATGGAAGTTCTCAGCACAGCATTCTGCATGTCATTATCAAATTATCTCTCTATTAATATTGTTTAAGCATATATTTTTTATTTTGACATATTTGTAAAATTAATTACAGCAGTATATGGGTCAATATTCAATAATTTTATTTACCATGTTCTATTTTAATATTAATTTCACTTAGATAAAAGTTTACATAATTTTGAAAGGAATACATATTAAAATCAGATCTTCTGGTTATTAATTATGTTGCTTTATGAGGGATTTTCTAAATTCACAAAATACATCAAGTTTTCTATACTTTTATAGGATCTAAGACATCTAGAAAATCCTAAATATTATATTTTCATTCAGATTTTAAAAATATGTTAAAAGCAATTTTATTTTGAGTCATTTCACAAAATATTTTAAATGTGTTTTGTTCCATGCTTCTTATTATTTTTAGTTTCCTAATTCATAATAAGTCAAATTTAATCATGCATAATTTTAAATAACAATATCTAATTTTTTAGTTTGTGTGTCTTCATTAAAACTATTTCAAGTATTATGTCAGGAAAATAGTAGACTAGGATGTACCAGAACATAGTTCATCCTTTACATATTAATCAAACCACAAGATACAGGGAAAAATATCCCTGTAGGTATAATGGAAAATACTTAAAGGTGTTTGGAAGCAAACTTAGAAATAAGAAGAAGGCACAATTAAATTGTTGGAAAGTTCATGAAATTTTTCCTAATTTTTGTCCCTTTAGCTTCACAGTGTAGACGACTCAAATTGTAGGAAGCAGAGCAGACAGTATATGCAGCATTTTAAATTATATGGAGGCTTTTTGAAGGATTGGACTGTTTAACGTCACTCTAATCACAAGGAACATTAAGTGACATAGCTCAGATTTAGGGTGATAAAAGACATAAAATTTAGTTGTGAGCACAGTGTGTGAAACTTTTAGGGAGACTATAGATCCACAGATGCATGGGGTAATAGATTATGATTCGAAGAGCACAATATAACTTATAAGTTCCCTGGATGAATATGGAGTGAGATTATTTGAGATAAGATATTTATAAGAAGCCCTGCATAGTAGAATTTTAAAAACAGTAAGCACTGTACCCCAGTCAAAGTACATGTTCAACAAATAAGAGATTTTCAGCATTTGTCAGAGGGTGATCACAAAGGTTGGACAGTTTTCCCACTGAAAATAATGTGAGAGTTGAATGCTTTTCCAAATATTCACTATTTGAAAAGATATAAAATGGAATAAGGCAATCACAAAAAGAAGAGCATGGAATACTCAAATGAATAAAATAAACTGGCAGAAACCATTACTAAATACAAGATCATCAGTTATACTAGAGAAATTATTTAAAACAACAATTTGACATATGTTCAAAGAGCTAAAAGAAAACATGAATAAGGAAACAAGAGCAATAGGGTGCAATATATGAACAAGCTGAAAACATCAACAAAGCACTAGTAATTTTATAAATAAACTAAAGAGAAATTCTGGAGCTGAAAAATATAATGATTGTATTAAAAAATTTAGAAGAGAGCCTCAAAGCTGAACTTGAATAAGCAAGAGAAAAAGTCTTCCAAATTGAAAAGAGTGAATTTTAAACTATCAAGTCTGAGGAATCCAAACAAAAAATATGAAGAAATGTTAGGAAACCTAATAACTTACCATCATGAGACTTACACTATGGAAGTCTCATAAGCAGAGAGAAAAAAATGGAAAGAGAAGTAATTTTATTAAATAATGATCACAAATTTTGCAAGTTTGATACAATATGTGAATATAAAAATGCAAATTGCTAAATAACTTCAAGGATAATTAAGCCAAAGAAATTCAGGATGAGACACTTTAAAACCACATATTTTTATAGATAAAGACAAAGAGAATCTTGAAAGCTCCAAGAGAAAAGTAAGTTGTAATATATAAAGAATCCCTAATAAAATTATCAGTGGTTTTTCTATCATAAATTTTACAGTACAAAAGGCAAATAAATGATATATTTAAAGCAATGTAAGAAGAAGAAAAAGCAACATAAATGAAGACTTTTTTAGTTGGCAAAGTTGAACTTCAAAGTGAGGGGGAAATTGAAACATTCCCAGACAAATAAAAGCTGAGAGTATTCATTGCTACTAAATGTATGCTACAAGAATACTAAAGGGAGTCTGTAAGTTGAAATAAAATAACTCATGGAAGCTTCTTTTTCTCTTCTATTACATGAGAACAGAAGATAATACTTTATCTGTGAAAAAGAGAGCTCTCCCAGAAACCAACAGAAACCAATTTGGTCAGCTCTTGATGTTAGACTTTCCAGCCTCCAGAACTATAAAAAATAAATTTCTGTTGCTTATAAATTGCTCATTAGAAAGGATTTTCTTATTACAGACTGGAAAAATTAAGATAGAAAAAAAAGCAGTCCTTGGGGAAGGAAGAAACTCTGGCTTCCTACAGCTGTCTACATAATTTGAGGCTAATGTGTTGAAAAAGTTTTGTTTTACAATTGGAAAAAAGTGTACAAATACATAAATTTGTGACTTCAAAAATTAAAAGGTATTGTAGTTTAGATCTGTAACATCCTGTTGAGCCCATAAGCTGGAAAGTAGCCTATGTTGCCTATGTGAGGATTCTTAAGGCTCAGCACACAAGTCCAGATATTTGTGATCTGGAACACAGACCATGACCAATCCCTATTACCATGGTAACCTGGTCACCCTCAGGCAAACAGCCTGTTCCTTTTCTTTCTGCTTTTTACCACTGACTTTTCAGCCCATTGATAACCGCTCTTAAGGGTGTTGATAGCTCATTGGATTATTACAGTCCTTAGCTAATTTCCCCAGTAACAGGCTATGCATTAAAAGCTTGCCTATGCAATAATAAAGTAGATTGAGTTCTCTAACACTGATCTCCAGAGGTCTCTTTTTGACTCTGTCGCCACACCCTCCTCAGCTATTTGGTGAGATTCAGCTGGACCCAGTGAGCGCACAATATCCACCAAAGGATCATATGTTTAGTGCTTATTTCCCAACAATTTAACACTATCAGAAGGTCATGGAAATTCTACATGATGGGATTTATTTTGGGAAGTAAGTCCCTAGAGTCATGTCCTTGAAGGATATATTGTGATTCTGGCTCCTTTCTTGCTTGCTCCCTTTTGCCTCCTTGCTACCATGAAATGAGAATCTTTTCTCGGACATAGAATAAGTGCCTCACCACAGACCCAAAAACAATGGAGAGAACTGGCCTTAGACTGAAACAGTAATACAAAATAAATCTTGCCCAGCAGTTCATGAGGCTGAGGCAGGAGGTTTGCTAGTTCAAATCCAGTCTAAGCAATGGTGAGGCATTAACCAACTCAGTGAGACCCTGTCTCTAAATAAATACAAAATAGGGCTAGGGATTTGGCTCAGTGATCAAGTGAATCCTTGCTAGCCCACACAAAATAAATAAAAAATAAATCATTTCTCCTTCAAGTTAATTTTCTCAGGAATTTTGTTACATTTATGAAAGTCTAATAGAAAATTAGTACTGAAAAGTGGTCATTACTTTTGTTTATACTTGACTAGGTGGTTCAGAAGCCCTTGAAACTCACTTATGGGAGCAATTCAGTTTTGGAAAAGTTTGGAGATGCAATATAGAGATACCTTAGCACACTTTAGGCAGAACTTGCTGAATAATACTGGTGGGAGCTCACAAGACCAGAATGCTGATAGGAATGTGAACAGTACAGTTTGTCCTATTAGGGGTCAAGAGGAAATAGAACTTTTTGAGAAATTGGAATAGGGACCACATGTGTTAAACTCTGACAAAACCAATCAAAACAAAACAAAACTTATCTTCCTAATGTCTATTCTCTGAGACTCTGTATGATATTGAGTTTAAAGGTCCCAGACTATATACTTTGCCAGAGGTAATATTAAGCATACCATTCAGGAGATTGCATGTCTATTCAATGTTGCTTTTAATCAGATTTATTGTGAGAACCATGAGAAAGAATTAGAGAATAAAAATTTGAAAAATTTACAATTTGGTCAGAAAGAAGGTGGATGTAAAGGTTCAGCATAAGAGTGTGTGGTTGTTGAGAAGATTAGCTTTATTACAAATAAGCCAAGTATTTGCACTGGAACAATGGGAAAGAGATGTTGAGGCCATATCAGGAATCAGCATGACCTTACTCCTCACAGGCTCAAAGATATAAAAGTTAAAACCTCTCCTTTGATCCAAAAGATCACTATGGGTGTCATTATTCCAGGATTTTTTTCACCATACTAAGTCATACATATAGTTAATGCTCACTGCAGCCATGGTCAAATTGGGCCTGAGTACTATTTCAGATGAAGGCAAAATCTGGCATCATCCATGTGGTGCTTGTTTTGCATGCAAGGAGAACATGAGTTGTGGTGTCATGGACGCTTTAATTTAGATTTTTTTTAATACCTAGGAGGTTATACAGTGAGTTGTAGGGTTGGGGTACCTGAGAATAGTCCCTGAGCAGGTGATGTGCAAAGCTTGGAGAGTGAAGCTAAATCTACAATGGAGATGGCAGGAAGATAGATATGCTAGAAACATGGAAAGTCTTCTGAGGAAAACCATAGACAGCTAGTAGAACCAACCCAAGAAAGTAGCCATATGGGTTGCAGTGAGCAAAGTCATAGGTATAGGGCTGCCCAAGACCTTTGGAGGTCACAGCATTGCATTTTGTGCCCCAGATATTAGAATTGGAGCTATAGGATTTAATGTTCTTCCTGCTGGCCCTTAGTCTTACTTTAGTCTTATTTCTCCTTTTTTATTCTTATATTTTTATATTTCTCCTTTTAGGGATTGGAATGTTTACCACATACCATTTTATGTTGGAGATATGTATTTATACGGGTTCACAGTTAAAAGATAACCTTAAGTCTCAGAGCAGACTTTTGCCATGGAGGTATGACACTTTCTGATTTAAAAATGTAATAATGTTACAAGAAACATGATAGTGTGGACTGGCACAAAAACAGACATATGCAGCAATGAAACAGAATAAGAAATCCATGAATAAACCTCATACACATAGTCAAATGGTTTTCAACAAGAATAACAAGATCTTTTAAAAGAG
Source organism: Marmota marmota marmota (assembly GCF_001458135.2). Taxonomy (NCBI): domain Eukaryota; kingdom Metazoa; phylum Chordata; class Mammalia; order Rodentia; family Sciuridae; genus Marmota; species Marmota marmota. Next base: position 12,636,967 of record NW_026000261.1, read on the forward strand.
AAGAATTATCTTAGGTATTGTGTTAGAATAAGGAAAATCTAACATAGTATAAAAATGCCAACAAGCATACACACAGTCACATGCATATATAATATACACGTAAACATAATCATACCCATAAACACATGTAGAGAATGAAATTGAAAATTGCTAGGATACACAGTAAAGGTAAATATGACTTCATTTCTAATGACATTTAAATGTCCTCTTGCATATCAGTACTGTTTTCAGTCAATAGTGAATCTTGTATACAGATATTTTTACTTTGGCATATATTTTTTTATATTATTATGCTCTTTACATACTTATTCAAACATAAACAAAGTTATATATATATAATTTTATATTGTCTATGTTGAAAAATGGTCCACCTAGAACAAAAAAAAAAAAAGAGGTGAAAATCCTCAATATATAATGTGAAATATTTAAGTATGAGCTTGAGTTGAGAAGTGAGAAATCTGGATCCTACACTAATAGAAATGTTATAAGATATTTTCTTCATTTTTTCTTGCAATTTATACAGAGTATACAATAATCATTACTTCAGATTTGAATGATAAAATTAAATAATTGTTTTGAAAACACTTTGAAAATTATGATAATGAATTCAAGTAAATTATTGAAATTAAGTACTTTGGAAATAAAATTTTCAAATTACTTCGTTTTACCTTTTGTTCCTGAAAATTTTCATTTTGAGTCTAGTATAGAAGCAGGGCTTTTGATTTGATATTACATATTATAAATGAATTATAAAAATCTTTGTAGTCTTCTCTAGCAATATGAAATTATTATATGAAAGGTAGAAATACCTTTTCAAAAAAACAATATTTTTCTTTTTAGGGTCATGTTTGCAAAATTCTGTTAACAAATAAAAATAAAAATATATGACATTTATCTTATACTAATTCTATGCCACATGTGAAAATTGGAAGAATTGCTTTACAATTGTTATGATTTAAGTTGTACATTCTTAGTAGGTTAAAATTAAAATACATGTTGCATCACTGTATCATGAAAGGCTCAAATGGTTTATAGAAAATGAAGATAATATATATTAAAATGTACAAAATTACAAACAGAAAAAAAGAGGTGGAAAATTATCTTAATGGGGATGTAATTCAGTGGTAGAGAAATTGCCTAGCATGCAGAGGCCCTGGATTCTATTCACATAACCCCAAGAAAAGAGGAGAAAATACTTAAATAAAAAATAAGAAAGTATAAGTCAATATAAGCAAAATATATTAAATATGTAAAATTTTTGTTACATGCATGATAAATTCAAACTAAAGTTTAGAATATTATTTTTTTAAATTGTGAATATATTCATTAATATTAATGTAATATTATAATTACATATAAATGTTCATCATCAGAATTTTCTAGGCAATATGATAAGAAAGATTATTTGGGAAAACATGCTTTATCAAACATTATCATATACCAAGTTTTTTCTTTTGTTGTTTAATAATGCAAAATAACCTTTGAGAAGAAAATTACAAACAATCATTACCAATGATTACCAGAAGTCAGAATGTAAATTTGGCCCCAAAATTATACAATATGAGCTAGGAGAAAATGTTCTTGAAATCACCAGTGATTCAGTGATAAGAGTGCTTACGTAGCATGTGTGAAGCACTGTGTTCGATTCTCAGCACCACATACAAATAAATAAAATAAAGGTCCATTGACATCTAAAGTTTTTTTTTCTCTTTTAAAGTTTTGAAAAATGAACCTTGAACTAAGCACAATATCAACTACTGAAAATCCTTAGGGAAAAAATGTAAATATTGCTTGAGAAAATGTCACGTCAGTACATTATCAGCTTAGAATAATACTAATTAGTTGAGTTTTATTACTTAGCAGAAAACAGTGCCTTGGCAAATATTTCTTCAAAGTACAATAGTCTAATTTTGATTGGTTTAATTTGAGGTTTCTTCATACATTTTTTCCACATGGAATGACATACCTGTTCAGAAACAATTAATCTTACTACTGAAGGAACAAAAAGTGTCATGCATTTTTTTTGAACCTTGGGCCAGAGAGTGTAATGGTTGCAGTGGAAAATCAGTACTGATCCAGAGCAAAGTATCTTTGAGTTTCTCACTCCCTCCTGAGTATGAAAGTCTTGACTGACACACCTGAGAAAACCCATAGCAGGGAAACCTAGATAGATTTTCTCAGAGATGAAGGATCTTGGGCTAAGAATTCAACTATGTTTAAGAACATGACTGTCAAAGAGTCCTTGATGGAAATTCCTTTCAGAGATTGCAATGCATTGCATACATCCAGATTGTCATGGGGATGACATCTTTAACTGATAGAGACTTGCCAGTTAAAGACTTTGTAATTGCCACTATTTGGGCTTGAAAAATTTCACATCATTTTAAACCAAGAGGTGGACTCTTCAGACTTTACAAAATTAATACAGAAAATCACTGAAAAATTAAAAAGCAAATAATAGTATCATGCCTCAGAGTGGAGATCAAAAAAAGGAGAGTTTCTATGATATGTCCTCAAAAATTCCTAATTTTTTATTGGTTCAAATTAGATATATATGACAGTAGGATACATTTTGACACACCATACAGAAATGGAGTATACATTCTAATTCTTCTGGTTGTAAATGATGTAGAATTACACCAGTTGTGTAATCATATATGCACATAGGGTAAAAATGTCTGATTAATTCTAGTTCTTTTGTCCTCCCCCTACACTGCCTTGCTTCCCTCTATTCCTCTCTATCTCCACTCTCTTATTGTGAACTACCATCCACATGTTAGAGAAAATATTCTGCCTTTGGTTATTGGGGATTGACTTATTTCATTAGCATGATATTCTCCAATCTATCCATTACTGGCAAATGCCATAATTTCATTCTTCTTTAAGGCTGAGTAATATTCCATTGTGTATATAAACCACAGTTTCTTTCTCCATTCCTCTGCTGAAGGGCACCTGAGTTGGTTTCATAGTTTAGCTGTTGGATCCTGAGTTGAGCTGTTATAAACATTGATGTGGCTGACTCACTGTAGTGTGTTCATTTTAAGTCCTTAGGGCATACACTGAGGAGTGTTGGTTCCATTCCAAGTTTTCTAAAGAATTTCCATACTTCCATAGTGGTTGTACCAATTTGTAGACCCACCAGCAATGTATGAGTGTCCGTTGTTTCCCCTCAAATCCTCACCAACATTTATTGTTGCTTGTATTCTTGATAATTGCCATTCTGATTGGAGGGAGATGGAATCTCAGTGTAGGTTTTATTTGCAATTCTTTAATTGCTGGAAATGTCAAACACTTTTTTCCTATACTTGTTGATCAACTGTATTTCTTCGTCTGTGAAGTGTCTTTTCAGTTCTCAATGGAGACCACCAACCATGGAGTGAAACCTCTGAAACCACAAGCTCAAATAAATATTTCCTCCTTTAAATTTTTTATCTCAAGCATTTTGGTCACTATGATGAAAAGTTGACTAACAAAGTTTCATTCAATAAACTTGATCTAAAGATCAAGTGTGCAATACGTTACCCCAAAACTGTGAAATACAAATACTCTTCCAGCTAAAAAAAATCACCAAGACATAATATACAATGAGCCACAAAACATGCCTGAACATGTTTAAAATATGAAAAAAACATATGAAGTATATTCTCAGTCTATAATACAATTATAACAGGTAAAAAAAGAAATTTAATTGTAAATTAAATTAGACACCATTAAGTAAAACATGAGTCAAAAGGGAAGTTTCAATAAAATTTAAAATACTTTTAAATCAATAAAATTAAAAATACATCTGATCAAAGTTGTGATGCAGAACAAATTATTGGGGAGAGGAATATTTGTAGCCTTTAATAAATATATTAGAAACATGAAAGATTTAAAATAAGAAAAAAATCTATGCTTCCACCTAAGGAGAGAAAGAATGTAATTTAAAAGTTAAACAAGCAGAATAAAGAAAAAATAACAATTAGAACAGAAATTAAGAAAAGAGAAAATCAACATAGAATTAGAGAAAACCAAAAGTTGAGTCTTTGAAAAGGTAAATAAAAATCGATAAACCTATAAGTAGGTAAACAAAGAAAACTTAGATTGACACACACATTACCTATATAGAAATGAAATGCCAATATTTTTTATTTCATATACATTACAATATTAATAAAATAATGTTGTTTAGCAACTCTATGTCTACAAAATATTTTAAGTCTTTATTTTTGGATCTATTTTACATGCACAACAAAATTTTGCAGAAATTTGAGACAGTGTATATGATAGTATACTGCCTTACTGTGCATATTGAAGTCTTACCTACTATCAATACTTTGTGTCCATCTGGTCCATTTCTTACAAGACACAAACCTATTTTGATGTTTCTTTATTACCCAAAGTCCATAGTTTACTTTCTGGCCCACTCTTAATGCCATAAATCAATTCTATGTATGAATATTAATTAATATATAATATATACACCAATGTAATACCATATTTAATAGCTTCATTATCCTAAAAATATTTTGCACCCTGTTTGGTCCCCATGCCCCAACACCTGACAACTACTCATGTTTTTACTGTCTTCATAGTTTGCCTTTGCTAAAGTGTTGGGATCATATGGTGTGAAGTTTCAGATAGACTTACATCATTTAACAATGTCCATTTAAGATTCCTCATGTCTTCACAGCTTCATGGCTTATTTTTAAAAGAACTGAGCAATATTCTATTTTGCAGATATACTAGTTTATCCATTCATCTATGGGAGTATGTCTTGGTTGAATATAAATTTTTGGCAAATATAAATAAAACTACTACAAATGTCATGTCCAGATATGTCTTTTGCAAATATTTCCTCCTTTTCTGTAGTTTGTTTTCTTCCTTTGACAAATTTTACTCAAAAAGTTTTAATCTTAATGCAGTCCAAATTGTTTATTTATTTTCTTCTTGAATGGTGCCTTTGGTATTGTATCAAAAATAAGTCATCACCAAATTCAAGAACATACATATTTTTTTCTAGGAGTTTTACAGTTTTATGTTTTACATGTATTTGTATGATGCATTTTGAGTTACATGTATGTGGGTCTTTTTCTGGGGTTTATTTTCTTCAATTGATCTATTCATCTATTCTTTGAAAATATACTGTCTTTTACTTTATAGTATGCCTCCAAGTCAGGAAGTATCAACTGATTTATGATTCCACTGAAGTTCAACTATGTCCTTAGTGTTTCTATAACTGCTGTATCTGTCAATTAATTGGAGAGCTGGTGAAGTGTCCAATTGCAATATTGTATCTATTCTTCCTTACATTTTCATATGTTTGGCCAAGTATTTTTACACCACTTTATTATTATATAATGCCCCTGTTTATTCATGATAATTTTTCTTGATACTATAGCTACTATAGTTTTATTTATTTTTTAATTGATAATCATTATTAGGACAGTTTTAGATTCACAGCAAAATGCAGTTGAAATGACAGTAAGTTCCAATATACATCTTTTAAGTTTTGAGCAAGGAATACCATCCAAAGACTCATGCATTGAAAGTTTGGTGGCACTAGTAGGAGATACTGGAAACTTTAGGAGGTTGAGTCTATTTGAAAGAGGTAGGTCAAAGGGGGTTATGCCTTGAACATATGTATTTTCCTGTCCCCTAGTACTCTGTCATTTTTCTTGTTTCCTGGCTAACCTGGGGTGAATAGCCTTGCTTTTCCATTTCCTTCAACCCTGATTTGCCTCATCACAAGAATAGAAAAAATTGAGCAAGGTGACCATAAACCACAGCCCTTAAAACCATAAATCAAAATAAATCTTTCCTTCCTTAATTTGTATTTTGTCCCAGTGAAAGAAAGCTGACTAACAGCTTCTTTGTAAACATGCCTACAACCTTCCCTACTATCAACATTCCATGCTATGGTAGTATACACTTACAATGATACATCATTATCTCCCAATATCACTTGGTTACTTTAGTGTTCACACTTGGAGGTGTATGACATATGGGTTTTGAGAAAGAAACATAGTATCATACTGAATAATTTTACTGTTCTAAACATCCTCTGTTCTCTATTTCTTCCCTTTTCTTTTCAACTGCTGATCTGTCTACAGTCTCCTTAGTTTGGTCCTTTCCATAATTTATATCACAGAATTGGAATAATACAATATGTAGATTTTTCATATTTGCTTACTTCACTTAGTGATATGTGGCTAAATTTACTCCATATCATTGTATGACTTGAAGCTCATTTATTTAAATATGACACTAAAAATATTCCTTTTTCTGAATGTAACATAGTTTATTTATGCATTTGCCTATTGAAGAACACCTTCATTACTCTTGAAATTACTGATTATTAATAAAGCTACTGTAAATATCTGTGAATGTTTTTGTGTGAATACAAGTTTTAAATTCATTGGGAATATGTTTGGAATTTAAGAACCTACCAAAATATTTGCTACAGTGGCCACACTGTATTACCTTTAGCAAAAAATGAGCATTCCCTTTTCCCTAATCCTATTAACATTTGGGATTATTATTATTTTTAATTTTAGCATTCTAATAATTGTTTAGACATGCATTGCTTTTTTAATTTGCAAATCCCTAATGATAAGTGATGTCAATCATCTTTTCATAGGCTTACTTAATATCTTTATATTTGTTTCAATGGGGTATCTGTTCAAGATTTTTAGCCACCTTTAATTAGTTTCTTCATTTCATTGTTATTGGGTTTTAAGTGTACTTCAATATTTTTCAGATCACATAAATCTTTTGGGATTTTTTTCTTTGTTAGTAACATATCCTCACATTATTTTCATATTGTCTTTCATAGAGGAAAGCATTGCTTTTTAACAAAGTTCAGCTTATCAGTATTTTTTTAAGGATCATGATTTTTACGTTGTATCAAAAAAATCACTGAAATACACAAGGTCACCTATATTTTCTCTAATGTTATCTCCTATGGGGTTTGTAGTTTTGCATTTCACATTTAGATCTATGATACACATTGAGATATATTTTGTGAAGTATTTAATGTTGATATCCAGATTCAATTTTTATGGAGGATGTCTACTTTTCCTACATTGATTGTTTAATAATCTATTGTATTATCTCTGTATGTTAAAGATTAATTGGCTATATTTATGTAGGCATATTTCTTTGTTCTCAAATCTATTGTATCAATCTATTTGTTTATTATTTCATTAATCACAATCTGTCTTGTTTATTGTAGCACTATAATAAGTCTCAAAGTTAGATAGTGGCTGACTTTTTAAATTTTCTCTAATTTTTTTTTCTTTAATAATGAGTTGGAACTTCTGAGGCTTTTGTTTTTCCAAATAAATTTAAAATCAGTGTGTTGACATTCAAAAGGTAGATGATAGAATTTTATTATTTCTCCATTGAGTCTATAAAGTGGGGAATTATTGACATCTTGAACATATTGAGCATTTTTATCTATAAACAGAACTATATTTTAGTTCTTATTATCTGCCTTTCTTCTGAGATTTTAGTCATCCTCCATCAGATTTATTACATATTTTGTTAGATTTTACAGTAGTATTTTATTTTGTACAAAATGCTAATGTAAGTAACTATATATTAGATAACAAATTCACATTTTATTTGCTAGTACATAAGAAAATGAATAACTTTTTTATATTAAACTTGTATCTTGTAATCTTGTTATAATAGCTTCATAGTTCCAGGAGAGTTTGGTGATTCTTTTTAACTTTTTATAGATGATCATATCATCTGTGAGAAAAAGTAGTTGTGCTTTGTCCTTCCCAGTGTTTCTCTTTTATTTACATTTCTCATTATATTGCATTTGATAGGACTTCCAATAGCGTTTCTAAAAGCAGTGGAAGAGCTGCCAGGCATCTCTTGATTAATATTAGGATCATATATGTTCTATCATCCTTTTTTACTTTTAATCTACATGCATTTCTATATTTAAAACATATTACATATAGGTGCATGTAATTAGAAATTATTCTAATTTATTCTGACAGTCACTGTCTTTTAATTGATTTAGGCTCCTGAAATTTAAAGTGTTTATTCACATATTTGGATAAATTTCTAATATATTTGTTATTGTTTTCTGTTTATTGCCCTTTTCCTTTGTTTATATTTTGCCTGCCACTCATTTTTTTTTTGCTGGAGAGGCAGTTTTCATTGAGCGTTTTAAGTAATTCTATTTTCTTTACTTTTTAAAATTTTTTATTGAATATATGTGTGTGTGTATATATATATATATATATATATATATATATATATAATTGTATCTGTTCACAATACTTTTATTTTATTTATTTATTTTNTTTTTTTTTTTTTTTTTTTTTTTTGAGATTCTGCCATTGGTTATCTCCTTTACTAATGTTACTCAGGTTTACCTCTCCCTTTATGGAAAAGGGAACAGATGGTGAAAGGGAAGTGTTTATTTCCCTTCATATGAAAGCCTGAGTTCATTAGACTTGGATGTTTCATTTCATCCAAGTTAATTATGCTGTGACAAATCCTAGTAATTTAATGTATGGTAAAATACTTTGTTTTCAGGGTAGGCTTTATTAAGAAAAGGAAAAATGTTCTGCATGTATTTACATATGGCTACTTTCTTTTCCCTACTCCCTGCTGAAAGCAAGAGGGCATGTTTCTTCAATTGTGTTTCAATCATTTTTTTTATGAATGCAGGGGTACTCCTAGAAGTAATATTAATATAAGTAGTCCCTCTCCTTCCACACTGGATTATTTCATCCTGTATTTCTCACAGGCTTGCCAAACTTAGCATCCAACAATTTGTCATTTGTATAATTATAGTTTAGATTTTCTTAACTTGCTACAACTTCTCCATGAAATATGTTAGCAATAGTAGAATATGTACCTTGAAACAATAAAGAAACTTTAAAGAAATTTTAAAAGATGAAATGTTTCGGGTTGACTAACTCTCCTACTTTGCCCAAGAAGTATTAAATATAACAATGAAAATTCTTCTTCCCTGTAAACTCCAATCACAGGCAAATCATTAAGAGTTTTTCATCCTAAGAATAGCCCAGTACATAATTATATTTCAGATAACTAGATCTCTGACAACTTATTTTTTCTAATTCCAAATTAATTCTTAATATTTATATATGTTATTAGCCTTAGTATGTCTGGACATTTTGATGATTGCTAAGTTTTTTCTAATCATAAATATTTTATATCATTATCTTATAGCTCATGATAGCAACTCTGCCACCACATATGCATATTTAATGGTCGCCTAATACAATACTGTCCAATGTTTCAGGTAGATCTTCAGAGAAGAAAATTAGATAAGTAACACAATTATCACACTAAAATCTTATGGATTTCTAGTATTTTCTTTCAAATCTGTTGAGATTAAGTGTTTGTTAAACTCCACAAAGGCACATGAACTTTCAACATATATCTATATTTGTGACCATTAGGAGGATAAACAAATAAATAATAAAACAAACAAACCATGTTTTTTGGTTTGTATTTTATACTATTAAAATATTCTTGCCTATAACACAGCACTTTTTTGTTGTTGTTGTTGTGGGACCAGGGATTGAAATCAGTGGCACTTTACCATTGAGCTTCAATGCCAGTCCTTTCTGTTTCTTATTCTGAAACAGGGTCTTATTAAGTTGGTTAGGGCCAGGCCACTTTGCTGAGGCTGGCCTCAAACTTGAAAGCCTTCTATTGCAGCCTCTGAGTCACCAGGATTACAGGCATATGTCACCATGAAAAGCAACCTAACACTTTTCCATGCAGTTATTTCTTTAATAATTCATTATTGTTGTCAAATTTAATCAGCTGCATATAACTCTGAAAGCAACAAATATTTCATGGGGTATTTATTTGTATCACTGTGCCAACTAGTCTACTATATTCAGGTAATACAGAATGATAATTTTGCTATGAATTTTTTTAGATGTTTTGTACATGTATATGTATATTTCATTAACACTTAAAATAGTAAGTATTATTAACTTGTGACCTTAATTAACCAGCAAATATTTAGTTATTGCTTAGTACTCTAAATTTGAAACTATAATAATTTAAATGGCTTCTAGTAAATATTTCTAGTTTGCATCTATTTTCCCAATCTTGACTGCATATTTGTATCACATAGGCATCTTTAAACAATTTCAAAGTTCAGGCCTTTTCCCAGATCTTAATCTCTGGAGGTGTGGCACAGATATCAGTATGTTTTGTAGTAGTCTCCCTTCTTCCACACTGGATTAGCTCGAGATAATTTCAGCTAATAAATAAGTTAGAGAATTTCTAGGTTACATTTTTATGGAGTTCAGAATAAGTTATATAGTTCAAATTGTGCATCAATAAAATAGATGTGGAAATAAGTTTAACACCATTAAAAGACTTTTATTGAGGATCATACAAGTCTTACTATTATTAGACTCTGACATATTTATCATTTTATCATCAAATTTTTGAGTATAGATTCCAAGCTATAGAATTCTTTCTGGAATAAAGTGAAAATTTGCTGTTTTTAATGAAAAATAGTTTTCTCTTTCTATTCTTATTCTTATCTCTTTTGTGAGTATTGAACAGACTTGATACATATCAAGAAACAATCATTTACTAAAACAAACTATTACAAATTAAGAGGTGATCTATATAACTGTGTTAAATGTTTTCTTTATCTCAATGTTTAAAAACCCTACTAGAGAAGCATCTATGAAATGATACTATACAATTTTTTGTTCCACCGTGAGGGAACCTGTTAGTTACAGAAAAATAAACCATTGCATCCTTTGGAGTTTACAATTAAAAGTTTTATCCCTGGAGGAACTATAAGACAATTAAATGAATACTAACAACAAATTATATGCTTTATAGGTCAGTCATCCCATTATGTCTCTTTAGGGAAACTGTTCTCTTATAAAGCATGCCATAACCTATTTGCATAATGATTCTATCTTAACTGTGCCTTCTGCTCTTTTATGCCATGTTCTTTATCTTGATGCATGGCTAATATAGGAAAGGTGTAAAAATGTGAAATTTGGTATTTGTGACAAATAAAATTTATGAAATTAAAGCATAGTAAACCAAGAATATTAAACAATTAGGTCTTTAAAATGATAAATGATATTTCGTATGAAATCCTTAAAGCTATTCTTTCAAAGGCAAAAACAAAAAAAAAAGAGAAAAAGGAAAAGAAACACCTGAGAGTTGAATATTTAGGTATGTTGTAGAAAAGTAAAAGCTCTTGTGGAAGAAATTGACCTTTGAATGCCTACTTTTTCAACATTTTTCATAAACAGAGCCTAAATGAACTATAGAATGTTCAAGCTTTCATTTCACTTTACTTACCTGTGCAAAGATAAGTGTGATAATTATAGACTTATAAAAAATTTGTCCTACAATTTGTCCTACAATTGGTGAAAATACTTATGCACATTAGTATTATATGACCATCATTTATTTTAAAAGGGAAGAAAAGTCATTATCTGAAAATCTAGGTAAAGGCCCTGTTCCAATCTCAGCATCCTTCATTTATCTTAGTGCTTCTAATCTCTAATTTACTAAATGAGGTGAGAAATGCTTATTAGCAGACACATTAATCAAAATATAAATATCTTTTCTTGATAGTCACAATTTTTTTATGTTTATATGTATTATTCATTGATGAAACTAATGTGATTCTGATACTTTGCTTAATATTTCAGTTTTCATTAGTAGCATTTTATGAAATTATTTTAAACAATATTATATTATTGTATAATAATTATACAGAGTAGTGAATTTCATTGCAGCATATTCATATATATACAACATAACTAGATCAATTTCAATACCCAATCTTTCCCCTTCCTGTACCCTTATTCCTCCTCTCTTGGCACACTTTATTTATCCTACTGGTATTCCTTCTACATTTATAAGATCCTTCTTTTCCTTTCCTTCCCCCTCTCTATAGCTTCCACATACGAGAGAAAATGAATGACATTTGACTTTCTGAGTCTGATGTATTTAACTCTGTTAGATAGTAGTTAGTAATGAGCAGTGAAATGCATGGCAACTAAATATATGTATTTAACTAAATATATATTATATATTTAGTTAGTGTTGTATTCTTCTTTAAACTATTTCCAAGGCAGATGAGTAATCATTTATAGAAATAACTTGAAGGAAATTATTAGGTAAACAGACATTGAGATAAACAAATAGAAACAAAAGGAGTTAATTAGAGAAATAGGTCAAAAAAGAAGAATTAATGGGACTAACTCTTGACAGGGACCTCAAAGGAAGGTAATAATAAAGCTAGAAATTATGGCCACATGAGTGGTTTCTTTAATAGTACATGCACACCAAGGTAACTTCTGACTGACCACTGTCTCCAGTACCCAAATTAACATAAGATTGACTTGTAAATAACCCCTCCAAACAAACAGCATTGCCACCATGATGTACAACAGGAGAGGCTGGAAACCTGAAGAATTTTCAGGAAGCACATTTATTTAGCTGCAACAGTCCAGAGCAGCTATTGCCTAAATATGGACCTTGAGTCTGAAAATTCTTTTAGATTTATACTAAGTGGGATGGTTACATGGCAGTGGGTAGGAACAGTTACTCTTTGTCCCATATTCTTAGATTAGACAGAAGTTTCACAAGTTTTGTCTGAAAATCTGGCATTTATATGAAAGAGGAACCTAAAAACCAAAATGCCCTCTGCAGAAATTTTTGCTGATATCCTGTTGACATCCTTTGTAAAAATCTTTCTGACAAGAAGAGAAAGGATCTTTTGGGTGAGGGTACCTGGTATGCTTTACTCCCCTCTTTGATGTTCAGGAATTATTTATTTTTTGAATCAAAGATTATCATCATCTTCTTGGCTTAAAGCCTTATATAATGTTATAACTTTAGTTATTGTCCTTCTTTTAACAGCTATTTCTTTAGTAGACCCAATAGTTGTAATGCAAAGGGGAGCCCAAACACGGGATCAATAAATAGGTTAACAACATAATACATATTATGTCAATTAAACTTGAATTTATCAAGAGTAAAAATCATAGGCGTTCAAAGGCTGTAGCAATTTGATTAGTAATAATTTCCAATACACTTTGTAATAAATAATACAGGTTAGCATATAAACTATAGTTCTATAGCTCCAACTGCTGTCAAATGCCTAGATAGCAGGACAACAAATGGCACTAATCCTTTGGTGTGGTCAGTCATCTTCACCCTAAGTTTGTTGACCTCCTAGATTAAGTTAATCCCCATTAGACCTCTTAAAAATTTTTGGTTCTAGATCCTCATACAAGGGAATCCATAGGTACTTTTTAGCTCATTCTCTGCCACGTGTTGATCAGCCAGCCTCCGAGTGGTTGAAGCTGGTCTGTTGTTTCCTCAAGCTTCTGTCCTGCACAGGTTAGTCTGCTTCTGGAATTACTAGAGTGGGGCTGCTGTCCTTCTGCCACACAAGTTTCTTTGTGTTTCCTTCCTCAGGATGGTCAGCTTAAGGGGTACATCAGAGTCCAGACTACATTTCCAGTCTGTAGCTGTGGGCTTGAGACTGGTGTCTTGAATCTAAGGACCTATCTCTGTAACTTTTACTGCAGTTGGAGTGAAAGATGTAGCAGTGAAAGAACCCTTCCAAAAAGGTTTTAAGGGTTGAATATTCCATTCTTTGATCCATACTGAGTCTGAAGGCTTGAAGGAATGTGCATCTGCAGTCAAGCTTACTGGCAATTTTTCTTGACCCATTGGTTGAGAGTCTTCAAGGCTAAGAGTCCTGAAACTTGAAGCTATTGTCTTAATTTTAATTCTCCTATTTCCTTTAATTCTCCCTGTAATCCTGTTAAGTGGGGAAGGTCTCCCGTATACTATTTTATAGGGAGAGAATCTAGTTCTCTTAGTGGGAGTGAATCTAATCTGTAACAATGCGATAGAGAGGATTTTATCCCAATGCAGGTGAATATCCTGACAAAGGTTATCCATTGAGCCCTTAAAATTCTATTCTTCATTTCTGCTTTACCAGAACTTTGTGGTTTACATACAGTATGAAATTTCCATCTGATATTTAAACTCATGGTCAATAATTGAGTACCTTTGCCTTAAAAGCTGGCCCGTTGTCTGAGCCAATTGTTAATGGAATGTCAAATCTGTTAATAATTTCCTGGAGGAGTATTCTTGCTACCCCTTGAGCCTTTTTACTGTGGGTTGGAAAGGCTTCCATCTAACCAGAATAAGAGTACTCGAAACCCAAAAGATATTTATATCCCCCATGAACATGGTAGCTTAGTAAAGTTTATTTCTAGTTTCTTAAAATGTATTCCTCTTATAGTGCAGATTCCCAATGGGTGGTATGGCCCCTGGCATGTGTTGTTGTGGGCATAAGTATTGCACTGTTCACAAATCACCTGGAAAATGCTTGTGAGCTGGGGAGACATAGAAATGCTGACTCAGAACAGTCTCAAGTGCCATTTGACCAATATGTGTTCCCCTGTGGAACTGTCTGATAAAGGCAGGGTCAGAGTCTCAAGGATGGCTATTTGGCCATCAAAAAATCTCCACCACCCTGTTCTGTCTGCTTTTTATAAGCTACAAATCTTACTTCTCAGTCTGTTCTTCAGTTGCCCTGAGCAACCACAATGCTCCCCTTCTGGTGGCCCTGGTAATGAATAACCACAACTTTTCTGAGTGCCCATACTGCATCTAGAAGATTAAGAATTTCCTGTCCATATTTTATGCCTTTTCCTCCTGAGTTAATTAGCCTCTTTTTAAAAGTATGAGTTTCCATGAACACGATGAGTGATGAAGACATATTTTTGAGTCTATGTAAATATTGACACAGATTTCTCTTGCAAGTTGTAATGCTCAAGTCACAATGCTAAATTCTGCCTTCAACATAGGGATAACTGTGGTGGTAAGGGCCCATAAATAAGGTGTCCAGCCTTGAACTGCAGAGTCAAGCTATTTAGAAAGATAAGTCACTGGATGGTGTCATGTCCCCAGCATTTGAGTCCTTTAGCTATTCAAGACTGTTCATGGATTTACAGAAAGAAAGGCTTTGTGAGGCTAGGGAGTCCTAATCCAGGTACACTGGCGAGTGCTTGTTTAATGTCCTTGAAGGCTTTTCCTTGCATTGATCTCCACATTAGAGGATCCTGTTCCCCTCTTTTTGTGGTCTCATAGAGAGGTTTGGACATAAATGAAAATGTAGGGACCCATATACAGCAGAATTTGGCAGCACCAGGAACTCTCAGATCTGGTGGTGGGTAGAGGGACTTGAGCAGACTGCTTATTTCTTTTGGGGGTCCATAATCTTAGGCTAGATAGCAGTTTTACAGGTTTTTATCTGCAAACATGGCTTTTACTAGAAAAAGGAAGTTACAAACCACAATGAACTCTGCAGAAAATTTTGCTGATATACTGTTGACACTCTTTACAAAAATATTTCTTTCCAAAAAGAGAAACATAATTATGGCAAGAGTATTTTGGGTGAGGGTACCTTTTCTGCTTCAATTATGACAGTTCCAAAGAGGAACAACTGGGGTGAAAAACTCCACCACCTGGAGTGATGAAGATGTTAAACACCTGATTAGCAATGAGTGCAGAAGATGGTCCCCAGTTCTCAAGGCAAACAACAAACAGTAATAAATTTAGAGAAAAAACAGTTTCCTTTGTCATTCTGTGCTCAGAGAGAACCCTCTCTCTCTCTCTCTCTCTCTCTCTAGAATGCTCTTTGCTTGAGCCTTACTTGTTTTCACTTATAATCAAGTTCTTTAGTTAACATTTGGTGTCTGACTTCAAATTTTCTTTCTTCGGAACACAAGAACTGTTAAGTAGGAATTTAAGGACACCAAGATGGCAGAGACAGGGAAGTAGAAAGAAGCTACTGGAGGAAAAAATGAAGAAATGAGTCTTGTCCCATTTTAAAATGAATCCCATTACCATGACAACTCCCACCACAGGTTCAATTTTTTTTATCTTCACAGTTTATTTATTTATTTAATTACTTATTTATTTTTTACATACATGACAATAGTGGAATGTATTACATTCATCATTACCGATTTACAGCACAAGTTTTCTTAACTCTGTATCATTTTTTTTTAAATGAACAAAAGAAGTAAGGCAGGCAGTGTTCTAATTAGGTTTTCTAAAATAACCAATGGAGTAAACATTGGAAAATATCCTAATCAGGTTTCATAAGGTGACCAATGGGATAAAATGGGGTAAGGTCTTCAAACAGGTCCATATAGAGAAGAGACAGTCACACAGTTCAGGATATAAGACCCTGATTTCCAAAGTTGAGGACATGAGCCTCTCTAGACCCACTTTGTTCTACCTAATAAAGTGCTATAATCACCTTCAATAAGTCTGTATTCTCTTATTTATGCGTGCCTCATTCAATTTGTTGTTCCTCACACCTAGGACCTGGACTTCAAATGGACATCCCAATAGTAACAAAACCAAGGTTTAGCACTTTAGCTTCCCACTCTGCTGCAATAGCTCTGCACCATGTTATCTATGACATAATTTAATTCTGCTTTGTGGCTGAACAAAACTTTGTTGTACATATATACCACATATTCTTATCCATTCATTTGTTGATGGACATCTAGGTTTGTTCCATTATGTTTCTATTGTGAATTGTGCTTATACAAACATTGTTATGCATGCATATCTATAGCATGCTGATCCTAATTCTTTGGGGTAAATACCTAAAAGTGGTATAGCTGTATCATAGTGTATTTTTGTTTATAATATTTTGAAGAACCTCTATACTGATTTCTATAGTGGCTGTAGGAATTTACATTCCCACCAAGAGAGTATAAGTGTTACTGTTCTCCAAATTTTCAACAGCACTTATTATTTGTATTCTTGATGATTGCCATTCTAATTGGAGTGAAATGAAATCAGTGTAGTCTTGGTCTCAATTTTTAATAGCTATGGTACTGATCTTGTAGATCAGAAACTGGTCCTTGTTCCCCCCGTGTTGAAAATAAAACGCCTGAGCAATGCCAAGGCAAGCATACAAAGCAAGTTCTATTTAAGAAAAGGGATAAAAGCAGACTTCTCCAGAGAGAAGGGGACCTGGAGCTGGGGATTCATGGGAGTGGGTGTGTATTACTCTTTTATAGGCCCCAGAATCTCCCTTTTTATCATTGCCTTCTCTTTCTTCTCCATGTACATGCCTAAGAGAAGGAACGAGCAGAAGCACAGGGGTTACTTATTAGCAACCTGTTGTCTTTTCTTTGATAACCATCCCTCATCCTCTCAACCCTTATCATTCATTACCTACACTGACTGCTTGACTTTCAACAAGAATTGTGACTTATCCTGTCCACTCAGGCCAGTCAGAGCTGAAGGCAGATTGCTTTTTGGCAAGTAAATAAATAAATAAAGCATGTGGGAGGTCAGCATAATGGGCTCATTTTATAGAATTATTCTGTTAACCTTGTGTTTCCCACTATGCTCATCTATCTTTCCCCTTATAGCTAGAGATGTTTAACTTTTTATGTAATTATTGGCCATTTGTACATCTTTTAAACAGTGTGCCTTTATTTAATTTGCCCATTTGTTGAGTGGTTTTTTTTTTTTTTGGTGTGTGTTTGTGTATGTGTATGTTGTTTTTTAAGTTCTTTATATATTCTAAATTTGAATCTTATCTTGGAAAAATAGCTGACAGAGATTTTCTCCCATTCTGTAAATTTTCTATCCATGTGTTTAACTGTTTTATCTTAATGCAATCCCATTCATTGATCATTATTATTATTTCCTGAGTCACAGACGTTTTATTTAGAAAGTTGCTGCCTATGCTCATATGTTGGAGAGTTTCCCTTATTTTTTCTATAATCTCCATTATTAGTTTTGCATCTTCAAACCAGAGATATACTTAACCCTAAATAATTTATGCAAATTTTTAGTAAGTCAAGTTGTTGTCACAGGAAAGCTAGGAGATGAAACACCAAACTTGAGCTTTTGTGTTCCTATGGAAAAAAAAAATTAAAGTCAGACACCAAAAGCCATGCAAGATAACTTTATTATAGGTGAAAGTTAAGTGAAAGTAAAGTGAAAGAAAAGTGAGGCTTCAGCAAAAACACTCTCAAGGGACAGAGTGGGCTGTCTTGATAAAGGAGACAATGCTGTCTCCAATTTTATTACTCTTTGATGTTTACTGGGAGAACTGGGGACCACCTTCTGCCACAATACATGACTAAATCAGTCAGGGTCACTCCAGGCGAATTGGGCTGGCACGAAATAATCACATAGAGAAAGAGAAAATACCTTTTTTAGTGACAGTTCCTCAGCCTCAGCTCCCACAAGGGAAGCAAGAGAGGCAGATGAGAGAGAGAGAGAACACCCTGAAGCCCTATTTATTGAGGGGAAGACACTCAAGAAAGTTGTACTCAAATGAGGCAAGGGATTGGGTTTCAGGGTGGGGGGGTGTATCCTAGTCTGATTGGGTGATGCCCACTCCCAGAGCTTTATTCCCCTGCCAAGTGGAGGTGAGATCCACCTGTTTCGAGCAGCAGAAACAAGTCTCACACTATGTCAGTCAAGCTAACCTAAGGTCCATGCTTACTCCTATGTGTCAACTCCTGACAATCTTCTGTACTCTTTGCCAATCAGTTGTTTAACTCCTCTTTCATGTGGGTCTGTAGAATTTCTGAACTTAGTTGGTCTTCTAAGGAACTCTCATGCTGGTCATTCTCTTTATGGGGGCTTTTTATACAAGTCAATCCCATGTTAATGTGGGCACTGGAGTCAATTGCCAGTCAGATGTTAGTTAATTGTGCCTGCACTACTAAATGAATCTTCTTTCCCTAAGAATTGGAGACACTTATAGCCATAATTCCTAGCTTTATGTCAGTATCAGTGGACCCTGTCAAGATTTAGTACCATTAGTCATTTTTTCTTGATATATTTTATGATTAGCTCCTTTAGATTCTGTTTATTTTTCTACAAATTCACTACCACCCTTTGTTTTCTCATCTACTTTGAAAGTAGTTTAAAGAAAGACCCCAAAATAATTCAAAGAACACTTGTGACCTTGCCTGCATTTTACTGCTCATTGTTAGCTACAACTAATATTGTTAATAGGCTTTTTAGTTATTGAAGCAACATGACTTTAATTTTTAAAAAATAATGCTTACTTCTTGGAGTTAAATTTTAAGTACTCTTGATCCCTGTTAGTGTATGAACATTAAGTGTGGCTAAAAAATGGGAAAAATATTATGATGACTAATTTTACATATAAAATTGACTTGGTCATGGGGTACAAGAATATTAGGTCAAACATTATTTTAAAAATAAATGAGGGAATTTTTGGATGAGATCAACATTCAAATTGATAGATTGAATTATTGAAATTGCTATTACTAATGTGTCAGACTCTCATTTTATCAAAGGCTTGAATAGAGTAAAAAGACTGATTCTGTCACCCATAAAGGTAATCTCTTCATATCTGACTCTTTGAGCTGGATCATCTATCTTTCCCTGCCATTGAATGCAAACTGAAACAGTATAACTTCCTGAATCTTGAGCCTTTTGACTCTCAGAGTGGGAAATGAACTAGCAGCTTTCCTGGGTCTTTAGCTGATCAACTGCAGACCTCAGAACTATTCTGCCTACTTTATTACATAAGAAAGTTCCTGATTATATGTCAGATCTCTCTTTTGTAACCCCATATCTCTCATCTATCTTTCACTCTCTCCTTCTCTCTGTCTCTACACACATACAAACAAACACACACACACACACACATACACATATACAACTCTAGTGATTCAATTTATCTGGAGAACCCCGATAAAACAAAATTAAATGTATTAAATAGACCCACAAAACATCATTCTGTCTGTCTTCTTCCGTGATCCCACTTACATACCATGATAAAAAACAGATGTATTGTCACAGGAAAGCAGGGAGTTGAAACTCCAAACCCTGGTACTTTTGTTCCAACAAAAGAAAATTTAAAGTCAGACACAAAAAGCCATGAAAGAGAACTTTATTAAAAGTGAAATTAAAGAAAAAGTAAAGTGAGGTTTAAGCAGAGAGCACTCTCAAGAGAGAGAGCAAACTGACTCTGAGAAGAGAATGACAAAATAGACAACATAGTCTCCAAATTTATCACTCTTTTATATTTACTAGGACAACTGTGGATCACCTTTGGTACTCTTGGCCAATCAGGTGTTCAACTCCTCCTTCACGTCAGGTGGTGGAGTTTCTGAACTTAGTTGGTCCTCTCAGGAACTTTCATGGTGGCCATCCTATTTAGAGGGATTTCATCTACAAGTCAATCCCATGTTAATGTGAGTTACCATGATCAATAGCTGGTCAGAAGTTTCCTTAGTGCACCTGTGATACCAAAGGAATTATCCTTCATGGACAAATGGAGACACCTACAGCCATAGTTGCTAGTTTCACATCGAAATCAATGGACTCTGTCAAGAGTTAGTTCCATTAATCCATTTTTTTAAAAAAAATTCCCATTAGCTCTTTTGCTTCCGTTTATTTTCTGCAAAATTAACTACCACCATTTGATTTCTCAATGAAAAGTAGTACAAAGAAGACCCTAAAGTAATTTAAAGAACCCTTGTGATCTTGCCATTAATTTCACTGCTCATTGCCAACTACAACCTAGCAGTATGATTCAAATATATACGGTTTTCTAATCCAGGGAAGAATATGTATTTGTAAAATATTCATATTTTTTGATTTTCTTATCATCTCTTTTCTCTTAACTTTTTTTCTCATAAAAGAAATCATTACAGAAATGTT
Source organism: Marmota marmota marmota (assembly GCF_001458135.2). NCBI lineage: Eukaryota > Metazoa > Chordata > Mammalia > Rodentia > Sciuridae > Marmota > Marmota marmota. The sequence goes on from NW_026000261.1 coordinate 12,657,703, forward strand.
CCTTTATCACTTAAATTATATTATAATCAGAATGAAAATTATTCAGTATTATTCAATCTCCCTATTACCTAGGTCCTAATAAACCCATCTTTTTGTTTCATTGGTTGATCTAAAGAGGGATGACATGGGACTTAATATGGATAAAACAGTCTTGATTTATGCTTCATAAAAATAGGAACTGGGTCCATTGTTGGAGTATGATTTAAGGCTAGAGAAAACTGAGATCATGTCCTCTTCAGTTTTCTGACCTCAGCTACTACTTAAACTCTCTCAACTTTATGAGAAATATCAGCTATCTCATAATGAATTTCTTCATTTGTCATCATAAGATTTATCTTTTGTTACCTAGGATTTAAATGTCCCTTACTAAATATACCACACCTGACAAATTAGGAAGATTTTGACATTATTTTAGAATATGCCACAAATGTGTACTCTCTAGACCAGTTCAGTACATACCAGTGTTGTGTTTATAAGCCAGCTTTCTGAAAATCAAAGAATAAGAAGAAAAAGATTTATAGAATTAATTTATTTCCATGGTGTAAATACTCCAAAACAGCCAATATGAAGTCACTGAAAATAAAGTTGAAAAAAAAGTTTGTGAGTAATTGCCGCAGTCTGGCTGGGCACAATCAGGAGCCACTTGTCAAAAGAAACTAACTTTATTTTTAGAACCACACACGCCAAACAAAACAGCCTCTCAGGAAAAATCCTCAGAGCCTCAACTGCCACCACCGGCTTTCCACAAGCCTCTC
>NW_026000261.1:12660716-12669118 GCF_001458135.2 Marmota marmota marmota
TCTCTCCACCTCCCACAATCCTCCTGCTCTTGAGGCCGATTGGCTGGGTCACGTGGGCGGAGCCAAAAAAAGTCCCCCAATGAGCAGCTCCGTGGTCTGAAAGGGCAGGGAAACAGTCCAATGAGCATCACCGCAGAGGAGCCAATCAGCTAGATGTTGCTGGGGCCGAGGAGCCAATCAGCTAGATGTTGCTGGGGCCGCTGTGAGCCAATCATCAGCCGGCAGCTGGAAGTTTGCTGGGGCCCCTTCGGCTGTGGCTCTCAACAAGTAATTACATCCCATAAGCATTAGATCCATATGGTCCATAGTGGGTTTCACTGATCCAGAAATATATTTGAGAGAATAAAAGAGTGATTTGTCCTAGATATTATTGGTCCACATAGTCACTGACATGTGCATCCATTGCTAATATTTAAAATGTAAATTTAAAAATCACACAAAATATTAGTCTTTAAAATCCTCTCTCAGAATCAGAAGATTTAATCTGCATGTATAGTTAGGAAAAATGACTAGAACTGTGCATGCTCCCCAGATGTCTCAATGACCCCTGTTATTCTCATAACAATAAAAGTAAATATCAGCTTTGAATTTTGTTCTTATATACAAGCTTTATCTACACTGTTTCCATGGCCTTCAAAAGTATTTGAGTTTTAAATCTCTGACCTACACAAATTGGACATTCATAATTTTTGTCAAGATCTGTTTTTTCATACTATAACATAATGCTTGATACTGGGTACTTAATAAGTAACAAAAGTTCATTTGATTCACAGTTCTGTAGGCTGGATAGTCCAAGAATATTATTCTAGCATACAGTGATGAATTTGTTGCTGCTTTATCCCTTGATGGAAGGAACAATGGTAAGAGAGCGGTACACACTCAAAAAAATAATAATTAGGACAATATTTATTTTTATCAGGAACTCACTCCTATTATAATTAATACACTCTTATAATAGCAGTTAAATGATGTGGGCAGAGCTCTCATTACCAAATGAGCTCTTAAATGTTTCACATTTCAACACTGTTAAAATTGAAATTACATATCATATGTTTTTAGAGGGAACATTTCCTAGATCAGAATCCAGAAGTTAAATTTTAATGGGTTTTCCAAGTTATTTATTAATAGTTGAAAAATAACTGGGTATCTTAGTACATTTCCTTTTTTATATTTTTAAAAGGAAAAATTCCTATGAATTGAATAACAAATGAATAAGGAAATACAAACTAAAATATGCACTACTTATCTCTAACTGGTCTGAATGGACCCTTAACCAGGAATTTTAGACACTACACCACAAATCTCAGATGTGGGCATAACATAGAATTGCACCTTCCCTTTGATCCATTGCTTTATTCTTAATTCAAGGTAGTGGTGATTCAATATTTCTAATTGCTATTTGCTATGTTAAAAATGTGTTAAAATTTAAAGTAGTTGTAAATAGGGCAAAAAATTCTTCAAGGTTGGCAGAGCTTATCTGATTGTAGACAGACCTAACTACAAGGGAGTAAATCCTCATATTTCAACATTTTATTTGTAAAATTAAAAAATGGTGAGAATATAATTGTTTTATAGTAATATAATACTTTGAATTCAGTTATTTGTTCAAGCACCAAATAATTTGAATTTTTTGAGATATCAATATTAGATTAGATAATCTTAAAAAATGAACTTAGAAAAAATATTCCTCAGATATTATTATGGAGAACACACTTATCCTGTTTGTTGAATATTAATATCAAATGATGGTAAAGTTTACTTTGCTAATGAAGAGTGAAATCAAAAGAGAAAAAGAAAAAAGAATCCTAAACTTATATTTTCCACTTAGGTAACTTATTTGTTCCATTAGTTGATATGAGGGTATAAAGATATAGTATATTCAACATTCATATCAGATAATTTGATAATTGTCATATCTCTAAAATATTGCTGTTCATGTAAAATATTGCATTTTTTATTAGATCAACACATGGATTCAAAATCACTTCTATATCAACATATGTTCTTCTTTTTCTATAGGAGCCTTCCTTATTATTCTAAGGTAGTGTTTTTCTACCATGACTGTACATAAGAATCACATGAGAAGCATAAATTGAGTCTCCAGGCCCATTCTTGAGATATTCTGAATTAATTTGTCTGGTGATGAGGCAATATCTTTAAAATTGCTTAAAACTCCCCAGATAATTGCAATATTCACTCAAGATTCAGAACCACTGTTCTAAGAAACCAGAAGCCACATATATTAAGGACCATATGCTTATGTAAATTATTGATCATGAGGTTCAAATATATTTTTGAATGAAAAGTATATTTTTAATTGCAAACTTAAGTAATTATTAGAGTGGAATCTTCACAGTCCGGATTTAGCAACACAATTTCATCTAACTTGCATTAAAATTTGAAAGCTCCAAGACTGGCACTAATGCATCTGGTATTGGATGGTTAATTGTATCAAGTGGAAATAGAAGCATGTACTAAAACTGAGATAATCATTGAACCTACGAAACATCAACATATGTCTATGAAAACAAGGCATTACTTTTTAAAATTTTTGTTCATTTATGAATAAATTCAAGAAAAAAGTACACATTTTTATGAAGTGTCATGCTGGGTCATTGTCCTTTAGGCTCAAGAAATGTTACTCAAAGTTCTTATACCACTGAATGGAAAGTCCATTCTATTACACAGGATTTCTCTGAATTCCTACTGGTCTCACACTCTAAGGGTAACTCTAGCTCTGACTTAAGTTCTCAAAATTTTAATTCCTATTTTATGTACTTGGAGATTACCCATTCATTTGCCCTCATTTTGGTAGAAATGTGGAACTCATTCCTTCAGTTTTAGAATAGAATTCTCCATTTTTATATTTTAATAAAATAAAAAGTTCATTTTAAACCATTTTCTTAAAACAAAAAAAACAATATCTTTCCAAAAATATGTTGGTAGTGTTAAATTAGCAGATTGTTCCAACTTCTATCCACTTATTCTCCAACTACTGGGAATCCACTCTCAGAGAACTCTATTAAAATTCTTCCATTTCCAGAATGTTTATGGTCTATATAAAGGGGTAACTTCTCAAGACAAAAGAAAAATCTTTCATCAGAGGGTGCCTTTCTTGACTCAAGAGTAAGAAACTACTGTTTTTTTTAAACAAGTTATCCTATTAACAATAATTATAATGATAAATCTGTTCACACTTTTTTCTTACACTTTAAACGAAAATATTCTCCTAGCTTTTTCAATAACATAAGGATTATTGTTTTCAAACCAATAACAATTTATTAATTGACAGTATTTTAATGTTCCAGAAAAAAGTCTTTTCTTAGAAATCCTTGTGTCATACTGAATTCTTTGTTAAAACTTACATTAATCAGTATCAATAGAAGTTCTAGTGTGGCAAACCAGTTTTTACTTTCTTTTATCATATCTTAGTTTGACTACACACTGAAAAAAGAATTGAAGAATATTGAATCCCAATACCTACCTCAAAGTGAGTGTCAGTGCAAAAATCGTGTTCCCATACCCAATAAAAACTGAGACATTTTTATGCTATATATCAACTAGTTATACTTAGTTGGTTATATCTAGTTATATCTAGTTATCTTAGTTGATTCTAACTAGTTATACTTAGTTGATTATTCAACATGTGAAAGTAATACTATATGCTGATAATACCAATTAAATAGAAACATGGAAAAACTAAATGGTCTATATTAGCAGCATATATCAGTTGAAATTTACTTATGAAACTACCTGCAGGTAGGAAAAGAAACTTTGTCATTCCATACCATTTGAATATTCCATTAAATTAACAAGTCTTAGAGCACTTCTTTACATGTGAGTGGTTTTAGTGAGAAATTCAAATACTGGAAATGTACATTTGTGCTGAAAATGTGATTCCTTATTTTTTCAGTGGTGTTATCTAGTTCATAAAAGTTCACATAAGCATTCTATAGCAGTTTTCATCAATTTCCTTTTAAAGGCAAGAATGTTGTATTTACTAAGTACCTAGGCTTGCTGTTTAAAATAATTTCAAGGTAGGTTGTCCATATTAAGAATATATTTCAATAATTGTAGGACAAATATATCTCCTATTTGTTTTTCAATACTGCTGCTATCTTAGTGCAAAAATTAGATCCAACATTCATTTTGTAGTTGTTTATCTCCCTATGTAAACAAAATCATCACACAAAGATTTGTGGATGGCACTTCTGAGGAAAACATTATGTGTATATTTTGTCATCACAAGAGTTATTTAAAAACCTTTTATGGTAGGTTTTCTTTTGTTTTCTCTATAACCTCACAGGAATCTCTGGTTTTCTTATATGCTCATTGTGTTTTCTTCAAGCCCTTCATTCCAAGCTTTGATCTAATGATTTATTCTGGATTTTATACTCAACATCAACCATATATGGAGTTGATATTACCAATTTATATCAAAATTTCCAAAGATAAATCCATACTGTTTGTTTTGAAATGAACTGATTGGATCATGAGGTCTTTGGAATCAGCAGTAGATTAATCTATTGATGACTGAAAGACTGAGTCTTTCAGTCTGTTGGAAAAAGTAGATCACTGGAGGCATGCCCTGTACTGCTTTCTCTCTCTCTCTCTCTCTCTCTCTCTCTCTCTCTGTCTTGTTTTTACTGAATCCTAAATTAAAATAGAAAAATATCTTTTTATTATCCTTTCAGAAATAACCAGTTGTGTAAGTAGTATGTTCTTAGAACTTGGCTGTTGTGATATTGTGGTATGAGAAATATATATTTTGTCTTTGACATAGTTTCTGGCTTAGAGTTCCTCATGATTTCCTGAACAATAGGGGAACTAAGAGACTCTTTTATCCTGCAATTTGATCTGTAACACCAGTTCCTGACAGAGCTCCAGACCTTTATAATTTCCTGACAGAAGCATCTTTTGTTCTAATGAGGGGATCTTAGTGGGCTCCCACATAGCCTCTGGATAGCTGTCAGATGAACCTACCGTGTGATTAGAGGGTTGGAACTTTAGGTCTTACCTCTGGGAAGGGCTGATGGTTGAGCTGCTCATCACTGGTCAGTGATTTAATCAGTCATGCCCAGGTAAAGAAGCCTCCATAAAAAACCAAAAGGAGAGTGTTCAGATGCGCTTCCAGATAGCTGAACATGTGAAGTTGCCTGGAGGATGAAGTGTCAAAAAGGGCATGTACTTTCCAGTCCCCTTCCCATGGACCTGCCCCTGGTAAATATAAGTGTTTCCTGAGTTCTGTGAGCTGCTCTAACAAATTAGTCACACCCAAGGAGCAGGTTAATATGTAGCTGGAGGTCAGAAACAGGTGACGACCTACTACTTGCCATTGGTGTCTGAAGTGGGGTCAGTCTTGTGGGATTGACTCCTCAACCTGTGGGATCTGACATTCCAGGTAGAGTGCACCAGAATTAAATTATAGGATCCATAGCTGGTGTGGAGAAAAGTCCCCACATATCACTCTCTGAGTAGTGAGTAATGAATATAGTATGATTTTTCCTTTCTCAGAGCTGTAGTAAATCTCTCTGTAAGTAGAAGCCTTCTGAGACATGCTTATCTGTAAGGTGCGTGGAGCAGGTAATGTGTGGCACATGGAGGCCCCATAGAGCTTCTTCTCCCAAAGACTTAACTAAGGTCAGACAGGAAAAGGGGATTTGAGTTAGGATGAAGAATCCCCTGGAAGGCTCATAAAATGTCTCTTCTGAAGTACCAGCATGTATTGTGAATTACCGCATCCAAAAAAGGGAGTCTGCTATTAAGAAAATGGGAGATGACAAATTCCTAAAATAGATGTGGCACAGAGACACATTTTGTCCCAAATCCTGGCCATAGCCAATATGCTGATGCCCAGTCTAAGGGGTTTAGTTCATCTGCTTCTGGTACAGGCCAAACTCAGCATGAATGCCCTTGTGTGTTCTTTACCATCCCCAGCCAATCTCTGCCCCTCTCCCTAGGAGATCTTTCCCCTACCAGTTCTTCCTCTTTATAATCAGTGAAAAATCTTGGAAGCCCCCGCATAGGTACTCTTGGGGGTGCTTAGTTCTGCTTGAAAAATGCTCCCTCCCCCTGTATTCATTCTTCCAGCCCAGTGATTCTAGTCTCCTGAGCTGTATTTTTTTCTTCTTCTTCCTGTAGTTTTGTTTTCCAAGTCCTTTAATCCTTTCCAGAAATGCAAATGCCTACAGATAATATGAACAAGTCTGATAAGAACTGTAACAAGCATGAGAGTGCCCAGCACAAGGGGAAAGCTACTCCTTGGCTCTAGTTTGTCGTTGACGTGGGGCTACACAGATCTCTTGTGGCCAGACCTTGAGAAATGTTTTCAGAGAGGCCAGGGATTAGTGCAATTAGTGTGCAGTCTCTCAGTGTTTATATGTTGACATTTAGTTGAGATTTTAAAAACATAGCTAGATGCTGGCACAGGACTTTACAATCTCTGCTCTCAATCTTATATAAATTTGAAATTCAGAATCAATCCCAGTATTAAGCATTTGATAAAGAAGGGCATCTTTTTGTATCCTATCAGTTATGCTCCATTTCTTTATCAGAATTGCTTTCTGGTCAGTTGCAAATCTTTGGCTTGTTCTTTGAAAGATTGTATGTCATTTCTGAATGAAAGTGATTGAGAAAAATAAGTATTATTTTGATCCAAGTTTGCCTAATCCTTTTCTTCCATGAAAGAGGCTTTCACAAAGAGAACTAAGAAAATCTGCACAGTCAGAGATTTGACTGTGCAGTATAGAGACTGTTCTTGTAGTATTTGGGGTTCCAAAAATTTTGCTAAAAAAAAAAAATGCTGTAACTCATACATGGGTGATTAAAATTATTTAGAATTAAGTCTGAAAAGTCCTCAGTCAGTATTATACTTTGTGTGTGTGTCCATGTATTATGCTCTTAAAAGTTGCTGGGACATAGGCAGGAAGGGGAAGATACTTACCAAGTGACTTCATCATTGTGTTAGAGAGTAGGAATTTTGTTCTTTGGGTTCTAGATGACCTAGGTGTAGAAAATAGATATAAAAAGTTTCTTCTCCCTGCCCCCACTTCTTTTTTTTCCTCTGTTAGGTTTTCAAAACAAAAATAGAGTTGCAATCTTGGCAGAACTGGACAAGGAGAAACGAAAATTACTTATGCAGAACCAATCTTCAACAAATCATCCTGGAGCTAGGTATTGACTATTATTTTGGGGTGCTATTATTAATAATATTTTTCAAGAAAATATGCTGTTGGACACTCTTTGGAAGTCTCCTGGTACCCTTAAAATATGTCTTCCCTGACCACTACCCTACTACATGAAGAGTCTCTATTGGGGGGTGGGGGGAGGATTCTCTATTAGCACCTCTGTAACTCTACATCATGTACAACCAGACGAACAAGAAGTTATGCTGCATTTATGTATGATGTGTCAAAATGCATTCTACTGTCACATATAAATAATTAGAACAAATAAAAAATAGACTCTCTATTGGGGGCTAGAGCTGTATAGCTCAGTGGTGGAGTGCTTGCCTACTATGTGTGAGGCATTGAGTTTGATTGTCAACACTGCATATAAATAAATAAGTAAGTAAGTAAGTAAGTAAGTAAATAGTCCATGAACAAATAAAAAAAAAAAGAGTCTCTTAATTCCCCTATCATCGTATGCATCACAATTCATCCGAATTGCTGTTGTGTGTGAGCTCTTTCTTGCATGTTTTATACCCCCAGTGCTTATTTTTATTAGCACATAGCCAAGCATCTAGTATCTGCTCTAGAATCTGGTAATTAAGTGTCTCTTAGTTATTTATTCATAGTAGTTCAACCTGTGTGGAACAGTGGCTAAGTTTTGTTATTATGCAAATAAAAAAGTGTGGTTTTACTGTTGATAGGTATCATGTAATTTACTTTGTTTTTAAAAATTATGTTAATAAGGAACATGATATAGACTGTGGTACCTCAAATCTATTTGAAAATAGGGGACCTTAAATTATAAATAAAAAAATAATGAAAAATATGGGTTGGAATTAAGGATAGAAGATCTAGCCAGTAACAGAATGTGTGCATAGTATGCATAACATGCATGAAGTCAGGGTTGTGATTCCCAACACCACCTAGAAAAAAAAAACAGAAGTAAGGACATCTCTTTAGGAGACTTATTATTCATTATACAGTATGGTGACTGTTAATAATGATTATTGAATACCTGAAAATTACTGAGAGTAGATCTTTAGTGCTCTCAAAATTAAAAAAAAAAAATCAGTATGTGAGATGACAGATGTGCTAATTAGCTTGATCTAACCATTTCACAACATATGCAGATATCAAAACATGATATTGTACACCATAAGTATATGCAGTTTTTATGCGTCAACTATATGATTTAAAACAAAGATAATTTACTACTATTAAAAAAAAAAAAAA
>NW_026000261.1:12669933-12693658 GCF_001458135.2 Marmota marmota marmota
TGCTGCTGTAACTAAAAGACCTGACAAGAACAATTTTAGAGGAGGAGAAGTTTATTTGGCAGCTCACAGTTTCAGACATCTCAGTCCATGAAGAGTAAAGATTGTGCTCATTATTCTTTACATGGGAATGAGAGCCCCGCTAGGAATTGTACTAGTGGCTGTTCATATAATATTCTGGCAAAGAACTTGTCTGCATATTGCCCATACCCTGAGATTTATTTGAGACTGCCTTTAATGGTGATTGACTAATTAATCTGGCAAAGGAAATTTTATGGAAGCACCAGAATTCAGGCATTGGCTTGTTATTTTTGTTGTTTTTTTTGCCCAGTTTACTGTAAGGGTCATGAGTAAAAAGCGGAATAGAAAAATTGGGAGTGGGGGTGATTTAACCAAAAATGCACCAAAAAACATTGTCATCTTGGAAGCAGTGATTAGTGAAGTGATGAGCACATCTAATATGACACCATGAGACATATAATATGTCTACAGAGAGACAACAAAAATCAACATAAGCCCACTCAACTGAGGCTCATATATAAAACTGGGAACTCATTAAAAAGACTGCATTGAGAATAAAGTGCCAGGGCACACTTATTGCAAAGAGATGCCACAGGCCACTGCAGGTGTGATCCAAGTGGTCCCAGCTTCTGCTTCTGCTGTGAGTAGAACTTGACATCATACACAGTGCTGTTTTTGCAGACACAAAGAATGTTAGAGTTATGGGGTCATGGGGACTGTCACCAAGATTTCAAATGAAGATCTATAAGAACAATCAGTGTGTGTCAGAATTATAATCCCTACAGGAATCTCCTCATATGGTGATGCATGAAGCTCTCCAAGTAAAACTCAAGCTGTATTGGAAAACCCAAAAAGTTAGAAATGCCAGAAATGTGGAAAGCCTGCTGAAAAAATATAAAGGCAGGGAATAGATTCAGTCCAAAAGAGAATTCATGTGGGTTGCAACCAATAAAGCCATAGGATTGGGGTTCCCCAAACCTGTTGACATTCACATCTCACAACCACATGCTCTGGATGCTAGATATGGAACTATAGGATTTAATGTTTGTTCTGCTAGGTTTCTATTCTGCTTTGATCAATCCTTTCTTTCTGTGTCCCTATTCCTCCCTTTTGGAATGGAAATATTTACTCTGTATCAATTTATATTGGATGTATATAGCTTATTTTTTACAGGGGTTCACAGCTAAGAGATTCATAGATCTCTGAGATTTTAGACTTGGGCTTTTGAGAAATAAGGGAACTGATAAGATCAGGTACTTTTGGACACTGACTAATGTGCTCTGCATTGAGAGATGGATATGAGTCTTTGGGGGACAGGAGTGAATTGTTATGGTTTGGATCTTGAATTTCCCCCAACATCTCATGTGCTTGAAATTGAGAATTTAGGAAGTTATTGGTTCATGAGGCCTCTGACATTATAGGTGGATTAATCCATTGATGACTGAATTAACTCTTGGGAGGCGGGACCTAGTTAGAGAAAGTAGGTCACTAGGGGCATGCCTTGGTGTTTGAGTCAGCTTTTTTTTCACAGTTGTGACAAAATACCTGAAAAGAAAAATTTTAGAGGAGGAAAAGGTTATTTAGTCTCACAGTTTCAGAGCTCTCAGTTCATAGATAGCCAACTCCATTCCTCAGGGCTTGGGATGAACCACAATATCAAGGCAGAAGAGTGTGGTGGTAAAAAAGCAGCAGAAAACATGGCACCAGGAAGCAGAGGAAGAGAGAAAGCCCTGATCAACATGGAATATATATATATATATCATACCCTCAGGGATCTACCTCTTCTAGCAACACCCTATCTGTATAAAGTTACTATCCAATTAATACTTGTCAGTGGATTAACACACTGAGTGTGTAAAGACTCTCATAACCCAATCATTTCACCTCTAGGCCTTCTTGCATTGTTGCACACATGAGCTTTTAGAGTATGCCTCACATTGGAAAGTTTTATCTTCTCCCAAGTCTTTCTCTCTTTGCTTCCCAGATTCCATGAACTCATCAAGCAGATCTTCTCTATTGCACCCTTTCACAATGATTTTATACCTCTCTTCAAATAAAAGCAATCAAGATGGCCTACAGTGAATTAAAATCATGAGCCAAAATAAAATTTCCTCTTCTAGTTGTTTTTGTCAGGAATTTGTCATGGTGATTTAAAGTTGAATAACACAAGGGCTCAATTCAATTTTCTATAGTTTTGTTAAGAGTTTTCATTTCTATTTATTTGTTAGACTATAACAAAACTTTCCTTGTTAAGTCTTTTTTTTTCCCTTGGTTTTGGCATCAAAGTAATGCTGGCCTCATAAAATGACTTTGGAAGTGCTCCCTTCTAGTCTATGTTCTACAAGTAGAAATCAACAAATAAATAGAAATTTTGAAAAAAAAATTGGATATAATCTAAATCACACTGACAGATAAAATAATGTAACGATAGCAAAATAAATGTTTTCTCAAGTGCATATGGCATATTTTTCTTGATACACAACATTTGACCATAAATTGAACTCAATAAATGTTAAAGACTAAAAAACTGAAATACATTCTACTTTCATAATGGAGTAAAATTAGAAATTAACAAGCAAATTTGGGAAATTCACATTCTTTTTTTTTTTTTTGAAAGTAAACAATATACTCTTTAAAGACGGATGTTTGAAAGGAAAAAAAAAGAAGCAAATACATTAGAAATTACTTGAAATTACTTAAGATGAATGAAAACAAAGATAGGATATGCCAATAACTTACAAAATGCAGGGAAATCAATTTACAAAGAGAAATATACATCTCTAAATATAACTTGTTTATAAGTAAGAAATATCTCAAATCAACCAACTGTTCTGTATTAAGACAATGGAATAAAGAGCAAACTAGTTTTAAAGAAAGCCAAAGGGAGAAAATAATTATGTGCTGGGTGCAGTGGAGTATGCCTGTAATCTTAGCAGCTTGTGAAACTGAGGCAGGAGAATCAAGAGTTCAAAGATAGCCTCTACAACTCAGTAAAGCCCTAAGCAACTCAGCAAGACCCTGACTCTAAATAAAGTGCAGAAAATGGCTTTGGATATGGCTCAGTAGTTAGATGTCCTGGGTTCAATTCCCGATTCAAAAAAATTCTTTAGGATAGGAAAATGGAGAAAAACAATAAAATAAAGAAATGTTTTTTGAAAGTACTCATAAAATTTATACAGTTTTTGCTGGATTGAAATGAGAAATTTTTTTTCTTTGCATTTCAAAAGAAGCATTACTACCAATGTTAAATAAATTAAAGAATTGATAGAGAATACTATGAGCAACAATGTATGAAAACAAAGTATATAAATTAGATGAAATAAATTGCAAATGCCAAAAACATTAAATAAAAATGAGAAGAGAGTTGGTTTTCTCTGGAGGTTCTAAGTGAAAAACTTCCCAATTCTTCTGTCCTAGCTTCTAATGGTTGCCAATAATCTGTAACAATTCCTGCCTTTTAAATTTATCACTCCATTCTGTGCCTTTATCTCACATTGACGTCTCCATGTTTCTGATGTCCTTCTCACTATTTACATGGGCATGAGATATTGAGTATAGGTCCCACCATAAATTCATTATGATATCATGTTGGGATATTATGTAAATTATATATGCAAATAAATTACTTACAAATAACTTTATATTCTGGAGTTTGAAGTGCACACAATTTTTTAGAACACTATTTAATCCACTTGTGAAGTTAGTAGCTAAATTAAATAAATTCTCACTCAAAAATTCTAAAATAAATTCATTTCAAATTTCTTCTCCTTTCCTTTTCTTTCTCCTTCCCTCTCATTCTCGTTCTGCTACTCCTCTGATCTTCTCTGTATCTTTATGATATCTTATCCCTTTCCTCACCACCTTCTTTCCCTTATTTTGCTCTAGCTTCCACATATGAGAAGAACCATTAAACTGTTCATTTTTTCTGAGTCTAGCTTATTTCACTTAGCATGATTTTCTCCATTTTCATCCATTTACCACCATTACTTCATTCTTCTTTATAGCTGAGTAAAACTGTTGACAGGTGTCTGAGTTGATTTCATAATTCGGCTACTGTGAATTGTCCTGCTATAAATAGGGAAGTGGCTATAATGTAGTATTATGCTGATTTTGGTTCTTTTGGATAAATACCAAGGAGAGGAATAGCTAGGTCATTTGATTTTTCTAAGTAAACTTTACAATGCTTTTCAAAATAGTTGTACTAATTTGCAGTCCCTCCAACAATATATGAGTGTACCTTTTCCCCCACATCTCTGCCAACATTTTCATTATTTATATACTTGATGACTGCCATTCTGACTGGAATGAGATAAAATCTTTGTGTAGTTTTGATTTTCATTTCCCTGATTGCTAGAGAAGTTGAACATATTTTCAAATATTTTTTGGTCTTTTGTATTTCTTGTTTTGAGAAATTTCTGTTCAGTTATTTTGCCAATTTATTCATTTTTTGCAATGCATTTTTGGGTTATTTATATATTCTAGATATTAATTCCATATGAAAAGAGTATGTGGCAACATTTTCTCCCATTCTATAGGCTATCTTTGTGCATAAACATTTCAATTTTATGGCATATCCCATATTCATTCTTGATTTTTCCTTCTTGAGCTTCAGGACTCTTGTAGAAGAAGTTGGTTTTAGGTCTCTTTTTATTAAGAGTTTTCTTTACTCATGTGCAAAATCTCTCAACAAATGATCCTGAGATAGGAGAAAGGACAGTGTTCTATTTTTCTCAGAACTATACCCCTCTTTCCAAGTCAGGTAGTAGGTTACTACAGCAATTTTTGGTTTTCTTGGCATGCTTCATATATGTTAAAACTTTGATCTTCTAACAAACAAAGTTGATGAGAGCAAGAGTCTTCTGCCATACCTGATGTCCTCTTGGTCAGGGTATCTTTAGAATTTCATCAGTGCAACAATGAGCTAAGGATGATGAGAAAAGTGGGGACGACATCCTGGGGATATAAGGTACTTAACCGGGAAATCCAGGATTAGCATAGATACCTGGAGTGGAGTTTCCACAATGATAACCATGAGGTCAGGAAATTATATCAAAGTTCAAATTCCATATTGTCTCTGTTTTTAATGGCATTTAGTAGAAATTCTTTAATACATATTTTCTCAAAAGCTATATTATTTTAGGGCAATTTCCAGTGCATTTTGATGTGATAGTATTATTGATGTTAATTTTTTTAAAAAATAATTTTTAAATTGTGGTTGCTTTACTGGAAAAAGGGAATCAGATAACTCTCCTTTGCCATTACAGAAAATGTTACCATATATGACATTTTTTCTTCTTTCCGTGTTTTTTATGTGTACCTTATAGTTGTACATGATGAGATTTGTCATTACATATTTGTACTTGCACACAGTATAACCATATAATTTGGCCAATATCACTCACCACTATTTCCCTAAATCTTAGCATAGTGTCTGATGTGTAATATAAACACATTAAAGAGAATACTGAACTCAGCATTGGTATATTAGTTTCCTACTGTTGCTGAAAAAAAATCCATAGGCTTTAAATAACACAATTTGTTATCTCATAATTCTGGAGGACATAAATTCAAAAATGGTTTTCACGCGAATAAAATAAAGGTGTTTGTAGACTTGTATTCCTTTTGAAGATTCTAGAAAAGAACATTTTTCTTTGTCTTTTACATGTTCGGGAGATTGCCTACATTCCCTGGCTCATGGCCCATTTCTCTGTTTTCAAATCCAGAAGGGTAAATCTTACAATACTATTCTCTGTGATACTCCTGTCTCCTTGTTATAAATATTCTTATGATAATATTTGGTGTTCTCATATAAAAAGTCATAACCTCCCCTTTTCAAGATCCTGGGCACAATTCAGGAGCCACTTATCAAAAGAAACAAACTTTATTTTTAGAACACACACACCAAACCACACAGCTCCTCAGGAAAACCTTCAGAGCCCAGCTGCCACCACCGGCTTCCCACAAGCCTCTCCACCTCCCCCACTCCTCCTGCTCTTGAGGCTGATTGGCTGGGTCATGTGGGCAGAGCCAAAATAATCCCCCAGTGAGCAGCTCTGTGGTCTGAAAGGGCGGGGAAACAGCCCAATGAGCATCACCACAGAGGAGCCAATCAGTTCGCAGCTAGAAGTTTGCTGGGGCCGCTGTGAGCCAATCATCAGCTGGCAGCTGGAAGTTTGCTGGCAGCTGGAAGTTTGCTGGCAGCTGGAAGTTTGCTGGGGCCCCTTCGGCTGTGGCTCTCAACATGAGATATTTTATAAAATAGTAAATTTGGCACACAATTCAAATAGGAACAATAAATGAAGCCCTAAGATTTGTTGTCATTATCATTTTTCTTATAATCTCACAGAAACTTTAGCAACTTGTATTTGGTAGGGCCCAGGAATAAATTCTCTACATATTAACCCTTAAGGTAACTTGCAAAGCCAACTCCCAAGGAGAAGCAGAGATGGAAACAGATGTTGTTTAAAATTTGCTTTACAATTCTGACCTTTCTCTGTATTAAATCACTGTCAAGGTTCACATTTTTTTTAGGGAAATAAAGCATTTTTTTTAAGTAAACTAAACCCTAAAGGTTATTTTCTCCACGGACTTTATATTCTGTGATGCACTGGGAAAAACCATCTGGTGTTCTCTGTGAATCCAAAGTTGAAAAACTGCATTGGCTCATAATACCCTTTATCTGTCTTCATTTTTTGAACTTTTTCAGTGATATTATTCAATATCTCCTTCTGGACTCCTATTATTCTCTGCCTCATTAACTGCTAATGAGTTGAGAAACAACACAACATGTCTTTCTTCTTATTATACTTGTTCCTTGTATTTACAAAGGAGTTAAGGAAAAGAAAACCTATATTTTGTTATGATCTGTCAACCTGGTGCTACTACCATGTACATTGTGTTATTGTTAATCTTTCCTGAATAAATAAATATACTCAATTGATATTGAAAAACAACTTGTAACAATTTAGTCCTATGAAAATTGATAAGAACAACAAATTCAAGGCTCCACTATCTGTTCTTATTTGACCTGTGAGAAAAATGTATTACTTTATAATTTTCCCATTTTACCAGACTGTCATATGAAACATGGCATTTAATCATGTGACAAGCATCATCCTTTTAAGATGTTGTTGACTATGGTAAGATTATCTTATTATTTTTATTTACAATTTTACCCAAACAAATCAAATTATTCTATACTTGCCTCTAAAATATTTTAAATTGTTGTTGTCAATGTAAGACAAAATTTTCATATAATTAAAAATAAAAATAAATCTCTTAATATGATTGTAATAATTCCCAAACTTAATCTAACTTAATTGTACTTGATGTATTTTTTCTATGATATTGCTTGTTTTACAACAAACCAACCCTGAAACAAACAAACAAAAAATTATATAACAATGCTGTACTCATGATTGAAACCTCTGTCTCTGGTTTCTTGGCTCCTATTATTATTTAATAACTTGTTTCTGGGTGTTTCATATGATATATATATATATATATATATATATATATATATATATATATATATATATATTATTTGTTGCCTCTCTCATAATTAACTTGCTGATCCAACCTAAAATAGAAGTTTTTACCCCTGTTAAGGGATAGGAATACTGAATTTGACACAGTGATTACATTTTACCAAATATGGCTTATAAATTATTTTAGCTTTAAACTTGAGAAAACATTGAAATATGTCATTTTTTAATGTTAAACACCACCAGATTTAACTTTTGGAAAAGGTTATTTTAGACCTGGAAATCTCATTATATGTGTGGTTTGCGTTTTTTTTTATGGAGAAAATAATTTTATTCTAATAAACTCAAAGAACATCAGTATAGCTGGATTATATAATACCAAAAGTGTTATACAGATTTAATGTAATTCCATTTAAAACCCCAACAACATTCCTCACAGAAACAGAAAAGGTAATCATGAAATTCATTTGGAAAAAAAAAAAAGGCCCAGAATAGTCAAAGCAACCCATAGCAAGAATAGTGAATCAGGAGGCATCATATTACCAGACCTTAAACTCTACTACAGATCTATAGTAACTATAGTAACATGGTGTTGACACCAAAGTAGACTGGTAGACCAATGTTACAGAATAGAGGACACAGAGTCAAACCCACATAAATACAGTTATCTCATACTAGACAAAGGCACCAAAAAACATACTTTGGCAAAAAGTAGCCTTTACTACATCATTTACTACAAATGGTGCCAGGAAAATTGAAAATCTACATGCAACAAAATGAAATTACCCTAGGTACATGTATGAAGACACAAATGGTGTTACTACTTTGTGTAGAGCCAGAGAAATAAAAAGTTGTGCTCCATTTGTGTACTGTTTATTGAAATAAATAAATAAATAAATAAATAAATAAATAAATAAATTTTTTTAAAAAATAAATAAATATTCAATTTAACCAATAAATGGGCTAAGGAACTGAGCAGACACTTCTCAGAAGAAGCTATATAATCAATCAACAAATATATGAAAAATTTTCAATTTCTCTAGTAATTAGAGAAATGCAAATCAAAAACACTCTAACATTTCATCTCACTCCACTCAGAATGGCAAGTATCAACAATACAAACAATATACGTATTGACAAGGATGAGGGGGAAAAGGTATACTTATACATTGCTGGTGGCACTGCAAATTGGTGAAACCACTATGGAAAGCAGTATAGAGATTAATTAGAAAACTATTCCACTCCTCACTCTATACACAAAGGACTTAAAAGCAGCATACTCTACTGATGCAGCCACATCAATGTTCATAGCAGCTCAATTCACAATAGCTAAACTGTGGAACCAACCTAGATCCCCTTCAACAGATGAATGGATAAAGAAACGGTGGTGTATATACACAATGAAATATTACTCAGTATTAAAAGAGAATAAAATTATGGTACATACAGATAAATGGAAGTAGTTGGAGAATATCATGCTAAGTGAAGTAAGCCAATCCCAAGAAACCAAAGCCCAAATGTTCTTTCTGATAAAGGGGTGCTGATCCATTATAGGGGTCAGTTTGGGGAGAATATAGGAACTTTGAGCAAACAGGTAGGTAGAGGAAGGGAGAGGGCACAGGGGCAGGAAAGATGATGGAATGAGAAGAACATCATTATCCTAGGTTCATGTATGAAGCACATATCATGGAACACTACATTGTGTACAATTGGAGAAATGAAAAGTTGTGCTACATTTGTGTAAAATGAATTGAAATGCATTCTGCTGTCATGCATAACTAATTAGAATAAAAATAAATACATATATAAATAAATAAATAGACTGGCCAAAAAATATAGCTGTCTTAAGGAGGCCACGCAAACCTTTGCCCCGCCCAAAATTCTGTACCAACTCTTTGAATTTCCAACAGTTACAACACACTCTTTTGCTACCACTCAGAAATATTGAAGTTATTAAGTGAGGTTTCACATTGCAGTTTTACATTTCATACTTTCACTATGAATTACATTTTTTATGCTAAAGTTACTTAGTCATCAAAGCCTATTTTCCACTTTTTCAAATTGAACTTCTTGTTTAAACTAATCTGTTAGCAATTCTGCACTGTTTCAGCACCTCATTGAAACCTTCACAAAGCTTAACATTTCCTGAGTTCTGGGAACACTGAAAAAATTGTTTGATTTCATAAAAGCAAGGGCCACCAAGCTGTTGCTGCTATGCTGGATGGGTTCCCTGGTAAGTGATATTAGGCTCCTGGTAAGTGATATTAGGCTTTGAGAGTTCTACAAAACTTCCTTCATTGAAGCCCCCAGTGAGGGCATGGCCCAGCCTTTGCCCCACAGCAGACTCCACAGCCGAACCAGCCTCAGTGGTCACCATCTGGGTCATCACACCTGGCTGCCCAGGTGCCAAAGCAAGTGAGCCAACTGTAGATGGCTGGGCTGCAGCTGGTGGCTGAGCTTCTGGTGCCAACCTGGATGCAGCTCTTATCTGAGAGGCTTGGCTATTTGGTGGGTTTACATACTAGGTGCATTTCCAACTTGCACGGGACATGCTAATTTCTTGGCTGCTCAGGTCCAGAATGCGAAAGTCACACTATGTGTTTAAGTAAGGCTATTGTGTCTTAAATATTAGACAAACAATGTAAATGATAAAAAAGAAATAAATAGATTTTTAAAATTTACTACATCGAAAAATGTCTCTAGCTGGATAGTATTATTCTTTTTGTGTATTTGTGCTTTAAGTTAAAATAAAAAGGCACTAAATAAAAATGGTGTGGAGATATTATTAATTTGTGTTTATTCACATCAATATTAATATAAGCACATATTAATTTTATAAATTTGAAAATAATGAAAAATGAAAACTAGGAACAAATGGAGTATAGTAAGATTATTAATTTGTGAAAATTTTTAGATCAGGATATCAACTTCTGATTTAATATATGACTATTATGCCTTTATTTCCTGGTTTTTCATTTGCTTTTATATCATATATAATATTTTTTATTTGATTACTTTTAATTTTGTTGTGTCTATAAATTCAAATTCTATATATAGATGGGGAGAAATTGTGCCAATTATTCTTTCATTTTAAAATCGCTACACAGGAAGCAAATAGAGCAAAGGGAGGCATACACACAAATTATGAAATCATTATGATGTTGCTAGCTATATTTTACATTCAAATAAAGTTTTATATTTGCCACAATGTACTATGACATACTCTAATTCTCACAAAAACTAATTTATATATACATATATAGTTAGTTTCCCCTTATGTAAACACCAGGAGGATAGGGATATTACCTGTTCTTGTTTTGTTTTGTCACTGATCAATCCACAGTTTGGAGAATAATGCCCAGTTGCATAGTAATTGACCAAGTATATATTCATTGAATAAATTACAGAAACATCAAATTAATTTTGCATATAATTCTCTGATGCAGAAAGGTAGAAATAATATAAATTATTGTTCTCATTTTATGGAAAAATAAAATGCTAGTATCCAGATACTAAATATGCTTCCTTGGATGGAAAAAAAACAGTTAATAGTGTCAGTGGGATTAAACAAAACTCCAGATAGTTTTTAATCATGTAATTTTGCTGCATACAATTTCAAACCATCTTTAACTTTTCACATGCTATTAAAGCTTTTTACCACTTAACCATATTCCAAGTCTGTCAATATAAATTGAAAATAATATAAAATGATATGATTTGACCTAATGTGTATGAAGGTGATATGCATGCCTCATGAATAAATAACTACTTTGTTACAGGTATTTGATTATAATTTTAATACATTTTACTAATTTTCATTTCATCTTCAAAATGATTGTCCAAGAGTGGTACAAAAAATCAATTTTATAGTTAAGAAAAAATTATAAGAATGCTATATAATTTTTTCTCCAAATTGTATAAAATTCATATATACTGTTGGTAGGAGTTTTAATTGGTACAATGACTTTGGAAAACTTTGACATTTTTAACTAATTTTTGAACATTCAAATACACCATACAATAATATTTTTATTTCTATAGAATTGCATATATATATATATATATATATGCAAAATAAAATAAGTTTCAGAGCAGCATTTTTTATAACTGATGCTATAGACCGAAGGACTCCTCCATATATATATATATATATATATATATATATATATATATATATACACACACACCCCTAATCCATAAGATAATTGTATTAAAAGCTCTGGTGTTTTCAAGGTGATTAAGTCATGCAAATAAAGTCATAATGAATACTATTAGTGATCTTACAAAATACTTTATAAAGAACTCCTTTAACCCATCTGCTCAGTGAAAAGATGGCTGTTTTTACCAAATCTTCCAATGTCTTGATTTTGGACTTCCTAACCAACAGAACTGTGAGAAGTTAATTTCTATTTTTGATAATTAAACTAATCTATGCTATTCTGCTATAGCAGCCCATATGGACTAAGACATTAGCTATAACATGGAATGCAAGACTTTTATATGAAAGATTGAATAAATTCCATAGATTTCACACAACAAAATATTTCATAGTATTATAGTATAGGAAAAATCATAAATCTCTAAAATGTAATACTAAGGAATAAAGGCTGCTTGTTAGCTTCTCATCATTGTGACAAAATACCCAAGAAAACCAACTTGAAAGATGAAAGATTCATTTTGGCTCATTTTTAGAGGTTTCAGTCCATGGTCAACTGGCTCTGTTATTTTTGTGCCTACTGTGAAGCAGATCATTCTGGTAGAAGAGCATGCTGGCAGAGCAAATCTGCTTACCTAATGAGAGAGAGAGAGAGAGAGAGAGAGAGAGAGAGAGAGAGAGAGAAGGGCTGGGACAAGAAATACTATTCTAGGGCATGCATCCAGTGACTACTTCCCTTAACTAGACTCCAAGTCCTACAGTTTTCACTACCTCTCTATAATGCTGTCAGCTACCAACCCAGGAGCTTATTGATGTGGTTAGAGCTCTATGATCTGATCACTTCCCAAGAGTCCCTACTCTGAACTTTACTGCATATGGACCAAGTTTTCAACACATGAGACTTTTTGGGATATTTCAGATGTAACCCATAACAAATAAACAAAATAATTCATTCTGCATGAGTCAATTTATATAAAGTTTAACATTGACAGTTTATATATAGTGTCATAATTGCCAAATTAAAGGTACTATCCTCATCCAAGAAGATTTCTGAAATCAAAGATGAGATTTTAAGTTTTTTTAACTTACTTAATTAAACGGTATTTTGTACTATATAACTTCAGCATTTAATGTTTTATGTCTGTCTTCCTCTCCTCTGCATCAATATGTTCACGTTTGGGAATGGTAACGAGTTGTTAATTTAACTGTAAATGTACTATATGGTTATTTCAAAATTTTACTGAATAAACAGGTTGCCAGTAACATCCTCCTACATTTTTGTTAATAAACTGTAAAATTACAGAGTAACATTAGCTTTACAGAAAAACTGAAATCACTAACGTTTCCATATTCCCCACATATAGGTTTCCTTATTATCAATACCTTATATAAAAGTGTTACGCTGTCTCAATTAATAAATTTAATGTACCAGTATTATATTCCATGTTTCATTTATATTTCCTTAGTTTTTACCTAGAGTTCTGTCTACTTATAGCATTTAATCAGGGATACTCCATTACACTTAGTCATCATGTCTCTTTCATTATCACAGGCTGCTTTTTGCTGTGATAGTTTCTCAGACTTTTCATATTGTTGATTACCTTGGTAGATTTAAGGTATTCCTGCTCAAATGTTTTCTAGAATGTTACACAAATGGATATGTGTGGGGTTATTATTAGAGTTAAACTTAATTTATGAGTTCTGAGAAGAGACATATGAAAGATCATATCACTCAATCACAATTCTTTTCCCATCATATTAGCAGTATGCCTTACTACTATTGATGAGAACTCAGTCATCTGACTGAAGTATTGTCTTTCAGGTTTGTCTACTTGTAAATTCATCCCTTTTCCCTTTTCTGTACTGTATATATTCTGAAAAGAGGTCACATAAACATTAACATTTAAGGATTTGAGTTAAGCTGAACTTACTTCACATAAAATATTGAGATTGTTCTCCACAAGAGTATCCTGCTGTATTTAATTTGGTTCAACTAGTTATTTGTATATTAATATGAACTCATGGAAATATTTCTATTCTTCAAATAAGTATGTTCCTTTTTAAAACAAGATATTTGTAATAAAAGTCTCAAATTGGATGATTTTGGCACAGGAAGTTCATTGCAGTGAATGAATTCTGACTTATAGAAAGGATATTTTCTTACATAGAGTTAGTCTTCTCTCAAAATCTGCTTCTAAGATTGATTCTTCTGAATGTCAGTATCTTCTCCCAAAAATGTTTATGTTATTGAGAAATCACTGTTTTCACAGTACTTTTGGTAATTATGATGGCTCTGATTATGGTGCATTATAGGGCAAGGTGAAAAATAAAAAGGTGATATGTTCCAAAGGTCTAGGTTCTGTGAGATAACCACTTTTATGTCTTAACTAGTGGTATATAGGTGTTCATCAATAAACACCTTGATCTTTTCCCATTATCTGGACTCTGACATGTTGTGCTATCACTCACATGTCTATTAATCATTATTTTGGCTTTGAGAGGATGCTTAGAAAACTCAGTAATTTAGAACTGGACTACATAAACATAAATACTTGCCTTGTCACATTGTTTTATTTATTTGACCTTTCACAGACTTAATGATAAAAAATAAATAAAACAAAAGAAAAAAAGCTGAAAAGTAATAATTTCTACCTGAAAGGATGATTGAAAAAATACATAAATCCTATGATAGTTTTGGAAACATGTAAAGTGCTGAATAAATCACAGAACTCATTAATATTGTTATCCTCATAATCATCATCAAAATATTAACTGTGCAACTTGGCACAATTTAGTCTTATGTGTCTCTATTATGTCATCTACAAAGAAAACTCCTAGTACCTAACTCAGAAGATTGTTGTGTAAATTAAATGAAATGATATGTGTCAATTATTTATCACTTACTTGATTTCACAGATAAAAGCTCTCTAAATATTATGAGTAGTGATAGTAGAGATAACAGTTATCACACAAGGATATGGATTGATTTATTTAAAAAAACAATAAAAGTCATTGTCAGAGAGAGTGTGAAAAAAGTAGTGACCTCAAGCTAGGTGGTTGTTTATTATTCAACAAGAGGGAACTTTGATGAGGGGAGACATTGGTGATGTTTTGCACTGAGATTCATGGAATAAGAAACAGTGGGATGTAGAAGAGGTAACTGGGAGAACTATTCAGAATTAGGAGAGAGACTTATCAAAGTTGTGAAGCTGATTTCAGTCCTTAGGAACATGGTAGAATTTACTTTACCAAAACACAATGAACTTGGTATTTCTCTGCCCATTTTTTCAATCATCTATCATCATTGTTCCTTACCTAGATTGACTAACAGAAGCAGAAATTATACGGTCTAATAAGCGTCAACAAATTTGATTAAATTGGACAGAACTCTGGTCCAATATTTTCCTAGATCTGAATCCTTAGTATTCCATTTACTATCTTTAAGACTTCAGAAATGTCCCTTACTTTATTTTTAGGTCCAGTTTCCTAATTTTTTCATATGGACACGAACTTTTAAGGATCAAATAAGAGGTTCATGAAGTCCCAAGTAACTTTCACCTAATTTATGCCTATTAAATATGTCTCTAAAATATTATATGTACAGAAAACTAATTAGAACATTGAAACTCAAAGAAGGCCTGGAAATGCTTGTTTTGAAAGAAAAAAACTCTCTGCAAATTCGTCATTAGCCGTTCATAAAACTGATACAAATTCTATCCTATTGATCATTATATTACACAATGTAGCTCCATTTTCAGACAATGTTTGATAGTATCAAGCATATGTGTAATTATATTTTGAATCACAAATGAACTGATTGGCTTGTTTCATTCAATGTGGATTTTCTTTCTGGATAGGGAATATTTAAAAATCAAATAGGCCAAACAATATCATTGTTTATTTTTGTGAAAGACAGTAAATAACTATATAAAATATTATTATCATTCTCCTAAGGGAGGATGTTCTGGTTATACTGCTAGGATTATTTCCTTAATTTTTGATGTCTTTTAATTGATTTAATTATTGATAAATCCTACTTTGCATCCTATTACATGCATATAGCTTCACTTCTCAAAAGTGTTCTTTCCTAAAAATGAAAATTATTGAATATTAAAGTAGATATTTCAAACATATCCAGAACTTTATAAGCTTAAGAGAACAATTTACTTTCTTCTTTTTCTGATTGTGTTTATTTCAGTGGTTCTCAAAATGTGGTCAATGAGCATTATCAGAAACAAAAGGGAATTGTCAGAAATGTAAATCTTCATTCTTCATCTCAGATTTGCTAAATCAGAATTATTTGCCATTGTAGAAGGGAGATTGGATTTAACACACTTAGTAAAGGATTCCAATGCACATTAAAAAAATTGAGAATGTGTGGCTCAGAGTATGTATTAGAGAGAACAAATGATTCCTTAAGAAGTAAAATAAGCATTTCACCAAGAGGGAAATGGCATGTGGTGAGGTAGTTATCAAAAACATCTTTTGCAATGTTTTTCACATTATAAAGGCAATTGGAGGATCTTCATAGCATTGGTTTAGGAGTATATGTTCTAAAGGGATTTGGATTTAGATTAGTCAGTTCCTGTGAAAATAATGACCCCAAGTAATGGGACAATTTATAACTTTGCAACTTAAAAAAAAATATTTGAGAGATCCATTGTCCCTCTGAATTTAACAGGCTATCTGGAAACTATCAAGGAGATAAAAGTTCTATTGAATTCTTTTTTCAAGAATGCAGCATTGGATAATCTGAAAAGTGAAGCATGTTCAGTAATGTCTTCCAACTACAAAGGAGACAGATACTTGATGAGACCATTCATTGTAGCCTTAGAATATGTAGAAACAGCTGTCCTTTCTTCTTTTCTTCCTTTCTTTCTTCTTTATTTTTTTCATGGATATACTTGGGGGGAGGAAGATGAGTTAAATATTAGTTTTTTAGTCATATTCACTTATAATCTGGGGAAGGAGGAAACCACACACTGAACAGGGCCACAATGAGTGTTTCAATGGGGAGCAGAGTGAAATAAAGGGCTGTAGGAGGCAGTATTTTTATTAAAAGAAAATGAGGTGCTTCTTGGTTTCTGTGGATATAATTGGGATGGCTAGAAGAATTACATCAGTATCACTGGGCAGATATTAAAGTGTTGATAGTGTGAAACTCCTTGAAGAGGATCAAGGGAGTTTCTCTTTCACTTTCTAGTGGCTTCCTATATTCCTTTACCAGTGGCCACATCACCCTAATATCTATATCCAGAATGCCTTCAACCTTCCATGTGTATGATGCAAAATTTATCTGATTCTCTCTTATAAGGACAAAATAATTTAGTTAAAAGCCAAACTGGAAATCTAGGATAATCTCCCCAGGACAAAATCCTTATTTATTTATTGTTATAGTGCTGGGAATCAAATCCAAGGCCTCACGCACAGTAGGTAAGTGCTCAACTACTGAACTATGTCCCCTGCCCAAGATCCTTAATCACATCTACAAAGACCCTTTTTTTCTTGTAAAGTAGCATTTATTGTCAGGAATTAAAACTTGATATGTTTTAGTAGCCTTTATTCAAGCTAGTAGAACACAGTTGGTTCATTTTTTATTGGTGTATATTAAGAACACAGAGCAATGTGTTTCATTGTGGCATATTTCTAATATGCTTATAACATAAACTGATAATTTTTCACTGTATTTAAAACATTTTTGAAAGTTTATTTTGACAATTTCGAAATTTAATGCACATATTTGATGTGATTATTGATATGTTCAGATTTAGATACAGAATTCTATTTTGTGTTTTCTAATTTTTCCTTTTGTTTCTTGTTCCACTATTTCCTTTTCTTGTGCAATTCTAGATTACTTAAATATGTTCTTAATGCATTTTAATTTATGTTCTGTAATTTTGACAAAAGTATATTATATAAAATTAAGTGGTTGCTATATGTTTGTTTGGGCCATAATCCCCTTAAAAAATCAATTGCAAATGTTGTAATCCAAGATGTTACAAACCCCCAAAGGGCAGAATCTCTAAAGTCTAAAATCTTGAAAGATGAATATCTTTAAAATATGTATAGAAAATAATAATATACTCATTAATATATACTTATTTAAAATTTAAAAAGATGATTTAAGAAATGTAAACATGAAAGAACACTTCATAATTAATTTTACACAAAAAATAAGTAATAATAACATACATATTTTTTTTTCCAATCTATCCACTCATGTCCTAACAATGGTCAAACAGGTATAATAATAGTTATGAGCAGATGAACAAATTGGTTAAAAGGCTAAATGCATGAATACAGAGTCACTATATTTGGTAATGTAGTGCACCTAGCTTTATAGATGCATTGATCTGAAATACTTTGAAGGACAATCTAAGTCACATAGGCAGGTACTCAAAAAACTGAGATCCTGAGTAATTTCCTTTTCCAAATGCAAATGTACAAAATAGGTGTCTCTTCTTGTACTGAGGAAGTTTCACCATTTTTACATACATGTAGAACTTTACAAATGAGTGTAATGCTGTAACAGCACACTTTCATGGAGTCAGATTTGGAAGAAAACCATTAAAATCCATTAGAATTCTCTAAGAGTGTTTAAACAAGTTATGCCTTCATAATGGAAACAGAAGAAAAAATGTATATTGTATAACAAATTGTGAAAAATAATGCTGAAATTTTAAAAATATGGGGGAAATACTAAAATTAAAAATTATAAAGAAATTTTGATGCATGAAAAAGTGTACAATAGTTATAGATTATGTGCAATTGCACAAAAGTAGTCTATAAGAACTATCTGACATTCAGAAATATTATATTTTGAAGTTTTGCACTGAAGTGAATAGCTGATTTCTTTTTTTAGGGCCTGGCTCTACTCAGGGAATGCATTCAGATTCATTTTCTACATAGCTCAGCTCTTGTTGAAATTCTGTTATTTGATATACACCTATATGGATATTAACTATTAAATTTGTCCACCTTCTGCGCCACACTTCTGTGTTTTTTGGATATGTGGAAATCCATTCTCTGTGCATTCAAAAACAGGAAACAGATTTTGGAAAAACATACTGATGATCAAACGGCAACACTGTTATGTAATTGTCTTTTTATAATACCACTTACAAAATGATTTTTTAACCAGTCAAAAACTTTGCATGCTTCTTCAGGCAAATGTAGCTTTAATTTAAAGTTCTTAGAATTTTATTACCTGGAAGGAATGCCAATGGAGACAAATAGTGCAGTTTTAAAGACAAGTTTTTAGGAATTGTGGATTTTGGGTTTCAGCTTTCAGGATTTCATTGTTCAAGATTTGAATCAATTGTGATTATGACTTATGGAAGTTTAAAACTTTAAAGGCTTTAAAAGGAAACATCATTTTCCTCTGGCTGATAACCATTAACTTTTTTAAAAGTGCTTAATTAGGTGTTATATGAACATTGGTTTTATCATATTTGTTGAAAATTATCAAATGATATAAAATATACAGTATAATTAAAATAATATTAAATTTATAACGTGTTTCTTAAGCTCTATTGTCTTGCAAAATCAATTAACTAATGAATGCTTTTCTAACATTCTTATTATCTTAAGACTTACATAAAGGTAAAACTCACTACAGAGGAAATCATAATGAATACACTATTATTAAAATGTTAAAAATGTCTTTCAAATAGTTCTTTACTCAGATAAAAATATTGTAAATTAAGGTTTGTGAGACATGTATCCTCATGTAAAATGCTAATTGTTTACTCAGTAAAGTGAGTAGCAAGTACTAACTTTTATAATTTAGTAAATATTATGTATGCTATATTGCTTACTAGATGGTAATAGATATAGAGACACACACACACATATATATATGTGTGTGTGTGTGTGTATGTGTGTGTGTGTTGTGATTGTGTAATTCAATATTTTCTAGAGGCTATTTTTTCTCTATTTAACTAAAAGTGAATTTTAAAGCAATCAGTTTCATGAATATCAGAGACAAATAACTATTTAAAAATTGTTTATTTATTTCAAATTTGAGAATTTTAGATGCTTTTATTATGTAATATAGTCACATGAATATCAAAAAACTAAAGGTGTTAATTTCATTTCATTTCTCTATTATACTGTTAAGTCACTATTTCAAAATCCCAAATATAACTCTGGGTCTTTTTGAAGAAAAGACAAAGGATTTATTCTGGCCAGGGCTGAGGCAGCAGAAACCAGACAGTTCTGCAGTCCCAGACACGGAATGCAGGTAGAGGGGCTATTTAAACAGAAAAACCACAAAGAAGGGGCCAGGAGAGGCAAGTAGAGACATAAGTATATTCTTAGAAATTTGAACCTCCTGTACCTACTCAGGAAGTAAGCTAGCACAAGCTTCATAGTTTAAAGACATGTGGTCAAGATGCAAGTGAGTAAGAGTGTCATCTTCTATGTGAGTGAGGAGTCAACACTATTTGCAGGGTGAGATGTCTGAGCAGAATGGAGTTAGCCTGCCTTAACTTTCAAATTTGCCCATAACATATCTCCCTTTTCTAGAAACAATCCAATCCTTGATTATTTATCTATGTTGGATACAGGGCAGTAATTTGTAATTTATACTTTGGACGTTGTTAGTTGAGAGATGAGTTCCCTCTGGTCCCCTTTGGAGAGAAATCAGGGATAACATATGTACAATAATACAAACAGTTGGGTTGTAAGTAGGGCAAATGCAGAGAGATAACCTAATGTCACATGTAAACCAAGTCCCATTAGGAGCAAAATAACACACAGTGGAGTTTCCTCTTTAGCTGAGTGTCAGTCATGCCTTTTAAAACTGATGTAGACATTATCTCCTAGCTGGAATAGGTGTTGGAAACCAGTGAACCTCCTTGGTTGGTTCTTGCGAAAGAATCTATAAGCCTTTTCTTGTATCTGCTGGAGAGAGCTTAAGGTAGTTAAGAAGAGACTGGTAGCTGATTTCAGCCAAATGAATATCAGACACACAGGGGAGCAAAGGAGGTGGTCTCACATATATGATCTCAAAGGAATAAATATTTCACTTGTAAGGAGTACACTGGGCCTGCAAAAGAGCAACAGACAAAAACATTGGTCACCCAGCACCGGTCTCTAATATAAATCTACAGAGAGTTCTCTTCAGGGTCTGGTTCATTTTCTCAACCTACCCAAAACTTTGAGGCTAGTAAATGCAAAAAAGTTTCCTGTCTATGTTTAAAGCCTTTGCTATTTCTTGTGCTGTGGCTGTAGTGAATGCTGGCCTGTTACTTGATCTTATAGTGACAGACTGTTCATAGAATGGAATGATTTCATTAACAAGAACTTTTGTTATAGTCCTGGCAGTCTCACTTTTTTTAGGATATACTCTGGTCAACCTGAAAATACTTTCTCAAGTATATCCACAAATAAGAAGATATTGATAACCTTTGGATGGAGCTCTTAACTCACTGAAGTTAATTTCTCAGTGATCTCCAGGCAGCTCACCTCATTTGTGAATCCCAGGGTGGGTTCATCTTTTTTGTTTGGTATTTACCTGTTGACAGGCTGGATAGAGCTCAAAGACATCCTGGGCTGTTTGTTTAATCCTGGGATATAGTATGTCTTAGACAGAAAGTCAGTTATTTTATCCTTTTTTCTAATGTTGCATGTAAATCCAATATTACTGTTTTCTTTTCCCTGAAGCTCAGGGTATCATTAGTCTGGAGTCAGGCAGGATCCACCAGCCTTCTGATTTGTTCTCCTCATTTTCTTTGACATTCTCTTTTTCTGGGAGACAATGTGGGAAGAAAAGAAGGCTAGTTTTGGGATATAAAACCAAAGGGACCATGGTGACTGGTTCTGATTTGGAGTCCAGGGCCACTCATTGAGCTGTCTCATCAACAAAATTATTGCCTCTGATGATCAGAAAGTCTCCTTTTTGGTGGCCCCAGCAGTGTATGATGGCCACCTGCTTAGGTAACCAAATTGCTTCAAGTATGGCCAATATTTTCTCTACTTTTATAGACTTTCCCTCAGCAGTTAGCAATCCTGCTCCTGTAAATGGCTCCCTGTGCTCGTGTAAAGTACCAAAAGCATAGCTGCTATCTGTGCAAATGTTTACTTTTTTTTTCTTTTTACCTTCAGCTCAACTTAAAGCCACTATCAAGGAAATAAGCTCCACTTACTGTGTCAAGAATTCCGCTGGGATTGCTTGAGCCCAAATGACTTTTGTTTCTGTTGTGACTGCAGCTCTGGCCTTCTGTGGCTCCAGGCCTTCTGAGTCCCATCTATGACTTGGCTGCTGCCATCTGTGAACAAGATGGCTTCAGCCTTAATCAAAGGAAAATCAGTCAAGTCAGGTCTTCCAGAGCTCAACTGGTAAAGCATACCCTTACAGTCATGGAGGGGCTTGTGTAGATCACCTTCTGGCGTCAGGGAGGAGGGTTAAGGGCCCTTGTGGGGGCAAAGGTGAGTCAAGGGTGTCAAGCAACAGACTCTGATGTTGAATAATATGACTGTTAGTCATCCATCTATCTAGTGCACCATTTAGGAGGTCTCTACAAAGTGTGATGTTCCCACTGTAGGAATTGTCTCAAAGTTAACTTATTGGCCTCTTTGAACATAAGGGCAGTGGTCATTATGATACATAAACAGAAAGGCCATCCAGGAACTACCAGGTGTCATTTTTTAGATCCTGACTGAGGACTCCTTTGACAACTCTTTCACTTTCTTTCATAAACCGATTGAAGGACTTAGTAATATCAGACACAGCTAGAACAGGGACCTTGATCAGTGATGCCTTGATGGCTTCAAAGTTTTGTTGTTTCTTCTTAGTCCATTTTAAAGGGCCAGTTCTTGTGGTGATTTTAAACAAAGGCCTTGCTAATTCTCTAAAGGAGGCAATCCAAGGCCTGCAGTAACCTGCCATTCCTATAAGTTCACAGATTTGTTTGGCTGTTGTAGAGCTGATGGACAGACAAAAGTCATATTTATAGTCTGATTATTTTATGGTGCCTCTTGGTCAAAGAGGGTACATGTCCTGAAAGCATCTTGCAGCTTTTTTAAGAAATAAGCTTGAAGCTTTGTTTAAGCCCTGGAGTACCTCAGTAATTCTAGACAAATTAATGGGCTTTTTAGTAGGCCATTTAGTCCTATTAACAAATGCCAGTGATAGGCATTCAAATGAGCCTGCTTTGCCCCAGAGTTAGGGTCCCAATCAGGATGGATCTCAGAAAGACCTCCTTCAACTGCTGTAAGGATAGCCCTTCTGGCCTCTGCCTTGATGTGGTCCTGCTCATCAGAAGTGAAAAGAGCCAGAAAACGCTGCTAGCAATCATCCAAAGCAGGCTGATGCATGCCGAAAATTTTTGTCTTAAGAAGATAAATGAGGGCCTGTGGATGCTCAGAGAAAGGAGGATTTTTATTCTCGCAATGTAGCTGTAACGAAGACATACACAAAGGTGAGGTCCCATCCCTTCCCTTGGGTACCTCTTGGAGGGGCAACATCATGGGAATGGAGAAGGAAAAAAATTGGGGAAGATACTATCATTTCAAACAAGTGTTCATCTCTCTCTGAGAATGTGGGAGAGGTTACATGTTTTTCTGGTGATGAAAACACAGAATCAGGGGAACTCAGTAAGTCACAGGTGAATGACAAGGGGTCTGGGGTCCACAAGATATACAGGGAGGTGGCAACATTTTAGGCAATATTCTGAAGTGAGTAGAGTAGAGGAATAGGGTACCAAGAAGACTTTTTCATTTCCCACCTGTTGTGACCCTGGGAACCTCTGATATCCCGAAGAGCCAGAACTGGCATTTAGCTATGCCCTTGAGGCATTTTTGTAACCATTTTGGAGGCTTTAGAACCAAATTTGGTCATTTGTCTATATATGCGAACTGGTCAGGATGGCCAGGCCTGTCAGCTACCACATTTTAGACCTTTTGGACTGTGAATGGATAGATCCTTCAGATGACTATTCCACATTGAATGTGGGCAATTCCATCTCATACAAAATTTAGGGGTGACCTGGTATCAGAGATAACCCATACTCAACATGGAATACCAATGAGAAGTTTGTTAACACACACTCCGGGGGGGGGGGGG
>NW_026000261.1:12693681-12735772 GCF_001458135.2 Marmota marmota marmota
CCGGGGGGGGGGGGTGTCAGATGACAATACTGGTTAGATTCCATAGTAAGGCTGAGGAATAAAACAATAGGCAAAATAGGAGGAAACAGATAGACAAAAATTTATTTAGACAGTCAGCTCATGGATTCAGGGGCAGTGAGTGGTCAAGTTGCTGACAGTTCTGATCTTTCAGGTAAAGAAGGTTTTCGCTGGGACAACAATGAAGGAACAACTTTAAAGGCAACTAGACAAACAAGCACACAATCAAGAAAAGGCAATTATACACAAGAAACAGGCACTCCTAGTACAACACAATCAAGTGGGGTTCATTTCAGAGATGCAAATTTGATTCAACATATGGAAATCAATAAATGTAATTCATCACATCAATAGACTCAAAGATAAGAATCCTATGATCATCTTAATAGATGCAGAAAAAGCTTTCAACAAAATACAGCACCCCTTCATGTTAAAAACACTAGAAAAACTAGGGATAATAGGAAATATCTCAACATTGTAAAAGCTATCTATGCTAAGACCCAGGCTAACATTAATCTAAATAAAAAAAATTGAAAGCATTTCCTATAAAAATTGGAACAAGACAGGGATGTCCTCTTTCACCACATCTATTTAACATAGTTCTTGAAACACTGGACAGAGCAATTAGACCAATGAAAGAAATTAAAGGAATATGGATAGGTAAAGAAGAACTCAAATTAGCACTATCTGCAGAAGATATGATTCTATAACTAAAAGACCCAAACAATTTCGCCAGAAAACTTCAAAGACAAAAAATAAGACCATAGAAAATGGAAATATCTACCTTCTTATTGGATAGGCAGAATTAGTACTATCAAAATGACCACACTACTATACAGATTTAATGCAATTCAATCAAAATCTCAATTACATTCCTCATAGAAATAGAAAAAGTAGTCATGAAATTCATGTGGACAAATAAGAGACCCAAAATTGCTAAAGCAATCCTTAGCAAGAAGAGTGAAACAGGTGACATCACTATACCAGACCTTAAACTATACTACATAACAATAGTAACAAAAGCAGCATGGTATTGGCACCAAAATACACTGGTGGACCAGTGGTACAGAATAGAGGGCACAGAAACTAACCCACATAATTACAGTTAGCTTATATTTGACAAAGGTGCCAAAAACGTACATTGGAGAAAAGATAGCCTCTTTAACAAATGGTGCTGGGAAAACTGGAAATCCACATGCAACAAAATAAAATTAATCCCCTATATCTCACTATGCATAAAACTCAACTCAAAGTAGATCAAGGACCTCAGAATTAAACCAGAGACACTGTGTCTATTAGAAGAAAAAGTAGGCCCAAATCTCCATCATTTCAGATTAAGCCCCAACTTCCTTAATAAGACTACTATAGCATAAGAATTAACATCAAGCATCAAAAAATGGGATGGATTCAAACTCAAAAGATTCTTCTCAGCAAAGGTAACACTCAATGAGGGTAATAGGAAGCCTACTAATTGGAGAAAAATTCTTACCACATGCATGTCAGAGAGAGTACTAATCTCTAGAATATACAAAGAACACAAAAATATCAACACCAAAAATAAATGAATAATTAAATAAATAAATAAAATAACCCAATCAATAAATGGGCCAAGAAACTAAACAGACACTTCTCAGAAGAAGATATACAATGAATCAATAAATATATGAAAAATAATGTTGAACATCTCTAGCAATTAGAGAAATGCAAATCCAAACTACTCTTAAGATTTCAGCTACAGTAAGAATGTCAGTTTATTAAGAATACAAACAAAAATAAGTGTTGGCAAGGATGTGAGGGAAAAGGTACACTCATTTGGAACTGCAAATTGGTGCAGCCAATATGGAAAGCAGTATGGACAATCTTTGTAAAACTAGGAATGGACCCAGCTATCCCACTTCTTAGTCTATACCCAAAGGACGTAAAACCGCATACTACAGGGACACCACAGCCACATCAATATTTATAGCAGCACAATTCACAGTAACTAAACCTTGGAGCCAACATAGATGCCCTTCAGTAGATGAATAGATAAAGAACATGTGGTATATATACACAATAGAATATTATTCAGCAGTAAAAAAGAATAAAATCATGGCATTTTCAGGAAAATGGATGGAGTTGAAGAATAATATGCTAATATATTTAAAGTTAAGCATGACTTAACTTTAAAACCAGCTCAAAGATACCCTCTCATAAGCAATTATTCTATTCATTCATTCATTTGGTTTTGGCAATCCCCCAAAACCAAATGTCGAATGATTTCTCGATTTAAGGATGCTGATCCATAATATGCTGTAGGGGGTGGGGCAGGATGGGAGGATTAAATGAACTCTAGATGGGGCAAAGGGGAAAAGGGGAGGGAGGGGAAGGGAGTGGGCATAGGGGTAGGAAAGATGATGGAATGCAATGGTGATCATTATCGTAAGTGCATGTATGAAGACATGAAGGATGTGACTGTATGTACAACCAGAGATATAAAAAATTGTTCTATATATGTATAACATGAATTGTAATGCAATATGTTGTCATATGTAACAAATTAAAATAAAAAAAAAAAACCAGACACTTCTCGCATTCTAGTCTCAGATTATAGACACAATCTATTTACCAGAACCCCTGGGCCCAAAATTGGCATTTTGTTAGGCATCCAGTTTATTTGAACACCTAAAAAGTCCTCAAAATCAACCCAGTTGAAACACCTCAAGTCTTTACAAACAATCCAGTTGATACACCCCTTGGCTTTACATTTACCCTATGTGAAACACCATAGAGGATTTACCTTCAACCTGGTTGAGACTCCTTAAGGCTTTACAATCAATCTGCTTGATTTGCCTCTAGGCTTTACATTCAACACCAAACAGAGAGAACAAATAAAGTACCTCTAAACACAGGAAGCTTCATTTTTCTCTTCTTTATGGCTGGGCTCAAATCAGTCACCATGAGGGATCCTAACCTTGCCAAAACAGAGAGCTCCCACAACCAGAGGGAAGAGCAGCCCTCTCTGTGTTTGTCAGGTGAGAGTTCAGGGTAGCTGAGAGCTAACTACAACTTTGACTCTGGAGGATCTCACTAGGACCTCCAAATGTTAAGCTGCTATTCCAAAGTCCCAAATAAAACTCTGGGTGTTTTGATGAAAAGACAAAGGATTTATTCTGGTCAGGGCCAAGAGAACATAAAGCAAACAGTTGTGCAGCCCAAGACACTGAATGCAGGTGGAAGGGTCATTTAAATAGAAAAACCACAAAGAGGAGGTCGGGAGAAACAAGCAGAGTCATAAGTATATTCTCAGAAATTTGTACCTCTTTTACCTATTCAGGAAGTAAGCTAGCACAAGCTCCATAGGTGCAAGTGGTGGGTAATAGATACACAAAATAAAGAATCCCTAAAATAATGTGGCCTGAGAGAAAGGGAGTAAAAAAAAAAGCCATGCACTGACAGCTTTCATTTCCCAAGACAAATGTTTTCCTGGTGCTAACTGCAGGCATAAAGTAGATGTCTCATCACAGTAAGGTGATAGTTTCTCAGGGGCACTGAGCTTCCTTGGAGTAAATCCTCTCCAGATATAGACCACAGAACCCTGACTCAAGAGCTCAGATTCCTCAGGATTCAAACTGACACCTTCACTGATTGATAGAACAAACCCCAAATTCCTGGGGGCCCAAGAAAACTTATATGCTCACTAGAACACCTCTCAGGATAACCTATATAAGCCCAGGCTCTTCCTTTGTTCAGTGGCTCATTTTCCACCAGAAAAGTGAGTTATTTTCAGTAGGTATGGTCCCGGTCCTGAATAAATGCTCTTCTAACAGTGGGGGTGTCATCTTCTATGTGAGTAGGCTCTTATAGGAAGGGAGGCCAACTCGCTGCACAGGGTGTGATGTCTGAGCAGAATGTCGTCAGCATGACTTAACTTTAAAATCAGCCCATAACAATACCACCTAATAAGCAATTATTCTATTCATTTATTTAATAAGCATTGATTTTCTACTCTGGGCCTGGTGTTATGTATAGCATTTTAATATATACTATGTAATTGAATTTGATACACATCAACTAAATTCTATTGATTTTATTGACAAACAAAGTGATGTCAGAGGGGGCAAATAACTTAAGATCATAACTTTGTTAAATGTCTTAGATAGTTCCACTTGCAAATAAATATATTTTAACTTTCACTTCATTATAATATGTTTGTGTGTGTTTGTGTTTAGATGATGATGTAAAATATTAATTAAATATTACTTTTCTAGATTCTTCATTTCCATATGAAAATCAATGAATCTAATCTGAATTTGTTATTTTAATCTAATCTGAATTGGTACTTATTGAAGATTCATGCAATAGGAATTGATGTATTTTATGAAAGAAACAATGGTGGTTTTATTTGTGTTTCCAGAACTACAATTTTCTTCTTAACCATAGCAATCAATTTTTGAGGTTAAGTAACAGAAAATATCTACTACTGATACCTGGTTATCGGTGAGGAAGCATGCTGAGGCAAGCATATAAAGCAGAGTTTATTTAAGAAGGGATTACATATACTTCGCCCTGGAGAAAGAAGGGGGCCATTGCTGGTATTCTGGTATCCTAAGAAGTGAGGTATTCTGCCCTTTTTGTATGTCCTAGGCTTACTTTGTTCTCCTGCCTTTTCCCACTTATCTTTCTTTTCCTGCATCAGTGACTAGGCCCACAAATGCTTGCTGGGATGACCCAAAGGTGGGAAATAGGTGGGCTGAAGGGGAAAAGGCAAGGTGGAGTAGCCCAGGACATATTAACAACCTTATAGCTCCCTATAGGGAGGGGCAATTCCTGGGACAGATTACCTTAGCAGCATGTTGGAGCAGGGGCAGGTTCTTGATAAGGATGGAGAAAGGGCTCTGAAGGAATTAACATTTCAATCCCTCAGGGGACAATCTACAACTTCCCATACTCACTCAAAATTGGCCTCCTTTGACCTGACTTGAATTCCCTATCTACACTAACTGCCTGTCTAATTCTGGCTTCACTACTAATTAATAAAACTGAATTTAGAAACAAATGTAAATATTTTATTCAGAAATAAATAATGGGTTCTGCTATCAGCCCCACAGGAACTCTGAGGGTGGGATCTAACAGTGTGTTTTAACAAGCCCTCCAGGTGATTTGGAAGCATTATCAAGTTTGAGAACTATTGTTCCAAAGGGATATAATTAGATAATATTTAATCATAGCTTTCTTTTCTTAGTGTTTATTTCAGTGATTTATTCCATAATCATTGTCAGGCCATCTGGCTTCATCAGGGTCCATTTTTTTAATTTTGGATATTTAATATTATATTCTGTAGTTAAATAAATGTTGGAATTTTAATGTTTTTAGAAAAGGAAAGTCATATTGTAACATGAAAACAAATCAATGACATTTAATGTTATGTCTAATATTTTTAATTTTTTTATACAAATTTATGAGATTATACTTAAGAATTAAAGTTCCAAATGAAATACACTAGTCTGTAAGATAGAATATCAGAAATCCATTTTATGTTTATCTACAAAGCTTATTCATGTCTGAAAATATTAAAAACTTTATGTGACAGAATTTTATAATTTAATGAAACATGTTTAAAATTTAATAAGTGTATATTTCAATAGTAGAGATGTTGACCTAATAATCTATAGTAATTTTTTTTTTAAATTCAGTACTGTGCTTCCAATAAAAAATTAATGTCGGAATAGAGCAGTGGTCAATTTAAGAATGATATGATTTTCTGATCAGATTAAATACATTGTATGAAATGTTAACTTCCTTACATGTGATTGTATGCTACATATAAATTTGTTTAGTTTGGTATTGTTCTAGGGAGAACGGAATTCATATATTTTCTCTGTCTACTCAGGTTTTAGACACATGGCATTGCTTTTCATGCCTTATTTCTTTCATTATAAAAGCCTGAAACAGCTATTTTTTAAAAAAAAAATCTTCATACTTTTCAGCACTTATGCTTTAAAGGTAGAAAATAAAAAGTTTTTTTGAAAGTTTATTTGTTGTAGTTCATAGAAGCAGTATGTATTTTTATAATGAATTGTTATGAGAGTATCATCAAAAACAAATGCTAGCAAGGTCTTACATTTTTTTATTCCATATTCCAGTGTTTATCAGATCACGATCCACCTTCAATTTGACCACTCATTAGAGACCTTGTTAGTCCCATGCTGCTGAAGTTTCACAATATAATTAGGATAGCAGAACCCATAGCAGCATTAGGCTTTATAGGAAATGTGATCATGGAACTGTCTATGTGAATTGATATTCAGCAATACATAGTTAAAAATAAATAAGCTCCACAAAGCCCTTAACCATCAACATGTACATTTAAACATTTTAAACTT
This sequence comes from Marmota marmota marmota, assembly GCF_001458135.2. Lineage (NCBI taxonomy): Eukaryota > Metazoa > Chordata > Mammalia > Rodentia > Sciuridae > Marmota > Marmota marmota. The sequence continues at coordinate 12,700,065 of NW_026000261.1, forward strand.
CATAAATTTAATTTATAATTAATTAAAATAGCATTTGAATACCTATAATTGCAACCACCATGATTTTGGTCTAGCTACAATTGTAAGCGAAATAATATTACACAAGGAACAGATGTCCATTGTTTTTTTTTTCCCCTTTATATTCAAAATGCCTATTTGTATAAGTCAATTGCAGAGGGGGAATAGGAAGGAAAAAGACAGGCATTGCATGATTTTTATTGAAACTTATGAAGAAAAGCATGACAATATGTCTTAGAAAAAAGGATTTATTACTTTAATAAATGTCAGCAAATTAAATAATTTTTATTTAAAAATATCTTTTTTTTTAGTAAAAAGTAAGTCCTGTTACTTTGGATTTTAGCAAAATAGAGTGCACAATTAAGTCTGGAAATAAGATCTAGATTCTTCTTTGACAGTAGAAGCACAACTTAGTAAATAATTGTATTTTTTTTTTTTTTGTCTCCTGAAAAATTTGGACCAACAGATCAATGAGTTTGGTTTGTAGCACAATGTACTACAAATAAATTTGGAAGCAAAGAGAAAATCCATAGGATATAAGTTTTTTACAGAAATATCTTTAAAAATAGAACCTGCTAGTTCTTTCTGCTAGTGCAGTATATACATTTATTGCATCAATTTGTAGCATATTTTACTTAGCTGTTTAAATATTGCCTTACCCAAATGAGCATGAATTTCTTATGAACAAGACTTCCATCCTAAATAAACTTTATACCTCCTGTGTTAGCTATCAGAATCTTTGTCAAAATAAAAGTTTTCAATCAATACCAACTTATAAAATTAATTAATAAAAATACTTTGAAGGAAGTATTTTAGAAAGATGTTTAATTTTAGAAAATTAAGAATTGCTCAAAATACCATGCAGTCAAATAAATCACCATCCTGCGACTGAATTTAAATTCATAAATAAAGTTCATTATTTGCTCTGAAAGATTTCTGTGGTTTTCATAGATAGTTTACAATTTTTTAGACAAAATATATTTGCTTAAAATATAATTTCCACATATCTGTATGATTTTCCTGATTCAAAAATTTTCAGAGAGATGATACTTTTATTCTATCATTATAATCTTTTATACTTTCATCACATTTCCATTGAGATCTATTAAATAGTGCTACTAAAAAATGAATGGTGATGATAGATGTGACTTTTTTACTTTCTAAAAGATCTGTATATAATAGTATTGTTTAAAGGCTGGTAATTTCAGGCATTCAATATAAAAATGAAATATATATAGATATATACATATATATCTATATATATTTATTTTTGTGGAAGTATTTTTATCTAATATAAGACAAACTTACATTTTTTACAATAAGAAAATGAAAAATTATCAAGGTATATTTGTCATCATACAATCAAAATAGCAAGTGAATTATTAAAGAAAATTAGTTAAGAAAAATCAACTCATAACACGTTTATATAATTTAGGTCTCTTCTCAATAGCTCAAAAAGTTTTATTATTTAATCAAAAGACATTTATGAAATTAAAATACCTACCATTTAAAATATGATGCAAATTTTATATACTTTCTTGAATAATAGGGAGTTGATTTTATGTGAATACTAAAATCAGGTGCTACTATTTGATTTTTCTTTACCTTTATTGTTTGAATAATCATTTGAAAATTATTTTATTCATTTTATATAAATCTGCTTTTGTTTATGAAGGCTTGGCTGTTATGGGAATCATTCTCCTACCAGAGTTAACTAGAAAATCAAATATAATTTGATATGATATTGAGGCATTAGAGGAAATTTCCATGATGATGATCACTTAGGGAAGGAAATTGTAAATAAGGTTAGTTCTGTAGTTGCCCTAGCTTAATGCTGGGAGGCAGTTTCCAAACCACCTCAAATGAAGAACAAAGAAAAACAAATTCTGGAAGTTTTCCAGAGATAAGGAAACAGGGATAAGATTTTGGGGAGTTTAAGGCATGTGGATAGTAGGAGATAAAATGGAAGTGCCCAGAGAGAAAGAAAGAGGGCACCAGAGATTCACAGATGCCTTCCTGGAATCTTCAACTTTGTTTGAACATTGATGAAAGAAAACTATTCAAGCCATGGTGAAAAACACTGGTAAGCAATAGGTCTAATAAGAAATAGAGGGCACGACTGTATGTGTATAGATCATGTTCCTACAAGCTAGCCTGGAATAATTTTTTAAATACACTGAAATGGAATAGAATATATATTTGTAGGGGCAAAGTATTTCTGAAACAGACTTGCTGGTATCTGCTAATACAAAGATTAACAGGAATCTTCAAATAGATATACAAATTATTTAATAACATTCCAGAACAAAACAACAGTAGTAAAAAAAATCATAAAATTTTGCACGTGAAAACTTAAAATACAAATTATCTAGCATGATAGCATTCAATTAAAAGATACAAAATGTATGAACCATAGCCAAAGAGAAAATAATCAATAGAAAGAGAATGAGAATTGATAGAGATGGCATAACCAGAAAACTTCTTTGGCACAGCAGTTATAAATATTCACAGATACAAATAAAACATAAATATGATGAAGAAATAAAAATGAAAAATATGAAAGACACTCAAATAAATCTTCAAGAGATAAAATGTATAACAAAATAAATTACAAATATAGTGGATATGAGTAATTAGAAATTAACAATAGAAGAAGAAATAAAAGTAAATTTGAGAGGAGTGCAGTGGCACATGACTGTAATCCCAGTGGCTCAGGAGGCTACGACAAGAGGATAGTGAGTTCAAAGCCAGGCTGAGCAAAAGTGAGGCATTAAGCAACTCAGTGAGACCCTGTCTCGAAATGAAATAAAAAAAATAGGATGTGGCTCACTGGTGAAGTGCCCCTGGGTTCAATCCCTGATATGAAAAAAAAAAAAAAAAAGTGAACTTGAAGATATAGCAATAATAGCAACCTTATATGAAGCACAAAGAGTAAACAGACTGAAAAGTGAACAGAGCCTCAATGTACTGTTAGAGAATATCATCTGCTTTAATTTATATGTAGGCAGAACCAAAGGAGGAAACAGAGGGTGAAGACAAAAAAATATATATTTTGAAGAAGTACTGGTGAGAGATTTCCAAATTTGATAAAACTATAAAGTAGCATGTCCAAAAATCTTACCACAAGCAACTGTAAATAAACCACACAAAAGTATACCACTAATAATATACTAGAGTCCAGTGATAGAATTTAAAAACTGTCAAATGAAAAAGGTTAAGTATAATGGCAGTGCGTCCACAAGAAATAGTACAGGAAGAAAGACAATGCAATAAGTAAAGTGCATTTTTTTTTAAATTTTGATTTGGTCAGACATATTTGCATTGTCCATACCTATCAAATAGTATGCAAGCTTCATGAGATTTGGCTTGCTCAGTTCTATACTGTGTTCCTGTACCTGAATGTACCTGAACAGTACCTAAGCAAAGTAAATAGTAGGTGTTGAATAAATAAATGAAAGAAAATGAAATACAAATAAGTAATTTATTGTAGTAGTGGTGATGGGGGGATCCTGAACTACTGAATAAATTCAGCCAGATAAGAAATTAAACCGAATAAAGAACTAAGCATTTATCAATATCTGAAGTTTATTCTATTATTGGCTTATCTGTCAGAATGTCTACCTGTTACAAAAAAAGACACAAACCCAGCTCTTTATAAGTATGAAAAAAATATCAGTTTATTGATTTATATTTTTGGTGGCATTTTTTGAGTTCCTGGTAATATGTGGGGGAAAAGGTACACTTGGACACATGGGAGGATGGTAAACAAACACAGCTACTTAAAAATCAGTACGGAAATTTCTAAAAAAAAACTTAGGAATGATACCAGCATTTGACCCAGATATTTCACTGTTTGATATTTAGAAGAACTAAAATCAGCATACTATTATGATACAGGTCATCAGTGTTTACATAAATACAATTCACAATATCCAACTTATGGAAAGAGCCCAGGTGCCCTTCAACAGAAAAATGGATAAAGAAAATGTGAGATACACAAACACACACACACACAAAATGGAGCATCACTCAGCCACAAAGAACAAAATTATGTAATTTCCAGGTAATTGGGTGGAAATGAAGACCAGCATGCTAAGTGAAGTAAGCGAGACTCCCGAAGTCAAGTGTGAAATATTCTCTCTCATATGTGGAAGCTTGTTGGGAACAGGAAATGAATAATGGGTCTTTCAATTGTGTAGAGACAGAGGCTGATATGTCACTTGGAACTCTCTGGTGCAAAAGCATCAAGGAAACCACCCTCTTGTATGGTGACACCATGTTCAAAGGGAAACTCTGTGTTTCCCATGGAATTTATCAGTTCATGACCTAAGGTTCAAATACCAGCAGCCTGGGGGTGGAGAATTGTGGGGACAAGCTGATGACTGTAATTGGGCTGTTCAAACTTTTGACAACTGTTCTGTTTTAAAGTCACTTTTCTGAAAGTGCATCCTTTTGATGTAAAAATCTATATAATAAACATGCAGAGCCTGCTCCTTGTCAGTCTTCCTCCATTAGAGGTCTGGGGAACAACTGGGCCCTGCTTTCTCTATTTTCTGTATTTTTGTGTTGTTCCTCTTTTTTTTCAATCCCCTCCCCACACCGGTTTGAAGAAAAATGAGTAAAAGTCACTTCAGATGTGACAGAAGCTAGAATAAAATAAAGGAGAAAAAGTTGGGTATCACATGAAAATAGAAGGAAGACAGTGGAGTAGAGCACGATCATAGAGGAGGAAGAAGGAGGGATGGGAAAATGGAGGAACTTATGGGATGAAATTGAATTATGTTTTATACCTATATGAATATGCCACAGTGAATTCCACCTTTATATTTTATCTATAAAATTCCTATTAAAAATAAATAAATAGAAAGAAGACAGTATAGTAGAGGAAGATGGAGGGATGGCAGAAGGGAGATAAATAAGACTGAAATGAAGCAATTATATTTAATGCTTGTGTGATTATGTTAAAATCAACCCCACTATTATATATAATGATAACACACTAAAAAAATCTGAAAACATGTCTGAATATGTCTCAAACTGTTAACTATGTGTATCTGACACTATTGGTGCCATACGTAAATCTGTGTGCCACCCTTCAGCTTGTACCAATTCCATTGCTAACTGCTTGGCCAACAAACTTTAGAGCTTACATTTAGACACTTTATTGTCATATATGGAAATGCCTGGGGGTTTACTCCTCTAATAACAACTTGTAGCCAAAGACCGATGAAAGTGGGAATACAAAGACATCACTGTCTTTGCCTAGAAATAGGAAAAAATCTGAGGCCAGTATAGTCATATAATTTGCAGTCCCTAGTAAAAAATACAGATGGCAAATCCTTGTTTAAATATTAAGAAGTGATTAAGAAGAGCCATTCAAAGTGCCCTGCTTTGAAGTATCTCTGGCTTCACTAAAATCACACCCTTCCTTGGATTGTTCTCAACTCTGTGCTTCACCCCCACTCCCAATCTTTAATTATTCTCCTGGGAGTGCTTCTTTAATAAATCACTTCCACCTGAATTACTAGCTATAGCAAAGCATCATCATTATGAGCAGTAAAATATCTTCACAATGGAACTGTGAGGTCATGTCACTGAATAAAACTCTGAATAATGTGCAATTTGTTGTAATCGTTACTTAATTACAGAGAGAAGTTTACCAAGTAATAGCATAAATTGACCCCAACATCAATCCACTCAAGTTTTTAAAAATGATAATATTTTAACACACATCTGATTTAAACACACAAATAAACAAAAGTTCTAACCACAATATGTTCTCTTCATCCACAGCAAAATGAGAAGCAGGCTCACAAACTTTCCTCAAAGTGTTTGCTTCCTCTGAGTATTTCAAAGCTTTAAAGAAAGTAGCAATGAAAGTTTCCATATCCTCATAAATGCTCCAAAGCAGTTTGAGAGATGTTTGTAGAGAATGTTTTCACTCTCAAAATAACCATGGAAAGCTTTAAAGGAACTGTGAAGTGGCATGAGCTGTGAAGTGGCATGATAAGAATGGTGAGGCATATTTAGCACATATAAAATGTGAGCCTCCTTTGAGCTATTGAATTGGATTGTCACTCCTTTTACTGCCATGAATTCAATCTCCTTATTCTCTCCACTTCAAAAGATTTGTGTCAATAGGTATAGGGAGTATATATGGAAACTCCAATGGCTGGACTCTTAGGAGACAACAGAAAAAAGAAAGAAAAGTAAAGGAAAAAAAAATAACTTACGGAATGGGTTTAGTCATCAAAGGGAATTTCAGTCAATTCTCCAATGCCAAATTGCATTCCAATAGATATTAATACAAAGCTGATGTCTCCAGGTTATATTAGGCTAGTGAATAAAAAATATATGTGGTAGGCTTACATATTTTTACAACACATAAGTTTCCTGTGAGGGTTCTTTTGGAGTTAAGAACCAGAAATCATTACCATCCTATTATTTAAAATTATCAACATAATAAAATACTTCTTGCATGCAGGGATTTCTAATATTCCCTTATCACAATGGTCACTTTAGTCATTCTATATATATACCTCTTAGTTTAATAATACTGATTATTCTTGATAGTGGCTAATTAATAGCTTAAAAATTCACAATTCAGGTTCTGGGGGTGTGGCTCAGTGGTATAGTGCTTGCCTAGCATGTATGAGGCACTGGGTTCATTCCTCAGCATCATATAAAAATAAATAAATACATTAAAGGTCTATCAACAATTTAAAATATTTTTAAGAAATTCACAATTCAGAGTAATAGAATTAAAACAAAGCAAACTGAAGTGCAAATTGTCATGGTTTTTGAATGAGTATGTTTCTTGCAAAACATTCTATTCCAATAAAATGCAGGATTAAACAAAGTACTTAATTAAATTCAAAACAGAAATTCTTCTACATGTGTGAATCTAATGTCTGCCAATTTACCATTGTGTAGTAACCTACCAGAATCACATAGGAGCATAATGTGGAAAAGAATTCACAGTGGGGAGCAAGGGAAACATTAATATCATAGCAAGTATATGATGTGACATTTATCTATTTTATATTTGTTTTAATATTAGTTTTCCAGTAAAAACATGAAATTACTTATTATGGTTTTCAAAGTATAAATTTGAACATGAAGAGTGTGAATTAATGACAAATTTACAAGGTATGACTAGGATTATTGCTTATCTATTCATTCATTCTATTGGAAAGGTGGAGAAATCATGTCCACTAATTTTACATAGGCTAGTGGTCTTCATATAAAGGATAAGAAAAAAAATTATATGTTCAGCAATCCCAACTGCTACTCTTAATAAAATGATTCTATTAATTGAAATGAAGAAAAAAATATTGTAGTGTCATACACAAATGTTTATGCATATTCAGATCTTCTAGGTGTACATTTTTATCACAGTTTCCAACTTTTCTCAGTTATTAACCCTTCTTAAAGTAACCATTAATAAGAGTATTAGAAATATTCACATGAGTGTTTCCAAGCACTTTCAAACTACTCAATATACTGAATAGGTTAAATAATTTTCTTAATATCCTAGCTTTACTAATCAGAAATATCTCATATTCCAACAACCTCTGAAGGTGGGTCACTGTGGAAGTTATTCCAGCCTGGTTTAGCAGTTCAAAAATTATATTTCTAAATACTTTAAGAGGTTTTTTTTTTTTTTATATTGTCCGTTAATTGTTTGGAAATCAGATTATTCCAGGGTAGTTAATTTCTAAATGAACCCAGGAAACCACCAGCCTTAAGCATATTGGACACATTGCAGACTCTGTGGGAAGGTTCTTTGACTTTTGTGCATTAATAGTACTCAGTGACATGTAACTTTTTTAACTTCTTATCAAATATCCAAATCTAAATTCAAAGGAGCCTCCCAAAGTTCATTTTCATTAAAAAATTACTAAAAATCCAAAAGCATTGATATTTTCCCCTTCTTAAACTCTTCTTCAAGGGGAGGAAATGTACCTCTTGGTGGGTTATTTACCCTTAGAGGAAGTAGCACTGTCACACACAAGTCTCTCACTTCTTTTTTGGTGCTGGTGATTGAACCCAGCACCTTGTTCTGTGAAGCAAACACTCTACCAACTGAGCTATATTCCTAGCCCAGGCCTCTCCCTTCTTGAGACCTCATAATTCTACGTTAAATAAGTTTCCTTTGCTTTCTTTTCATACAAAGTTCCTTAAGGATGCTTTCTGATTTCTCATTATGTTGACCTTTAATTCCCTTATTTTTCAAGCGACAGGAATATTCAATATTTTTAAAACAAAAAGTAATTTGAAAAGCAACAGAATCTACTTACCACCTTTCTTAGGAATTAACATATTTATAACTCTGAGTAGCATATCAGAACTGAATGTAAAAGTGGTTTTGTCTTTGCTATGAATAATTGATCTTGGTAACAATGAAATTCAAAAGCTTCCTTGTTTCTGAAGAGAGCACACCAGACAGATTGAGAACCTTATTATCTTTATAATATCTCAGGCCATTTTATAAAAACAAATACATTTTTTGGTGAAAATCTTTGTAAATGGAATCCAATGCTCAGTTATATGATTCTAAAAAACTTTTGCTAAATTATATCCTATGCTCAGATTTTTTTTTGTTTTGCAAATGTAATCTGTGAAAATTATTTTGCTACTTCTAATAAAAACAGAGAAGTTCTCTTTACATCATTTTAGTTGTGAACTTTATCTAATTCTTAAAATTAATTATTTATAGAATATTTATCTTTTGTGGAGACCAAATTAATGCAAATTAAAGTGACCTGAGTTTTCCAAAATAGCTATTACACTGACAAAAAAGAAAAAAAAAACTTTTTCTACTGTTTCCCATTTTCTTTTTCTTTGTTATCAGTCTCTGATAACATGCTCTGACCATCAGATTCCATAAGGAGAGCAAGACTAAGTGAAAGCAGGCATTATATCCTGGCTAAGATAAATTCTAAATAGAAAAACTTCAAAAATGGTGAAGGCATGTGGCTCTACATCAGCTATTCCTTTAATCAATGTTGCTGTTGAATTCTATATCCCCCAAATTTTTATTGACGTTTTAACACAAGTTAACTGTGAATGTAACCTTATTTAGAAATAGTCTTTACAGATGTAATAAAATTAAGATTGAGTCACATATTAAACTGTGTGCAGTGGCAAACGCCTGTAATCTCAGCAGCTTGGATGCCTGAGGCAGGAGGATCACAATTTCAAGGCCAGCCTCAGTAATTTAGTGAGGCCCTAATTAACTGAATGAGAAACTGTCTCAAAATATAAAATAAAAAGGGCTGGGGATGTGGTTCAGTGGTTATGTTCCCCTGGATGTTTTATTTATTTTTAAATGATTTAGTTGTAGATGGGCATACACAATATATTTATCTTATAATTTATTTTTATGCAGTGCTGAGGATTGAACCTAGTGCCTTACACATGCTAGATATACACTCAACCACTGAACTACAACCCCACACACCACCCACAGAAGTTTAATCCCTGATAACAGCCAAAAAAGTTAAGGTCACATTTTATTAAAAGGGGATCCAAAACTTATAAGTTGGTGTTTTATAGGAAAAGAAGACACACAGAAAGAGATATATGAATAGGGAAGAAAGCCATTTGATGACCGAAGCAGAGCTGGCATGATAAAATAATAATACCAAAATGTCAATGATTGCCCAAAACCACCAAAAGCTAGGAAAGAAGAACAGAAGAGTATTCCTTAGAATTCTCAGAATGACAAGCACTCCAGATAACATGGTTTTAAAATTAGTGACTTATAAAACTGTGAGGGAATAAATTTCTGTTATTTTAACCTACCCTGTTTGTAGTAATTTGTTATGGAAGTATTAGGAAATTAATAGAAACTATGGTACTGGATGTTGGAGTGGTACATAATAAATACCAATAAGTGTGAAAATGGTTTTGGAATGGGTCATAAGCAGACATTAAAGAATTTTAAGATACATGATAGAAAAAGCTTAGCTTGCCATAAAAAGTCTGTGAAAATATGCATGTTAATGGCAATTCTGCTGAGGCCTCAGAAAGAAGACAAAGCTAATATTGTATTAGACAAGTCACATATTATGTGAACATATCACTGTTGAAATATTAAAGGCATCTGGGAAGGTCACAGAAACAATTGAGAAACATGCCATTGTACAATGGAAGGAAAACAATTTTTTCTATAAATTGTCAAAAAACTGGATGGATTATGTACTACTGTTGGGCAGAATGAAGAAATTATAATTTGTAAATCTGTATACTTAGGTGAGACTATTTTATGGCAAAGTGTTGAAGATGCAGCCTATATTTGCTTCAATACTTAAAGTAAACCAGGAAAGGACAGGCATAAATTTAAAACAGAATCATTAGACATCAAAGAACCAGAAGCTGATAATGTGGAAAGCATCCAGCCTATTTTTGTTACAAAAGATATAATGTGATTTGGAGAAAACACCAAAGGTTTGCCTGGAAATAAAGAAACTTGCTTGAGAGATACGGCATGTGTCTCATGGATACAATCAAGCATCTAAATAGAAACACTGCCAGCATGGACTAAAGGAAACAGAGACAGAGGTGAATGAAAGAAATCAGTTAAATTTCTCTGATTCTATAAACGGAAAACAGGTTTTTCAAATCATAGGACCACCATTCAGTACTGGCTGAGTAGGGCTGATGTATACTCTGCAGGAACAGATATGGCCAATAGATCTTCCAAGGCCCAGAAACTGGGTTTGACAGAACCTCCATGGTTCCAGATAACAGATCAAGACAAAGATAATTATTATTACTCACAGCTCTTAAAACCTACTGGAATTGTCTCTGTTGTGTTCTACACATGCTTGAAACCTATGATTCCATTTATCTGTCAATCTTCTTTTTGGAATGGAACGTCTATGACATTTCCATTGTAGTTTGGAAGCAGATAATTTACCAATTTCACAGATCTACAAAGATTTTGCCCCAGGTTGAACCGTCTTCAGAATTTCTCACAAACCTCCTTTAATGATTTAGAATATGAGATTTTTAAAATTTTATTATATTTAAGTGAAATTTTAGTCTTAAGCTAAAGCCAAAATGAGTTCAGAATTTTGGGAGATTTGAAATGATTAAGTGTATTTTACAAAGAAGAGGGCCACATATTTGGTGATAGGGAATGGAGAGAAGTTCATTATGGAGTGAATTATATGACCTGAAAAGATATACTTAAGTTACACTGTTACATTAATAGAATTTGAGGTCATATTAGCCTGGGGAAGAACTCTAATGCCATGAATGTTAATTTTACAACAAGAAAGAAAGTTGGACACAGAGATACACCCACAAGAAAAACTCCATGTGATGACAGAAACAGGGATCGGAGTGATGATTCTATAAGCAAGGAATTCCAATGATTTATGGTGATCACCAGAATCTAGGAGACAGAGACATTATCCTTAGAACCTCCAGAAATGACCAGTTTTTCTCAAAACTTGATTTCAGACTTCTGTCCTCTAGAACTATAACAAATTTCTGTGGTTTTAAGTCAAGTAAACAGTGATAATTCATTATCAAAGCCTTGGTAAACTTATACAGCTATAAACATTAAATTGAATGAAAAAATACAGAAAGAAACTTGCTTTGAAATAAAAATTTCTTATAAAGGGTCTGGGGTTGTGGCTCAGTGGTAGAATGCTTGCCTAACATGTGTGAGGCACTGGGTTCAATCCTAAGCACCACATAAAAATTGAAAAAAAAAAAAACAACAAATACAATAAAGGCATTTTGTCCATCTACAACAAAAAAACATCCTATAAGGAGAAGAGTTGTCATAGCAGTTCTTATGAACTATTTCCTCATTATCTAACATGTTCTACTATACCCAAGTGTATAAAATCTAAATTTGTTGTAACAGAAAATAGACACACAGAGAAAAATCAAATCATAATGTTATATTATTGGGCAAAGAAAATTATATTGGAAGGATCTAATCATGAAAAATCCAATAATCCAATTAAGGAACATTTATTGAAAATAATTATTTATTACTAATAAGTGAGTAAATACTAAAAAGTAAACAGACATTTAAAAATCTAATAATAGAAGATATATGTCCCATCCATTGTTTCTTAGATGAGGCAGAATACCTAAGGAATCATGTAGTTTAGAAGATCCCCATTAGTACTAGAGCTATTCAAAATTGAGATTCACACCTCTTTGAAATGGGTACATCTGTGGACCACTGAATAGCAAGGAATCTCACTGAGTTTTTTGGGAGATCTCACTGACTCTGGGAATGGCAATAAGAAGATTATCTCTGATGTGCTAATAAAACTAGACTGATTGAAGCACTGCCTGAGAAGCTACTCTTGCATGCACCACTGAAGATAGTTGGGAAAGTGAGTGCTGCTAAGAATACCACATGCTGTTGACTACATACTACAGGAAAAACAGTGAAAAGCACACTAGAACCAGAAAAAATGAAGTTCTTTATTCTGTAGTATCACCAAAGGATCCTTTATTGACAAAGCCTACTGTTGTGTCAAGTAACAAATAGATGTAATTATGGGATCTAGTTGCAACATCATAAAACCATACAAATAATGATAGATTTAGAGTTGAAAGATGACAAAATTGAAAACTTGGACAAGTATAATGTTTTATACATTTGATACATGAAATCTCTTTTGTTTCAGTACACAATGAGTAAATATGTAAGCTCCACACACATAAAAAATACAAATAAATTTAAGATTTGAATTTTCCCTTGAAAATGACACAAAAAGTTTATTAGGTTGTAAAGAAGGCAACAATTTAAAAACATGGAAATTATCCAATTGGACCTTCATTCACTACTAAATATATGTTTGTATTTTTAAGTAGTGCTTAACTGTCAGAGAAAAATCATAAAAAATTACTTGGGATATATGCTTCATTCATTATAATTAAGAAAATATCATATTGTTTACATAGTTTGGGTCTTAAATTTCCCCTAAATTCTATGTGTTAAAGGCTTCGTTGGCACCTTGTTGCACTATTAAGTGGTGGTAGAACTTTCAGGAGGTAGAATCTTTTTTAAAAAAATTTTTATTGTTGGTTGTTCAAAACATTACATAGTTCTTGATATATCATATTTCACATTTTGATTCAAGTGGGTTATGAACTCCCATTTTTACCCCGTATACAGATTGCAGAATCACATCGGTTACACATCCATTGATTTACATATTGCCATACTAGTGTCTGTTGTATTCTGCTGCCTTTCCTATCCTCTACTATCCCCCCTCCCCTCCCCTCCCCTCTTCTCTCTCTACCCCCTCTACTGACATTCATTTCTCCCCCTTGTATTATTTTTCCCTTTCCCCTCACTTCCTCTTGTATGTAATTTTGTATAACCCTGAGGGTCTCCTTCCATTTCCATGCAATTTCCCTTCTCTCTCCCTTTCCCTCCCACCTCTCATACCTGTTTAATGTTAATTTTCTTCTCATGCTCTTCCTGCATACTCTGTTCTTAGTTACTCCCCTTATATCAAAGAAGACATTTGGCATTTGTTTTTTAGGGATTGGCTAGCTTCTCTTAGCATAATCTGCTCTAATGCCATCCATTTCCCTGCAAATTCTATGATTTTGTCATTTGTTAATGCAGAGTAATACTCCATTGTGTATAAATGCCACATTTTTTTTTTATCCATTCCTCAATTGAAGGGCATCTAGGTTGGTTCCACAGTCTTGCTATTGTGAATTGTGCTGCTATGAACATCGATGTAGCAGTGTCCCTGTAGCATGCTTTTTTTAGGTCTTTAGGGAATAGACCGAGAAGTGGAATAGCTGAGTCAAATGGTGGCATTTTTTCATGTACTTGTTGATTGATTGTATGTCCTCCTCTGAGAAGTGTCTGTTCAGGTCCTTGGCCCATAGGAGGTAGAATCTAATGTAAAAATATTAGGTCATCAGGGGCATTCCCTTGGTGGTTACATTGAAATCTGTAACCTTCCTGTCGATTTCTGATTTCTGGCCCCTATGAGTTGAATTGGCCTGCTATACCTCACATAGTTCTGCCATTATTTCCTGTGCTGCCACAGGCCCAAAGAAACAAGACCAAGTAACCATTCCCTGAGCTATAATAAACCTTTCTTTCTTCTATTTAGGTAGATTTAATTTACATATTTGTCACACTCATGAAAAGCTAACACAATTTTTAAAATGAAAAAAAAAAGGTGATATACCTTTTGAGGTAGTATGGTGCTGGGATTGTAGCATGGTGGTAGAGTGCTTGCATAGCGTGTGTGAGGCACTTGGTTCAATTCTCAGCACCACATATAAATAAATTGATAAAAAAGTTATAGCAACAACTAAAAATAAAAATTTAAAAAGGTAGTATTTTTTCATCCTTGTCTAGAATCTTTGAACATATAGTACTAATATTTGTTCCTGTAAAACGATAAAGGCAAATATCCATTTGAATTAAATAACTTAAGATTATGGTTTTCCTTAAGTGTGATTTTAAAAAGAACATGAATATGCTTAGAGTATGTAGGATTCTTTTCAAAATAATAGGAATGTAATTAGAATATTGCTAAGTGGATATTTACAAAGATTCATTTTCCCTATAATAAACTTTATTTGATGGTAGACATGGCATTTAAAAATCACTCTAATCAATAAATTGTTCAAGAAACTTAATACATTTTATTAATATCAAATTAGGTGAGTAAAACATTGGTTGAAAGGTAAGTAAATTGTCATCAAGTTGCACTTGTTACTCAGATATTATTACCTAAATCTTAAAATGTGTATCTCTTTTTAAAGACTAGAAATGGTAGATTTTATACAAAGAATTTTACTACAGTGAATAATAAGCATGATAAATGCATATGAACTATTTATAGGGTTAAGATAAAATTAGATTTAAGAATAAATTGTTTGGGCCTGGGGATATGGCTCAGTTGGTAGAGTGCTTGCTTCACATGCACAAGGCCCTGAGTTCAATGCCCAGCACTATAAAAAAAAATAGTTTTATTTCTTGGATATGAATTCTATATAGAAGATCATGTTAAGCAGGTACATGTTGTGATGCATTTGTGATCTGTTAAAAGTGATATTTCATAAAAGTTGACTTGTCAACATTGACAACATACATTTTAATGGTTGTCCTCTGTAAGCTATGGAAGTAAAAAAGTTAAATTATGAGCATAACACTCTGAAATAAAAAAATAACTCCTACCAGTTATAGAAAGGTGTTAATTTGGAGTTTGTTAAAATGAAGATACACATATGCATAAGCAAACATATACATATATGTATGTGTATATATGTTAATTATTTAACTAATAAAGAGAGAAAATTTCATTTTTATCAGTTACTCTGGAATGTTATTTATATAATTTTCCTCAAAACATTTTCTCATGATACAGACAATATCTTGATCTCCAAAAAGTTAATAGAACTATGTACAATAATGTCACATAGGAATCTGATAAACAACCATCTACTTATGTAGTAAACAGTTTTAATTTCTCATTTATCAGGAATTTTTCATCAGTGCTACTTCAGGTTTCAGTGACTTCTCAAATGAAACCTCTGCTTTATACTCAAGATACAGATGAAATGTATGTTTGTTCTAATACCACAGGGTCGTAAATGCAGTCTCAATGAAGTGACAACACATTCAACCATTTCCTGTGGTTTCATATCACTTGACATACACTGTCTCATGTTAAGTAAAGAGCTACACAAATAATACACATGTACTAATATAAACATTTTCAATTTTTGTGGAATCTTTTACCCAAAAACAGAATAGCCATGTATCTCTATGACTATGATAACTACCTGGTGAGCCTAAAGCCTTAAAAGTCACTCAATTGCCCCCCAAATCATCAAAACGTAAGTTACTTTCAGTATGGTTTCAGTGTTATGTGAGTTTTTCTTCTAAGTAGTTTTAAAAATTGTGGTGAGCCGCTTCTGCCGTTTCTGCAGACTATGGTCGCCATTACAAGATGGCGCTGGCTCCGCTGTGGTCTGTGACAAACAACTCCTTATTTGGGAGAGTTGGCGCATGACTTTTCATCACCCTATGAGAAAGCTCCACGTGGCAGCTTTGCATTGGGGCTTGAGATGCTTTATTAAGGCTGGGAGGGGCATCCGGGAGGGAGAAGAAGAAATATCAAGGGCGTGAATAAACTGCTGAAAGAAGATTCCTGAGTTGCGTCTTCCTTGCGGGCAAGGGGTCGCGACAAAAAATTTTTAGTTTTAAAAATTTTTGATTTTTTGTAGCCTATGTAGCAAATCTATGCTAAGTAAACATGTGAATTGCTAGAATATTCTTGTTTTTTGATTATGCTTCCTCAAAACAAACTTAAAATCATGAGTCACTAAAATCAATCGTATCTCTTGAACATGTCTATCTTTATTGTTTGCTAAATTAAAATATTATGAAATCTGTATTAGAATATACATTCAGGTCTCAGTTTTGAATATAGGGTTACTTATATGTATATTTAAATTTTTAAATATGCACAATATAAATTTTGTATACACAGCAGACATTCATGACATATTTTGGAAGAGAATGAGATGATTTTTTTAATACAATAATGAAATTAAGAAAGAGGAGCTGGAGATATAGCTTTGTTGGTAGAGTGCTTGTCTCATATGCACAAGGCCCTGGGTTCAATCCCCAGCACCACAACAAAAAGAATGAAAGGAAAGATTCAGATTAGATGTAAGGGAGTATTATCTGACAAGAATTGTTGAACTTCATTTTTGTCATTATTTCTTATTGATATATTATCATAATGCATAATAGTTGGGTTCATTCTGACAAAATCACACATGGATTGAATTTGATTTACTTCATTTCATTACTTGGTCCACCTTTCCCCTTTTCCATACATCCTCTCTTACCCTATTTTCTTTCCGCTACTTTACTGGTCTTCCTTTTGCTCAATTATTTAATTTTGATTGATTTTATGATTTAACTATTAGGTGTCCCCCCAAAACTCATGTGAAACAACGCAAGAAAGTTTAGAGGTGAAATGATTGCATTATAAGAGCCTTAACATAATCAGTGCATCAATCATCTAATATGGATTAGCTGGGTGGTAACTAGGCAGGTAGGATGTGGCTGGAGAAGATAGGATAACAAAGGAGTGCCCTTGGGGTTTGTATTTTCTCCTGGTGAGGAGAGGTCTCTCTCTGATTCCTGCTGTGATGTCTCCTGCTTCTTTCCTCTGCCACACACTTCCACCATCATGTTCTGCCTCAACTCAGGTCCCCAAGGAATGGAAAATGGAGTAAACCATCTATTGGCTGAAGCCTCTGAAACAGTGTAGCAACCAAATAAACATCTTCTTAAAATTTGTTTTATTAAGTCTTTTGGTCACAGTGGCAAAAAAAGTTGACCCAAATAATTGGTGCTTTATAGATATACATAAATATGGCATTCTCGGTGGTATATTTATAAATGCACATAGCGTTATTTTATTAAAATCACTGTACATTTCCTCCCATTTCTGATCCTTCCTCCCTACCTCTACATCTCTTTCTATGCCACTGATCTTCCCTATATATTTATAACATCTTATTAACCCTCCTTTTCCCCCTTATTTTGCCCTTACTACCGTATAATAGGAAAAATATTTGACCCTTGATTTTCTAAGACTAGCTTTTTTTTTTCAATTTGTATGATGTTCTACATTTCCATCCATTTACTGGCAAATGTCATAATTTCATTATTCATTGATTGTATGTAAAACTCCATTGTGTAAGCACACAAATTTTCCTAATCTACTCACATATCGACAAGCATCCAATCTAGTTCTATAAGTTGGCTATTATGAATTATGCTACTGTCATATTGACATGGGTTTATCAACATATGCTGACTTTAATAAGTCAGGATGAATACCAAGAATATTGATCAGATGGTGATCTCATTCCTAGATTTCTATGGAATCTCTACTCCTATCTAAAGTGGTTGTACTAATCTGCAGTCCCACCAAAATTTTTGAGTGTATCTTTTCCCCTGCATTCTTGTAACCATTTTTTATTATTTGTATTCTTGATAATTGCCATTCTGACTGGAGTGAGATGAGTTTAAATCTTCATTTCCCTGACTGATATATATATTCTTTATCTTTCTTCTTTTGTTGATTTATTGATGGGATATTCACTTTATAGTGTTAAGTTTTTGGATTTCTTTCATATTATGGATATTAATTTCCTGTCAAGAAGAGTAGCAGGCAAATATTTTGTCCCATTCTGCTGCTTTCTGCATGTTCGTGATCATGTCCTTTGTTGTGCAGAAGCTTTATAATTTGTTTCTCTCTCAGTGATTATATGTTTTATTTCATGAGTTTAAGGAAGTTATAATTATGTGTGGATTGCATATTTTCTTACAGCAATTGCAAATTTTCTACTCTGATTCCTAAATCTTTGATTCAATTTGATTTGACTTTTGTACAGGGTGAGAGAGAGGGGACACAGCCTCATCAATGTTTATAGAAGCACAATTCACAATAGCTAATCTGTGGAACCAACCTACATGCCCTTTAGTAGATGAATGGATTTAAAAAAACGTGGCATATACACACAATGCAATATTACTCAGCAATAAAAGAGAATAAAATTATGGCATTGGCAGGTAAATGGATGGATTTAGAGAAGATAATGCTGAGTGAAGTGAGCCAATCCCCAAAAACCAAATGCCCAATGTTTTCTCTGATATAAGGAGGCTGATTCATAGTGGGAGGAATAGACCAACTCTAGACAGGGTAGAATGGTATGAAGAGAAGGGAGGGTACATGGGGTTAGAAATGATGGTGGAATGTGATGGACATCATATGCCAAAGTACAAATTGCTGTGAATATACTTTGTATAAAACCAGAGATATGAAAAAATATGAATTGTAAGGTATTCTGCTGTCATATATAAATAAAAAATAATAAAAAAAATTAATATTTAAAAAAAGAGACATGGGTCTAGTTTTTTTTTTTTTTCTAAATGTGGATATCCAGTTTTCCCAGTACCATTGGTTAAAAGGCTATCTTTTTTTTCAACCATACACTTTGGCTCCTTTGTCAATTATTAGATAACTGTAACTATGTGGGTTTATCTCCATCATGTATTCTATTCCATTGGTCTTCAAGTCTGTTTTGATACCTATGCTGTGAAATTTTTGTTACAGCTCATTAGTATATTTTGTTTATCTTGTTTTACTAATTTATTTTTATATATGACAGTGGAATGTGTTACATTTCTTCTTATACAAATAGAGCACAATTTTTCATATCTCTAGTTGTATACAAAGTATATTCACATCAATTTGTTTCTTAATATATGTACTTTGAATAATGATGTTCATCACATTCCATCATCATTTTTAACCCCATACCGTCTCCCTTCCTCTCTCACTCTAGACAGTGTAGAGTGGTATGAGGATAAGGCAGGGTACATCAAGTGTTCCTCTATTCATCCCATGCTCCCCCTCCCTACCCCACTATGAATCAGCCTCCTTGTATCATAGAAAACATTGGACATTTGGTTTTGGGGGATTGGCTAACTTAACTTAGCATTATCTTCTCTAAGTCCAACCATTAACCTGTAAATGCTTTTATTCTTGTTATTACTGAGTAATATTCAATTTTGTATATATGCCACATTTTTTTATCCATTCATCTATTTAAGAGCATCTAGGTTGGTTCCACAGTTTAGCTATTGTTAATAGTGCTTCTATAAATATTATTGTGGCTGTGTCCCTATAGTAAGCTGTTTTTAAGTCGTTTGGGTATAGACCGAGGAGAGGGATAGCTGGGTCAAACGGTGGTTCCATTCCCAGTTTTTCCAAGAAATCTCCATACCGCTTTCCAAATTGACTGCACAAATTTGCAGCCCCACCAGCAGTGTATGATTGTGTCTTTTCCCCCACATCCTCACCAACACTTATTGTTTATATTCATAATAGCTGCCATTCTGACTGAGTAGTTTTGGTTTGCATTTATCTAATTGCTAGCAATAGAGAACATTTTTTCATATATTTGTTGATTGATTGTATATCATCTGCTGAGAAGAGTCTGTTCAGGTCCTTGGCCTATTTAGTGATTGGGTTATTTGATTTTTTTGAGTTCTTTATATACCCTAGAGATTAGTGCTCTATCTGATGTGTGAGGGGTAAAGATTTGCTCCCAAGGTGTAGGCCCCCTATTCACCTCACAGGTTGCTCCTTTTGCTGAGAAGATTTTTTTTTCATTTGAGTTCATCCCATTTATTGATTCTTGATTTTAATTGTTGCATCAAAGGAGTCTTATTAAGGAAGTTGGGGCCTAATACCACATGATGGAGATTGGGGTCAACTTTTACTTCTGTTAGATGCAGGGTCTCTGGCTTTATTCCTAAGTATTTGATCCATTTTGAATTGAGTTTTGTGTATGGTGAGAGACAGGAGTTTAGTTTCATTTTGTTGCATATAGATTTCCAGTTTTCCCAGCACCATTTTTTGAAGAGGCTATCTTTTCTCCAATGCATGTTTTGGCACCTTTGTCTAATATAAGATAATTGTAATTTTGTGGGTTTGGTCTTTGTCCTCTATTCTGTACCATAGGAGTGCCAGTCTGTTTTGGTGCCAATACCATGCTATTTTTGTTACTATTGCTCTATAGTGTAGTTTAATATCTGGTGTAGTGATGCCACATGCTTCACTCTTCTTGCTAAGAATTGCTTTAGCTATTCTAGATCTCTTATTTTTCCAGATGAATTTTATGATTGTTTTTTCTATTTCTATGAGGAATGTCATTGGGATTTTGATCAGAATTGCATTAAATCTCTATAGTGCTCTTGGTAGTATTGTCATTTTGATAATATTAATTCTACCTATCCAAGAGCAAGGTAGATTTTTACATCTTCTAAGGTCTTCCTTTATTTCCTTCTTTAGGGTTCTGTAACTTTCATTATATGGATCCTTTCACCTGTTTAATTCAGTTGATTCCCAAGTATATTTTTGAGGCTATTGTATTTTGGGTAGTTTTCCTCTTTTCCCTTATAAAGGATTTGTCACTGATATACAGAAATGTATTTGATTTATGGATGTTGATTTTATATCCTGATTCTTTGCTGAATTAATTTATCCTTCTAGCAGTTTTTTGGTGGAATTTTAGGGTCTTTTAGATATAGAATCATATCATTTGTAAATAGTGCCAATTAGAATTTTTGTTTTCCTATGTGTATTCCTTTAACTTCTTTCATCTGTATAATTGCTCTGGCCAGTGTTTCAAGAACCATGTTAAATAGAAGTAGTGAAAGAGGGCATTCCTGTTTTGTTCCAGTTATTAGAGGGAATGCCTTTAATTTTTCTCCATTTAGATTGATATTGGCCTGGGGGTTAGCATAGATAGCCTTTATGATGTTGAGGTATCTTCCTGTTATCCCTATTCTTTCTAGTGTTTTGAACATGAACAGGTGCTGTATTTTGTGAAATGCTTTTTCTGGGTCTATTGAGATGATATTATGATTCTTATCTTTAAGTCTATTGATGTGAAGAATTACATATATTGATTTCCATATGTTGAACTTGCATCCCTGGGGTGAATCCCACTTGATCATGGTGCATGATATTTTTGATATTTTTTTTTGTATTTGATTTGCCACGATTTTATTGAGAATTTTTGCATTTATGTTCATTAGAAATAGTGATCTGAAATGGGTTTTTTTTAATGTGTCTTTGCCTGGTTTTGGATTCATGGTAAGATTGGCCTCATAGAATGAGTTTGGAAGTGCCTCTCTTTTTTTCTATTTCCTGAAATAAATTGGAGAGTATTGGTATTAGTTCTTCTTTAATGGCTTTGTATCCATTCAGTCCTGGGCTTTTCTTGGTTGGAAAACTTCTGTTGGCATCATCTATATCATCACTTGAAATTTATCTGTTTAAATTGTGTATATAATCCTGATTCAACTTGAGAAAATCATATTTCTCTATAAATTTGTCAATGCCTTTGATATTTTCTATTTTTGTTTTATGGAGTAAAGGTATTCAAATTAATTTCTAATTATCTTCTGTATTTCTTTAGTCTGTCATGATATTTCCTTTTTCATAATGTATGTTAGTGATTTGAGTTTTCTCTCTCTTTCTCTTTGTTAGCATGGTTAATTGTCTGTCAATTTTATTTATTTTTTTCAAAGAATCTACTTTTTTTCTATTTTTCAATTGTTTCTTTTGTTTCAATTTCATTGATTTCAGGTCTGATTTTATTTATTTACTATATTCTACTGCTTTTGGTGTTGGTTTGTTCTTTTTGCAGGGCTTTGAGATGTAATTTTATGTCATTTATTTGTCAACTTTTTCTTTTTTCCTTTTATAACTGCTTTCATAGTGTCCCAGAGATTTTGATTTGTTGTATCAGTTTTCTCATTAACCTATAATTTTTTTTAATCTCCTCCTTAATGTATTCTGCAACCCATTCTTCATTCAGTAATACATTATCTAAGCTCCATGTGTTGGAGTAGCTTTAATTTTTATTTTATCATTGATTTCTAATTTCATTCCATTATGATCTGATAGAATGTAGGGTAGTATGTCTACATTTTTATATTTGCTAAGATTTGTTTTGTGGCATAATACATGGTCTATTTTAGAGAAGGGTCAATGTGCTGCTGATAAGAAAGTGTATTCACTTGTTGAAGAATGAAATATTCTATATATGTCAGTTAGGTCTAAGTTATTGATTTTTTTATTGAGTTCTATATTTCTTTGTTCAGCTTTTGTTTGGAAGCTCTATCCAGTGGTGAAAAAGGTGTGTTAAAGTCACCTGAAGTTATTGTGTTGTGTTCTACTTGACTCTTGAACTTGAGATGAATTTGTTTGATGAGCATAGACGTTCCATTGTTTGGGGCATACATGTTTATAATTGTTAAGTTTTCTTGGTGTATGTTTTTCTTGAGCAGTATGCAGTGTCCTTCTTTATCCTGTTTTATTGACTTTAGTTTGAGTCAACTTTGTTTGATATGAGGATGGAAACCCCTGCTTGCTTCTTCAGTGTATGTGAATGGTATGATTTTTCTCAACCTAGTATATCGCTGTTGTTGTTGTTTTGTCTGTTTGTTTTTATCCAATCTGCTACTCTATGTTTTTTGATTGGTGAGTTTAGCCTATTAGCCTTCAGGGTTATTATTGAGACATGATTTGTATTCCCAGCCATTTTTGTTTATTTTGGGTGCTGAACTTGATTTGGTTTCTCCTCTGATTAGATTTTCCTTTAGTGTAATACCTCCCTCTGCTAATTTCCATCATTGTATTTCATTCCCTCTTTGTGAAATATTTTGCTGAGGATGTTCTGTAATGCAGGCTTTCTAGTTATAAATTCTTTTAAATTTTGTTTATCATGGAAGGATTTTTTTTTCTTTTTTCATCGTCAAATCTAAAGCTTAGTTTTGATGGATATAAGATTCTGGGTTGGCTTTTTTTTTGCCAAGCTTGGTATATGTTGCTCCATGATCTCTTGGTTTTGAGGGTCTGGGTTGAAAAATCAGCTGAGATCCAAACTGGTCTCCCCCTATATGTGATCTTATTCCTCTCTCTTGCAGCTTTTAAGGTCCTAGCCTTATTCTGTATATTAGGCATTTTCATTATAATGTGCCTTGGTGTAGATCTGTTGAAATTTTGTACATTGTGTGTCCTGTAAGCCCCTTGTATTTGCTTTTCCAATTCATTCTTCATGCTTAGGAAATAGTCTGATATTATCTCATTTAAGAGATTGTGCATTCCTTTGGTTTGAAACTCTGTGCTTTCCTCTATCCCAATAGCTCTTAGATTTGGTCTTTTGATGCTATCCCATAATTCTTGGATATTCTGTTCATGGTTTCTTACTATCTTCACTGTGTGGCCAACTTTATTTTCCAGATTGTATTCTTTGTCTTCATTACGTGATGTGTTTCTTCCAAGTGATCTAGTACGTTGGTTATGCTCTCTATTGAGTTTGTTATTTGGTTTATTGTATCCTTCATTTCAAGAATTTCTGTTTTTTTTTCTTTTTTTCAGAGTCTCTATCTCTCTCTTTAAGTAATCTTTTGCTACCTGTATTTGCTCTTATCTCTTTGTTGGAGTTATCAATTTTTGCCTGTATTTGCTCATTTAGTTCATTCTTTAATTCACAGATCATTTTGATTATGAATCTTCTGAACTTCTTCTCTGACATTTCATCAACTTTGCTGTCCATGTGTTCTGTTATTGTAGTATCCTTGTTTGTTTGGGGCACTTTCCTCCCTTGTTTTTTCATGTTGTTTGTTTCTTCCTTTCTTGCAGTATGGATCTGAGATATTACAGTTTCTACTCTATATTTTTGAAGTACCCATGCAGATTGTCTGTACCTCACCTTGATGTTGGGCTTTCAGACCTTGGTGGTATCTCTCAATGTATGCTACTTCAACTAAAGGTGGTGGCAGCAATAGCCAAGATAACTCGAGATAATAGTTGAGGTGTCCCAAGATGGAAGCAATGTCTTATAGAGATGGTGCTGAAAGGGTGGGCCTCACACTCTCTTTGGGAGGCCTGCTCTGAGATGCAGCTACTTCTAGGCACTGTCTGCTTTCAAAAAGTTAGGGGCTACTTCATGGGGAAGGGCTATGGTGGTGGCTGCATTGTCCCAAGATGTAAGTGGTTTAGACTTAGGCTTCCAGGTGGGGGAGGGGTTAAACTCGGATTTACCCTGGACCTGGGTTCTGGGCTAGTCATTTGGGGCAGATCTGGGGTGAGCCTGAGCTTGACCTCCCTTGGTAGTCTACTGGTCAGAAGGGGCAATCCTGTGCTGGAGGCTGAGCTAGGGAGGGTGCCTGCTGGTGGATGGGTGGACCTGGGCCTATTGTGAGCCTGGGTCTCCACATAGGCTGGTATGGGTGGATCTGGACTAGGCCTGGCCTCCCGCAGTATTATGCTGGTTGGAAGGGATGTACTGTACTGGAAGCTGGGCTTGGGCAGGTGCTTGCCAGTGGAGGGATGGACCCGGGCCTACTGTGAGCCTGGGTCCTGCACAGGTTGATATGCTCTTTTGTATAATTTGAGATCAAGGATTGTGACACATCCTTTATTACTCATGCTCAGAATTACTTTGGCTATTATGGGTTTCTTATTCTTTCAAATGAACTTCAGGAGAAATTTTTCTAGTTCTGTGAAAAAATATCATTGATATGTTGGTGGAAATTACATTGAATCCATATATTGCTTTTGGTAGTATGGCCATTTTATAATATTACTTCTGTCTATCCAAAACATTGGAAGTCTATCCATCTTTTAAAATCTACTTCAATTTTTTTTTCTTCAGTGTTATATATTTTCTATTGTAGTGATCTTTCAACTCCTTGGTTATAGTTATTCCCAAATATTTTATTTTTCTCAGGTTGCTGTGAGTGAATTTTTTAAAAAAATCATTCCTCTGCATGCTCACTGATGGAGTATAGTGCTGAGAGCCATAGCCAGGCAGGAATGATGCATGACATTTTTGGTTGAAAGGTGAAGCCAGCAAGCCATTGAGATGATATGATTATGTTAAGATCTGCATTCAATTGGATATTAGACCCCTGCTGTCTACCTTGTCCTGCTACTTTGGAGCTCTAGGGGGACTCCCAGAGAGTTCCCATTGGTTGGGGAAATGCGGTAAGAGGGATTTCCGGAGGAGGGATTTTCCTGTTGGTGTAGTGTGGCCCAGGAGAACGCCGCATGTGTGGTTCGGCATATTTCCCAGGAGCATGCATGGCATTGGCGGGAGTTTCAGAAATAAAGTTTGTTCCTACTTGAGTGGCTCATGATTTTGTGCCCAGCCAGACTGCGGCAATTGGTGGCCCGTGCAGGGGATGCCTGAAGCTCGTAGGTAAGTAAAATTGCTTGCCCCTGAGGGAAGGTGAGAAAATGGGTGACCATTTAAAAAAACAATGTGTTCTTGTTTTGATTTATTTTGTTTTTGTTTCAAGCTGCCTATCCCTAGAACATTCTCAGGCAAACTGGGAAAAATGGTTGGCTCAAGGTTTGAAGTTGTTCGGCCCTGAGGAAGAGAAAATTGATACAGCGATTTTTTTGTTTCGTTTTTGTTTCATTCTGTTTCGGTTTTGTTTTATGTTATCTTATTGGGTTGTGTTATCTTTATAGTAGATTAGAAATTAGTAAAAAACAAACCGAAAGAGTGTTAAGTAAATTGTTAGAGGTCCAGACTATGGTAGAAAACATGTTAGATCAAGCAAAAGAGAAGGTCTCTCCAGCTAGTCAGATAGAGGAAGAAAATTTAAAGGAAGAAAATTTAGAGGACAAACAGCTATCATGGGGGAAGCTACAACAGGAGGCTGCTACTAACTCTGTTTTATCACCAGAGGGCGTAATTCAACCAACAGCTCCATCTATAGAGACAGCTGAGTGGCCCTCAACCCCCGTAGTTGATAGATGGAATCCTGAGGCAAGACCTCAAAGATTAGCATGCCCTGTACTTGAGCAGGCATGAGGGCAACGAAATCACCATACTTTAGATTTCAAAACAGTGAAGCAATGGAAGGAGGCTGT
Organism: Marmota marmota marmota; assembly: GCF_001458135.2. Lineage (NCBI taxonomy): Eukaryota > Metazoa > Chordata > Mammalia > Rodentia > Sciuridae > Marmota > Marmota marmota. The sequence continues at coordinate 12,726,587 of NW_026000261.1, forward strand.
AACCACCTATGGTCCACAAGCACCCTTCACTGTAAGCATGGTCGAATCCATTACCAACTTGGACATGACGCCAGCAGATTGGGCTAACATGTGTAAATCTGTGCTAAATGGAGGACAGTATTTGTTATGGAAGGTTGCTAATGAGGAATTTTGCATGGAGACAGCTAGGTGAAATGCAGCAGCCGGTTACCCTCAAAGAAATCTAGATATGTTGTTAGGAAAAGGACCTTATGAGGGTCAAGGGCAACAAATTGAATATGATTCTGCTATATATGCAAAAATTGCTGCAGATGCAGTTAGGGCATGGAAGACTTTACAAGGACATGGAGATTTACAAGGTCAATTATCTAAGGTAATACAGAGAGCTAATGAACCTTATGCTGAATTTGTAGGTAGGCTTATTCAAACAGCTGGCAGAATTTTTGGGGATACAGAACAAGCAATGCCATTAATAAAACAACTGGCTTATGACCAAGCAAATCTTTACTGCAAAGAGGTCATTAGACCATGGAGACATGAAGATTTAAATACATATATTAAATTATGTAGAGACATTAATGAACAAGGGTAAGTCTTGGCAGCTGAAGTACAAGAGGCTTTAGATGCTAGGCCAAAAAATGCTGCAATTGTGAACAAACAGGACCTGTTAAAAGGAGTTGCCCCATAGGAGGAGGGTTTAACAAAGCTAGGTATCAAAGGAATAGAATATCAGGTATTTGCCCATGATGCCGTAGAGGGAGACATTGGGCTAATGAATGCCATTCTCAAACCACCATAGAGGGTACTCTGTTATCAAAAAATGAACAAGGACCAAGTGTGTACCCAAGATACCATGGAGAAAGGCATCAGGCTCCATTGCCAAAAAACGGACTGGGGGGCCCAATGCTCCGAGGCCCACAAGCAAAAATATACGGGGCAATGGAGGAACCCTGCAACACCATCAGGGTAGTGCCCAGGACACATTATCCATTAAATCTCTCATCAGACAAACCAGAGGGAGCGCAGGGTTGGACATCTGCGCCTCCACCAGAGCAGTACTAACTCCAGAGATGGGAGTTCAAATCATTCCCACAGGAGTAAAAGGACCTCTTCCACAAGGAACAGTAGGATTATTGTTGGGACACAGTTATTCTACACTGAAAGGACTTATGATAAGTCCTGGGGTAATTGATCCCGATTATGAAGGTGAAATAAAAATTATAGCTAGTTCTCCAAGAGGTATATCAGTAATTTCAAAAGGAGACAGAATAGCACAGTTATTAATAATACACAGCCTACATGATGAATTTTCCAGTCTTACTGTAGAAAGAGGTTCCAGGGGATTAGGCTCCACAGGTGTGGATTGGGCTATGCTTTCTTTAAATTTAGATTCTCGCCCCATGCTAAAACTAAATATTCAAGGACATGAATTTTTAATGGGCTCCCTTCATGCCAGAGAGAAAACTAAATATATTATAGCTCATTGCTTACAAAATTTTGCCACTCTGGGCATTCCAAAACACCTAAAAACAGATAATGGTCCTGGTTGTACTTCTACCTGCTTTAAACAATTTTACTCATCATTTGGCATTACTCATATAACAGGAATTCCATACAATCCACAGGGACAAGGCATAGTTGAAAGAGCTCATCAAACTATTAAAATGTACTTATTAAAGCAAAAAGAGGGAATTGGAAAGGGGTATATATCCCCCAAAGATAAACTTAAAATAACACTTTTTACTCTAAACTTTTTAAATCTGGATTCATCAGGGCTTAATACTGCGGAAAGGCATATGTGTCCAAAAAATGTACATAAGCCTAAGGTACTTTGGAAGGATATTCTAACAGGACAATGGAAAAGTCCTGACCCAGAGATTATCTGGAGCTGGGGGTCTGTTTGTGTGTTTCCACAGGGAGAACCGCATCCGATTTGGATTCCAGAGAGACTAACCAAAGTGATTTCTACAGACCAAAAAGAAGATGATTTGACTCAAATCCATAACAGCTGATATCCAGAGCTCCAGCTTGGCTATTCTTACATCTGCGACAGTGATTAACCAGGATGCTTTTTTCAATATCTATTTTATTATTGCCTTTTCCCACATCATAAAGTTCTATTTTATTTTTTGAGCTCATACAAACCTAGGTTAATGTTTTTCTGATCAGTTTTATTTTTTGACTGTGGAGTTTTTAAACATTGCAATGGAGATTTCACCTGTGTAAGCTACAAGGCCTTTACTATTGTCTTATGTGTTATATGTTATGTGTGCACACTTGTGTTTTGTATTGTATGTCTGTGTGTGCGTATGTCCATATATCATATATGAGGAGCGCTCATGAAAAAATGGATCCAAATTTTTTTTATTCACATGATTTTAATGGTTTAATTTAAATTGGGTAAACAGCTATTGAGGATTGTTTTAATATGTGTACAAATAAGGAGTTTAACAGATCTGTTTGCTTACTTTCACCTTTCCTTTTCATTATATTTAATAATTCTGTTCAGAATAATTAAATTGTTCAGAAAATTGTTTTCTTAGTGCCTGTTGGAATGTTACATAATTTTTTTTTAACCATCATTGTCAGAATTCCTACCTTCATCCCAGTGCCAGTGAAGACAAAGATAAAACCGAACTACAGCTTCTTCGATAGCTATCACAGTAGACTGTATAAACTGATGCATCAATGAATAATAACAAGTAATGCTCAATCAAGGAGTCGATTCACTTTGGAAGGAAATGGACATATTGATGGATTCCTCTGCTTTGAACTGCTTGCAGAACTTGCCTGGACTATGTATCACTTGTTTGCATTGTGAACTATCTGTTGGTGCAACTAATTGTGGTAGTGCTGGCGTATCTTTGCAGATGGTGTCATCAGTGGTACAATTTTTCCAAAAAGAGCCGTCATTTGGCTTAGTGTCGTGGCATTTTGCATCCTCCTCCCTTCTGCTAGTAATGGTTTAAAATTTTGGGGCCAACAGAGGTGAGGCAAAGAACCTCACCCCCCCACTGGTGCATAGGCCTATCCACAAGTATGGCTGTATGCTGGACCGGTATTCAGTGACGGGAATGATCCAATTGCAGTGGTACCAAACTAAGACAGGAGGCTGATGCCTAGAGGTCAGCTCATCCGAGGACGGGTAAGGACCATATGTTGTATTGGACAACCTAACAGGCACGGTCCCTAAGCCACATTGCTTGTTGCTTAATTAAACAGAAGGGGGGACATGCTGAGAGCCATATCCAAGTAGGAATGATGCATGGCATTTTTGGTTGAAAGGTGAAGCCAGCAAGCCATTGAGATGATATGATTATGTTAAGATCTGCATTCAATTGGATATTAGACCCCTGCTGTCCGCCTTGGCCTGCTACTTTGGAGCTCTAGGGGGACTCCCGGAGAGTTCCCATTAGCTGGGAAAATGCGGTAGGAGGGATTTCCGGAGGAGGGATTTTCCTGTTGGTGTAGTGTGGCCCAGGAGAATGCTGCATGTGTGATTCAGCATATTTCCTGGGAGCGTGCATGGCATTGGCGGGAGTTTCAGAAATAAAGTTTGTTTCTGCTTGAGTGGCTCATGATTTTGTGCCCAGCCAGACTGTGGCAGTATAGAAAGCTATTAATTTATTAATGCTGCTCTTGTATGCTGTTATTTTGCAGAATTCCTTTATCAGCTCTGTATGTCTTCTGGTAGAACTTTTTTGGGTTATCAAGATAGAGGATCATGTTATTAGCAAATAGTTAATTTGATTTCTTATTTTCTTATTTGTATCCCCTTAAATGACTTCTTCTTCCTTATTGCTTTTGGTGTTGTTTCAAGATCTATATTGAGTAGCAGTGGTAACAGTGAGAATTCTTTTCCTGTTCCTGACTTGAGAGGAGAGATTTTCCACTTTTTCTCCATTCAGTATAATATTGAAATTGGATTTTTCATATATAGCCCTTATGATGTCAATGTAGGTTCTTTATATAAGTATCCACTGTCTTTAACATGAATAAATAAGTGCTGCATTTTAACACAGGCTTTTCTGCATTTATTGAGCTAATCATATATTTCTTGTCCTTAATTCTATATGTGTAGTGAATTACATTTATTTATTTGTGTATGTTGTAAAAAACTTTGCATCCTTGTATGAAACACACCTGATCATAGTGCCCTATCTTCTTGATATGTTGTTGAATGTGATTTTTTAATATTTCATTAAGGATTTGCACCTACATTAATCAGGAATATTAGTTTGTAACTTTTTTCCCTAGATGTGTCTTTTTTGTCTGCTTTTGATATAGGGTTATACTGGCTTCGTAGAAAGTATTTGGAAGGGTTTCCTCCCTTAGAATTTCATGGAAACTTTTGAGGAAAACTGATAATAGTTCTGCTTTAAAGGTCTGGTAGAAATCAGCTGAGAATACAGTTGATTCTGAGTTTTTCTTTGTTGGAAGGCTTTTCATTTGTGTTTTAATTTTATTATTATTGATCTAGTTATCAATATTTCTAGACACATATGAACTACCCAAATCAAATCAGGAAGATATGATTTGATTTGGGTAGTTCATATGTGTCTAGAAACATGTCAATGATTTCCAGATTTTTGTGTTTATTGAAATATATATTTTGAAACTACTTTCTAATGTTTTTTCTGCATTTCAGAAGTTTCTCTTAGGATATGTTTTCTTATCATCTATAATTTTGTTAATTTGGGACTTCTCTTTCTCTCTCTTCCCAGTGTTTTGGCTAAAGGTTTATTAATCTCATTTATCTTTTTAAAGAACTACCTATCAGGCATGGTGGAGCATGCCTATAATCCCAGCATCTCCAAAAGTTGAGGCAAGGGGGTTGAGAATTCAAAGCCAGCCTCAGCAATTTATTGAGGCCCTAAGCAACTCAATGAGACCCTGTCTCTAAATAAAATATAAAAAATGGGTTGGACTAGGGATGTGGCTCAGGCGGTAGCGCACTCGCCTGGCATGCATGCAGCCCGGGTTCAATCCTCAGCACGACATACAAAGATGTTGTGTCTGCCGAAAACAAAAAAAAAAAATAAGTATTAAAAATTCTCTCTCTCTCTCTCTCTCTCTCTCTAAAAAAAAATTTAAAAAAAGGTTTGGGAATGTGGCTGAGGGTTAAGTGACCCTGGGTCCTATCCCCCATACAAACAACAGCAACAACTCTGTTGCATTCATCCTGAGTACAGTTTTTATATACTCAATCTCACTAATTTTGGCTATAATCTTTATTTTCCATCTTATACTGGATTTGAAATTAGTTCATTCATTCTTTTCTAAAGCCTTGAGGTGCAACATTACATTAACTACTTGGGATAACTCTGTTTTTGAATGTACATTCTGTGAAAAGTAGAAAGTCCAATGGTCCATTTTCTGAATATAGTATTAAGCCACACCAGAGGAGAAATAGAGCAGAATTGAAAGTTATGCAATAGCTTATGGATTAGCAGATCCAAAGTCCATGCACCTGAACAGCCCTTTGACAAATGGGAGGTAAGGAAAGGTGTTGGCCTAACCAACATAGATAGATATGAATCTTTCTGCTAAGAAATAGTAAATTATGTGAAGAAGTAAAAAACTGCATATTTGTCTTAATATATTCACCCTGAGAAAGGCTTCTCACAACAAGAGGACAAAAAAAGGTGGGAACAATTAAGGGTACATTTTCTTAAACAATCCAGTAGGAGACAATAAAACCTAGGCAACATTCAGGAAGACTGTACTCCAAAGTACACAGCCAGTGAAATCTGGGGAAGGACCTTGTCTAATATGGGATAAAATGCTATTTTGTAACCATTCATGGATCCCTGAGCCCCATTAGATACCTGATCATGGAAAATCATAATTAAAATCTTGCTTTTTGCTGTACTTCATGTCTCTGAGCCCATTCTTTGTGTTTGGGTAGGTGACCAAATTTTTCACAAATTGAGGGCTCATGCAGGATCTCTTCACCTACTTGGAGTGAGACTCCAATAGAGAAGAGGTGTTCTACCCCATTTTTATTGATCCACTCTTTGGGGCCACTCCACCTCTATGTGGAAGCAGAAGAAAGACTATTTTGAAGAACAGCAAAACAGTGTTAAAAAAAAGAAAGAAAGAAAGAAAGAAAGAAAGAAAGAAAGAAAGAAAGAAAGAAAGAAAGAAAGAAAGAAAGAAAGCAATCCAGCCCAGGATCATGGGAATCAAGCAGCTTCATGCACTGGTTAAGGTAGGAAAATTGAGCTAATAATGTTGTCTTGGTGGTTGAGAATTTTCAGAAGTTAAGAGTATGTGACTCAAAAGTGCCTGGGCACAAAGTAAATGCAGAATTCTGATCTACATTTCCATTCCCCTGTGAGGGAAATGGCTGGAGACAGATACTAACCATTTAAAGTGTACAGAAAATCTCCAATAAAGGGTGGTTAAGTACACAGGGAAACCCAATTATGGCAACCTACCTTTTAGGACAGAACACTCTAAGAAATCTTTCCAGACAGTCTCATGCTCTGTAATCAAAGGGAAAGCCTACCAGGCTGCCCAGTGGAGTTGTTCATTATCCAGAGTCACTTAAATAGAGGTTTATTATATATCTTTAACAAGTAACAATAACAGGCTGGAAATGACCTTGGGTGTAGCAAGCTATAATTGCCTTTGAGTGCAAGCATTTGGGTAAAAACAGATTTCTGTATTTAGGAACAGGTTATCTTAAGTTTTTTTTTTTTTTTCCCCCCTTGGCAGTTTTAAATTTTGGTTTTGGGTTAAGATGTAGTTCTGAACTTAAAATGGAGTCACTGATGTCTAGAATATTCCATTAGTACTGAAAATGAGGAATAAAAATTCTAGGCTTAGGGACATTCAGGAAAGTGGAGCAAAAGAGACTCCCTTGGACATTCTTCTGGATAGTTCACTAAGGGAAATGTTAAGGTTCTGGGAGGACAGATCTCAGATTAAAGACAAAAGGAAACACAAAATGATTAGATATTTCTATGTTATTTGGCCCAAGGACCCAATTTGTGGGCCATAAGTTTCTTTTGGGTCCAAATTTCATTCAGGTGAAGACTGAGTATATCAGGCCTTAGTTCTTTTAGTAAATTGCAAACCATTTCTATCCAGTAAGAGAAGAATTATTTTCTCTGATTGTTATAAGGGCAGGCCTATATGTTTCCCCTTAGAGGAAAGAAGAAGGGTATGCAGAAACATTAGTGGGATCCCCTTTTCTGCTTGGCCTCCCATATGCCCAGGAAGATGGACAGCAAGAAGAAAAAAGAGTAAATGGGGAATAAGGAGAAACAGGAGGAGGAAAACAAAGTGGGAAACAATCATCATCCCCACATACAAACTTAAGAATTTGAACAAAGGCCAAATGTTCTTTCTTATATGTGGATATTAACACATAATAAGGAGTGGACAGGGAAGAATAGAAATTTGTTGGATTAGACAAAGGGGAATAAAGGCAAAGGAGGGGAGATGGGAATAAGAAAGATATTAGAATAAATGAGACATAACTTTCCTGTGTTCATATATAAATATACAGCCAGTGAAAATCTGCATCATGTACAACTACAAGAATGGGATCCTAATTCGAATATTTATATACTTATATAATTATATACACCATTTCATGTATGTATAATGTCAAAATGTACTCTATTATCCTGTATATCTTAAAAGAACAAATAATTTAAAAAAAAATTAAAAAGGGTTACATCAATGAAAGAGAGATATTGAAAATTTTTCTATCCCACCCATGCAGTTCATGTTCTATCTCTGGGAGGTTGCCATGAGACAAGGGGAACGTGATTTTGTGAATTACCCCCTTACAAGTTCAGAGGTTAGAAATTTCAAAAAGGAGATGAACTAGAGGACACTGTCAGCCTTGTAGAATAAGAAGATCAATTCCTAGCACCCAGTCTTCATACTTGGGAGAAATGATGGTCATCATGGGCAATTTTTTTTTTCTGGAAAAGAATGGGAAATGATCTGATAGGTGGAACTGGCTATTGGGAGAGACAACATTACCTGGACCAGGTGTTATATCAGCTAAATAAAATTCCCAATTGAGTATGCAAGACCATAGTGGAATAATAATCTGAGATATAAGAGAGTCAACCCCTAGGCCACAAAATATATCTAAGACATTTGAGATTAAACAGGAGAAGAAAGAAGCCTCTTCAGTCTTCCTGCAGAAACTCTAAAACCAAATTAAAAACCAAACAAGACAAGAAAACAAAAACAAAAACAAAACAAAACAAATTCTGCCCAGATCTAGAAGAACCCCTGGGAAAAGGTCTAGTAAAAGCTACATTTTTGATTGGACAGATATTACAAAAGTGCTATAAAAGATAGAGGGCTGAAAAGAGGCCAATGAAAGAATTACTAAAAAAAAAATCCCCAAAGATCTTTATAATAAGGGAAGAAGAAAAATTAAAACAGAAAGGAAGATTATGCTCTCAACTGTTGAGGAGGGGATTAACAAGCCAGTGAGTAAAAACCCTACTTGATGATAGGGTAAAAGAAATAGCCCTATAGATCAGCAGAAAAAAAAAAACTCATGAACAAAATCAAAAAAAAAAAAAAAAAACATGAGCAGAAGTTAAAAGTGTTGAAAACCTGGGCACTTTAGGAGAGGACGTCCTAATTAATAAAGGAAGAGAAATTGATCCCTCTCAGGACTTTTATTTTTATTTTTATTTTTTATTGATTTTGTTATTTTTTAAATACACTTCAACAATGGAGTGCATTACAATTCTTATTACACATATAGAACTTGAATCAAAGTGTGAAATATGATATATCAAGAACTATGTAATGTTTTGAACAGCCAACAATAAAAAATTAAAAAAAAAAACACAATTTTTGTATGTCTGTATATAAAATATATTCATGCCAATATATGCCATTATACATGAACTTTTTTTTGCATTACAATTCTTAATACACATATATAACACAATTTATTATATTTCTGTTTGTACCCTCTCAGAACTTTTTTTAATGGTTGTTCAAAACATTACAAAGCTCTTGACATATCATATTTCATACATTTGATTCAAGTGGGTTATGAACTCCCATTTTTACCCCAAATACAAATTGCAGAATCACATCAGTTACACATCCACGTTTATATATATATTGCCATACTAATGACTGTTGTATTCTGCTGCCTTTCCTATCCTCTACTATCCCCCCTCCCCTCCCCTCCCATCTTCTCTCTCTACCCCATCT
>NW_026000261.1:12737708-12752203 GCF_001458135.2 Marmota marmota marmota
AATAGGACACCCATAGCACAAAAGTAATAACTAGAATCAACAAATGGGACTTACTCAAACTAAAAACTTTTTTTCTCAGCAAGAGAAACAATAAGAGAGGTAAATAGGGAGCCTACATTCTGGGATCAAATTTTTACTCCTCACACTTCAGATAGAGCCCTAATATCCAGAGTATGCAAAGAACTCAAAAAATTAAACAATAAGAAAACAAATAACCCAATCAACAAATGGGCCAAGTACCTGAATAGACACTTCTCAGAGGAGGACATACAATCAATCAACAAGTACATGAAAAAATGCTACCATCTCTAGCAGTCAGAGAAATGCAAATCAAAACCACCCTAAGATACTCTCAGAACTTTTGATAGGGACTAGGGGAGTCAGAGTTTCTTTTTAGCCAGGTCACATCAAGAATCACTGATTAATAGAGGTGGCAACCGAAAGAGAGGAAATAACATTATTTCGTTGTTTTTCTTTTTATATATACTGATAGTAGAATGTGTTTTGACATATTATATATACATGAGTATAATATTCTAAATAGTATTTCATGCTTGTGATTGTACATGATGTGGATTTTCACTGGTGTTGTATTCATATATAAACATAGGAAAGATATGTCAGATTCATTCTCCTGCCTTTTCTATTTCTATCCCCCTCTCCCCTTCCCTTCATTCCTCTTTCTAAAATGAACTTCTATTCTACCCCTCCACTCCCATTTTTGGGTGTTTTTTTTTATGTTAGCATCAACATATTAAAGACAGCACTCAACCATTGTTTTGGGGGGATTGGCTTATTTCACTTAGTTTGATAGTCTACAGATCCACTACTGGCAAAGGTCATAAAGTCATTCTTTTCTATGGCTGATTAATATTTCATTTTGTATACATACTACATTTCCTTTATCCATTTATCTAGAAAGGTGACTTGGTTTGTTTTTTTAGCTTATCTATTGTGAATTGAGCTTCTATAAACATTAATATGGCTGCATCACTGTAGCATGCTAATTTTAAGTCCTTTGTGTATATACCAAAGAGTGGAATAACTGGGTTAAATTGTGGTTCCATTCCAAGTTTTCTGAGGAATCTCCATACTGCTTTCTAGAGTGGTTTTGACAATTTGCAGTCCCAACAGCAATGTATGAGTGTACCTTTTTCCCCACATTCTCACCAACATTTATCGTCACTTGTATTTTTGATAGTTGCCATTCTGACTGGAGTAAGAAGGAACTTCAGTGTAGTTTTAATTTGCATTTTTCTAATTGCTAGGGATGTTAAACTTTTTTTGTATGTTTTTGGACTCTTTGTATTTCTTCTTCTGTGAAGTGCCTTTTCAGTTCCTTTATCCATTTATTGATTTGGCTATTTTTTGTGTTGTTGTTGTTTTCTTTTTGATGTCATTGTTCTTAAGTTTTTTGAGATCTTTATATATTCTGGAGATTAATGCTCTGAAATATAGGTGGCAAAGATTTTCCCCCATTCTGTTTCCCCTATTTTGATTGTTTTATTCTCTGTGAAGGTACATTTTAGAGTAATTAATAGCATCCTGTTTATTGATTCTTGTTTTTATTTCTTGTGCTTTAGAAGTCTCATTGAGGAAGTCAGTTCCTAAGCCAACATGATGGAGAGTTGGGCCTACTTATTCTTCCAGCAGGCACAGTATCTTTGGTCTAATACCTATGTCCTTGATCCACTTTGACTTTTGTGCATTGTGAGAAATAGCACTTAAATTTTATTCTCCTACATATGAATTTCCAGTTTTTCTAGTACCATTTGTTGATGAAGCTATCTTTTTTTCAATGTGTGTTTATGGAGCCTTTGTGTAGTATGAGATAAATGTTTATACGTGGGTTTGTCTCTGTTTTTTTTTTTTCCATGTTGATCTCTTCTATCTCTATTCAGTGGTCTTCATGTCTGTTTGGGTGGTAATATCATGCCATTTTTGTTATTATGGCTCTATAGTATAAGGTTGGTATCGTGATGCTTCATGATTGACTTTTCTAGCTAAAGATTGCTTTGGCTATTCTGGGCCTCTTTTTACACCACATGAATTTTATTGCAATTTTTATATTTCCATGAAGAACACAATTAAATTTTTAATAGGAACATATTAAATCTCTACAGTGTTATTGGTGGTCTGGCCATTTTTTAAAATTCCATTTTATATTTAATTTTTATTTCCCAGATAAACCATAATGTTGAAATTTTTTATATACATGTTGGCTATTTGTACATCTTCCTCTTGAGAAATATCTATGTATGTCATCTGTCCATTTATAATATAGGCTGCTTGTTTCCTTACTCATTTGTTTACTTGTTTATTCATTTGTTGATTTATTCATTCTAGTATTAAATTATCAATATCAATTTTTTCAGAATTCTGGAAGTTAATGAAAACCTTGAAACGACTTCAAGATTATCTATTCTATAAATGTGTTTAAGTCTCAGAAAGAATAGTAGTACTTTTAAATTTTTTTTAAATTGTTCTAAGTAGGTATACATGAGAGCAGATTGAATTTCAATTCATTGTACACAAATGGAGTACAACTTTTCATTTCTCTGGTTGCACAAAATGTAGAGTTGCACAATGTGTGCAGTCATACTTGTACCTATGGTAAAGATGTTCAGCTCATTCCAACATCTTTCCTGTCCCTGTGTCCCCTATCCTCCTCTTCTTCCCCATTGGCCAATCAAAATTCCTACATTCACCCACACACTCCCACCCTAACTGTGGATCAGCATCCACTTATCAGAGAGAACATTCAGCCTTTGTTATTTGGGGGATTGGCTTACTTCACTTACCAAGACACTCTCCAACTCCATGTATTTACCTGCATATGTCAAAATTTTATTCTCTTTTAATGCAAAGTAATATTCCATAGTGTGTGTGTGTGTCTGTGTGTGTGTGTATCACTTTATTTATCCATTGAAGGGCATCTAGGCTGTTTTCACAGTTTAGCTATTGTGAATTGAGCTTCTATAAACATTGATGTGGCTGCATTACTGTAGTATGCTGATTTTGAGTCCTTTGGGTATAGACTGAGGAGTGGGATAGCTTGGTCAAATGACGGTTGCATTCCAAGTTTTCAAATGAATCTCCATATTGCTTTCCATAGTGGTTGTACCATTTGCAGTCCCATCAACAATGTGTATCTTTCCTCCACATCCTCGTCAACATTTATTGTTGTTTGTATTCTTGATAACTGCCATTCACATGGTGTGAGATGAAATCTTAGAGTAGCTTTAATTTTCATTTATCTAATTACTAGACATATTGAACATTTTTTCATATATTTTTTGATCAGTCATATATCTTCTTCTGAGAAGTGTCTGCTCACTTACTTAGCCCATTTATTGATTGGGTTATTTGTTTTTTGGTGTTAAGATTTTTGAGTTCTTCATATATCCTGGAAATTAGTGTTCTATCTGATGTGAATGTAGTAAAGATGTTCTCCCACTCTGTGTACTCTCTCTTCACTATATTTATTATTTCCTTTGCTGAGAAGAAGCTTTTTAGTTTGAATCCATCCCATTTATTAATAGTATGTCTTGCTCTTTAGGAGTCTGGTTAAGGAAGTCAGGAATCCAATGTGATGAAGATCTGTGCCTACTTCTCCTTCTATTAGGTGCAGTTTCCCTGGTCTAATTCTTAGGTCCTTGATCCACTTTGGTTGAGTTTTGTGCATGGTGAGAGATAGTGTTTTAATTTCATTTTGCTGCATGTGGATTTCTAGTTTTCCTAGCATCATTTGTTGAAGAGGCTATCTTTTTGCCAATGTATTTTTTGGCATCTTTGTCTAATATGAGATAACTGTATTTATGCGGGTTTGTCTCATTGTCTTCTATTCTGTACCATTCCTTTACATGTCTATTTTGGTGCAAATACCATGCCATGTTGTTACTATAGCTCTGTAGTATTGTTTATGGTCTGGTATTGTGATGACTACTGCTTCACCATCCTTGCTAAGGATTGATTTGGCTTGGGTTTCTTATTTTTTTAAATAAAATTTATTCTTGCTGTTTCTATTTATATGAGAAATGTTATTGGAATTTTAATTGAAATTACATTAAATCTGTATATTGTTTTTGGTTGTATGGCCATTTTTGTTGGAGTGATCAATTGTTGCCTGTATTTCCTCTCTTATGTAACTGCTTGATTTGAAGATCATTTTAACTATATACATTCTGAACTCCTTCTCTTACAATTCATCTATTATGCTGTCAATGGCTTCTATTATTGTATCATCTTGGTTTGTTTGGGACACTTTCTTTCCTTGTTTTTTCATGCTTTCCATGTGTCTTCCTCTCTAGCTGTGCAGATCCAAGGTATTACAGACACATTCTACACTCTAATCTTATAGTGTCCCTTTAGGTTACTGCTGTCTTGCCCTTAAGGGGGAGATCAATAGTTTTCCTAAGTTTTCTTTCAGTTGATTCATTATTGAAATGTAATTGGTTTATGCATATTCATTTTATATCCTGCTACTTTGCTATTTTTTTGAGTGCCAGAATTTTTCTTGTATAGTTTTTTGGGTCTTCTATATATAGGATCATGTCATCAGGAAATAGGGATAGTTTTAGCTCTTCTTTTCCTATTGAGATCCCTTTAATTTCTTTTTTCTTATTGCTATGTCTAGTTTTAAAGACTATTTGAATAGAAATGGTGAAAGAAGGCATCCCTGTGTTGTTCAGTTTTTAGAGGGAATGCTTCCAATTTTTTCTCCATTTAGAATGACGTTGGCCCTGGGTTTAGCATATATAGCTTTTACAATGTTGAGGTATGTTTCTAATATCCTTAGTTTTTCCATTGTTTTGAACATGAATGAATTATTTATTTTGTCAGATGGTTTTTCCACATCTACTGAGATAATCAAGTGATTCTTGTCTTTCAGTCTATTGATGTGGTGAATTATGTTTATTGATTTCCTTATGTTGAACCAACCTTGCACCCCTTGCATGAACCCCATTTGGTCATGGTGTACTATTTTTTTTCATATGTTTTGTATGAAATTTTCAACTATTTTATTAAAAACAATTGCATCTATGTTCATCAGGGATACTAGTGTGAAGTTTTCTTTTCTTGCTGTGCTTTGTCTGGTTTTGGTATTAGAGTGATACTAGATAGCTTCATACAATGATCTTTGAAGGTTTCCCTTCTTTCTACTTTATGGACTAATTTGAGAAGCATTGGTGTGTGTTCCTCTTTGAAGGTCTTGTAGAACTTGGCTAAAAATTTAGATACCAAAATGCCCTGAACTAAATGTCTTCCAATAGCTCTCCTTAGGATTAGGATGGCTCCTAGGAAATATATGAGTTGTTATATAAGTTACCATATCTCAGTAGAGCTACCAATCTCCCTACCATGGAAACCACAGACCGTATTTTAAGGAACTATATTCTTGTCATATTTTCTATACTGTCATCCCTTAGATTAAAGAGCCTTCCTGCCCAGAACCCACCCCTGGAATTTCCAGTGCACAATTTTCAGCCTGATAATGTTGTATTCATTAAAACGCTGAAAAAGAACAAATTCCAGCCTTGATTTTAGGGCCCTTACCAAGTGCTCCTGATCAATGAGACTGCTGTCCAAACTGCTGAAAAAGGATGGACCCATTATATGCAAACTAAGAAACTGACAAGGAGATTTGACAAGGAGATGAGGAAGGAAAATCTATCAAGAAGTTTCTGATTTTCTCTCTCTAGTAGATCCCTTAAAATAGGCCCTACAATGAAGACTTGTAGCTGAGTCACCATGATCATGAGGTTTGATGGACACTTATGGGTATTGGTATAGTTTAGTTGGAGCCTCAGTGAAGAGGCTAACAGTGTAATCATACAAGACAACCTTTGGCCACACAGGCCTTGATGGTATTTTTCTAGTTATCCATTCAATTTAATAATTAATGTGACTAAGATTCCAGTTTCTCCCCAGAGCATAAAGTTTGATGCTTGCCAGATGTTGGCTTATGAGGATTTTACAAATCAAAGACAATTCACTAATAAATATAGGTATCTGTGTCCAGATCCCAGTCCCACTAGAAAAACTAGGACTTTCAATCTGTGCCCTGCCCGAGATGATGTATGTTGCACTACCTAATATCAGGGTTGGACAACAAATGCTGAATGGGTCAGCCCCTCTTTATCTCCCTTAAAATTGAAGATCCATTAGACAAATGGGATCTCACCTAACAATTGTCAATATTTATAAGGCATGCCTTACTTCTAACTATAAACAACACAGTACCCTTGAAGCAAGCACCAAAGGTAACTCCTAGAACATATGCTCTGAAGGTAGACATTTTAGGAAGACATATCTTGGGTCAATTTGCCATCTGACTTATTCCCCTACCTGCAACAAAATCAACCACCATACTCAAGTCAGAATAAAATAATATTTGGGAAATCCCTGGTAATGATCCCAAAAGAGCAGATATAATTGATGGCCCAACTAGAATATATTTTTTTCTATTATTATTATTATTATTATTATTATTATTGCATTACAATTCTTAATACACTTTTATACCAAAATTTATCATATCTCTGTTTGTATATAAGGTATGTTGACACCAAATTCACATCTTCATACATGTATTTTGTATAATGATGAGGGTCTCCTTCCACCATACTTTAAAAAATGAGAATTTTTTTAAATTATAAAAGTGCTGAAAACTATGCAGTTTGCTTAGAAAATCTAGGGGAAAAAACAACCACCTCTACACATTGAACATAATAAAGATTTGTCTATAATTCCCTCACTTAGTAAAACTCACTATTAACATTTAAACATATTTATTTCAGATTAACTTCTCTTTCACTTATACATGCATAGAAAATATATTTTTGTATGATGGCAAATTATATGTATAACTTGAAAAATTATTTTAAAATAATGTATTAGTGTTTAAAAAAATTCTAAACCTGTACCTAGTAAGCCAAAAAAAAAAAAAGAAAGAAAGATGGTTTGGAAAATTGAAAGGCCTAAGGGCCTCTGTTCTTACCTCTCTTGTTATTATGGCAGGAATTTTAACAATTGTGAGATGTTGCATTATTCTTTGTGTAATGGAATTTACTCAAAAGTTGACTGGGATGGCTATTAACAAACAAATGTCCATGACTCATCAACAAAGTAACTTACTACTATTAAAGACAAAACACAATTCACTTTTCTATGAAGAAAAAGCCAACAGATCCTAAAATGGTTTGAAGACCAGAAGATACAAGAATAAAAATAAAAATGGCATCACCAAAATTATAAAAAGGGGGTGGGGCACTTGTGAGAAATAGAAAGTCTCATGGTCCATTTTTAGAATATAGTACTTAGCCTCAAATGTAAAATTGCAAGAAAAGCAGACAGAGAGGCAAAATGAAGCAGAATGGAAAGTTACATAATAGCACCATAGTCTATGGATGTGGCAAACCTGAATCCAGGCACATGAATACTCCCTTGATAAACAGGTGGTGGGGGAAGTGGTCAGCCTAAGCAACACAGGTAGAAACTTATCTATTAAGAAATATTAACTAGGGTAAAGAAGAATGAGTGGCATATGTGTCAGAATATATTCACCTCAAGAAGTGTTTCCCATAACAAGAGAACAAAGGTAAGCGGAAACAACTAAAGGTATATTTCTTTAAATAATTCAGTAGGAGACAATAAAATCTAGGCAACATTCAGAAAGACTGTGTACTTCATAGTACTCCTTCAATGAGGAACTTGAGGCAGGACCTTACCCAATAGGGGATAAAATGCTGATTGTAACCATTCTGTGGTGTCCCTGAGCACCACCAGGCACCTGATCTAGCAAAATTGTCATTAAAGTCTTGCTTTTTACTGTACCTCATGTCTCTAATTCCATTCTTTAAGTTTGGGTATATGAGCTCTCAATTCTATAAACTTTCCTCTTAGAACTGTCTTCAGAGTTTCCCAGAAATTTTGATATGTTGTGTTCCTTTTCTCATTTGTTTCTAAGAATTTCTTGATTTATTCTCATTTCTTTTATGATCCACTGTTCATTTTAAAAAGAATTAATCTTCATGTCTTTATGTGGTTTCTTTTAAGTTTTATCTTATTATGATCTGATAGAATGTATGAGATTATCTGTCTCTGTATCTTTCTCACTCTCTCTCCCTCTCTTTGTATTTACTAAGACTAACATTGTGAACTAGAATATGATATAATTTGGAAATGGTCCATGAATTGCTGAGAAGAAAGTATAACCAGTTACTTGGGGTGAAATATTTTGTACATTTTATTAGTTTCATTTGATTTATAGTAATATTAAAGTTGTAAAGATCTTTATTGATTTTACGTTTGGATGACATATTTATTAGTGATAAGGGTGTGCTGAAGCCTCCCAGCATTATTGTATTGGAATAAATCTGAAATCTAATGTCAAGAAGTGTTTTTTTAATTATTTAGGTGCAATGACATTTGGGACTTACGTATTTTCTCTCATTATGTCTTCTTTATGTATTGTTCTCTTTACCAGTGCATAGTGGTCTTCTTTGCCTCTTTTGATGAAATTTGCTTGAAATCTGTTTTGTCAGATATAAGAATAGCTACTCCTCTCTACTGTTATTTTTTTAACTCTATTTGCATGGAGTATGTTTTTCTATTCTTTTATTTTCAGCCTATGGGTGAAAAAAGACTCCCATGAAAGGAGTCTTTCAAACAGCATATATTTGGAGTTTTTTTTTTAAGAGAGAGAGAGAAAACTTTTTAATGTTTATTTATTTTTTTAGTTTTCGGTGGACACAACATCTTTATTTTTATGTGGTGCTGAGGATCAAACCCGTGCATGCCAGGCGAGCGTATTACCACTTGAGCCACATCCCCAGCCCATATTTGGAGGTTTTTAATGCATTAAAGTCTATATATATATATATATATATATACTTGTCANTGCATTAAAGTCTATATATATATATATATATATATATATATCTCCCCAATTAAATCATATAGACACTATATATGTATATATATATACATATATATATATATATATATATATATAGAGAGAGAGAGAGAGAGAGAGAGAATTTCATTTAATTTGTTGCTTTTCTAGTGATCTTTATCTATTTGAGAGTTTTGGGGATTGTTTTGGGGTTCCTCTATGTGCAGTAAATCTTTGAGTATTTTTTATAGTGCTGGCTTGGGAGTCATCAATTCCATTAGTTTATTCTTGTCAAGGGAAGTTTTCATTTCCCCATTGTTTCTGAAAGATAGCATTGAAGGATATAGCAACTCAACTTATTTGGTTATTGTTTTATTTTAGAGCTTGGAATATGTCATTCCAGGCCCTCTGTCATTTAATTACCTGTGTTGAGCAGTAAGAAGTGAGTTTTATTGCTTTTCCTCTAAATGTGACACTTTTCTATTTAAGTTTTAAAGATTCTTTCCTTATTTTCTATTTGAAATTTTGATTATAATATTTCTTGGAAAATTCTGATTTTATCTTGTATCCATGAGTTCCTATATACCTCCTGTATGTGGCTATCTCATTTCCCATATGGGAATATTTTTCTGCTTCTATAACACTGAAGATATTCTTAATAACTTTAGCCTGTATCTCCATGTTCTCTGCTATCTGTGTGACTCTCAGATTTGTTCTCTTGATGCTGTCCCAGAGGTGTTTTATATTCAAATATTTTATTTATTTTTCCTGTATTTTATACAGAGTATTTAAGTTCATAAGCCCTGTCTTTAAGGCCTGAAATTTTCTTTTCAAGGACCTAAGTTCTATTTTGTATGCAATCTAATCTGTTGGTGATTCTTACACGTGAATGATTAATATGATTAATTTTGCATTTTATTTCTAGGAGTCCGGGTTGGTTTCTTTATAACATCTTTATTTATCAAAACAGTGTTTCATTTCATGTATTTGCTTTCTTAAATTGTTTTTTATACTTTCCTGTACATTTTATTTTATTTTTTTTTTGGTACCAGGGATTGAACCCAGTTACATTCAATCACTGAGACACAACCCCAGCCCTTTAGAAAAAAAAAAAGAAAATATTTTACTTTGGCATAGGGTCTCACTGAGCTGTTTAGGGCTTCACTAAGTTGCTGAGACTTGCTTTGAATGTGTAATCCTCATCCCTCAGCCTCCTGAGCCACTGGGATTACATGTGTATGCCACTGTGCCCAGCTCATTGAACATTTTAATAATCAGTATTTTATAGTCTTTCTCTGGAATTTCATTCACTATTATATCTGTGGTTTCTTTGTTGGAGAATTCTGAATTTTATGTGTGGATGTATTTGCCTTTTTTTTTCATGATTTTAAAAGTCGTGAATTTATGCACCAGATGAGATGGATTTCCTTTCCTCTTTTATATATCTATCCTTTTGTGTGTAACAATCTTTTTTATTCTGGGACTTCTCACTGCTTTTGGTGTTTGAGTAGACATCTGGAAACAGGACATGAGGTCCCCCTTTGGTGTTCCTACTTGTGGCCTGGTATTTGTTCTGTGGTTTTTGTCACCCCTACTCTATGTGTTGAAGTATTTTTGAGGTTGAGTGGGATTAGATCTTGTGTAGTAGGATTACCTATTAATTGACTGTGTTGTGAGTATTGCTTGTCATCAGAATTTCTACTGTGTGAAGTGTCCCAATCAATTTTCAGCTCCTCTTAAAGGAAGGGCTTAGGAAGGAATTACCGTGATATTAGGAATGGATGTATAGCATTAAGATAAATGTCATGTGTCCATTTCAACATCTGTAACATTAATCACTACCTTTATAAAAATGATGGGGTTGATATAACCATCAGTGACACCAATAAAAAACTGTTCAATAGATTAGACACTAAGTAGCAAGTGTTCACTACGCTGTCCACTGTTTTAATAATCACAACAATATTAATGGGTAGAAATTACCTGAACTATATAATTCTATCAGGTAGTGGAATTATAGTTTCTTAAGTGAAGATGAAATTGTGTAGGAAGGCAAAGAAAGTTTGAAATGTTTAAAAAATGACAGAGAAGAAAAAGGAGATAGGACAAATGACAGCTATAAAGTAGGAGGAGTAAACAATAACTAAAAGCAATAGTATAATGAAGAGAGAAAGAGGGAACAAGAAAATTTCATTATACTTGGTGAAAAGAGTGAAGAAGAGGCAATAAAAGGAAGAAAACCATGGTATTAACAAACTAATGTAAGATCAAAAACAACTCAAATCCTCACATAATTTTACCTCAACAAATACAAAACAAGTCTAAAATGAACGCTGTGACTCTTCTTTGTGTGCAACCAGAGAAATGAAAAATTGTGCTCCATTTGTGTACTATGAACTGAAATGGATTCTCTTGTCATGTATAACAAATTAGAATAAAAAATAAAATAAAAAACCAAAAAGGTCTAAATAATAAAGGAAGAAGGAAGCAATTAAAATGAAAATAAAACTGTATGAATATATATATGCAATATATATACATATAAATGTATGTCTATACGTATATTTTTTTCCTTCCAATCTGTCCATCCACACAGTGAGAACATTCCCCTCAACACACACACACACACACACACACACACAATCACACAGAATGGATAAATGTAAAAAATATATATTCTATTAAAATTAAAAGTAAAAATGTTAAAAAAATAGGGGGAGTAGGAAAAGATCAATTGAACATTCTTAATGGGAAATAAAATTCTTGCTTTGGCTGAGGTGGTCAAAAATGTTTTCAAGGAAAGATGTTCTTTCTACTTTGGACTCTATAATTCTTGGATCAATGGCTGGCATTGTCAAATGACCCATTTTTGCATTCTTCACACAGCCTGGAGCCAAACCTACTTGTAATAGCTGTCAGCTTCCTGAGGAAGGGACAATCTGGAGATACTGACAAGTGATATACTCCCATAGTGGAGCTGATGCAGAATTCTAAAGTAGACATTCTAGTAGTTAGGAGTTAGTCTTGTCTGACCTTTGGAACTCTGTTGGTGAGTATTTGAAATTCAATCTACACCCCTTGTTGCTGGGGTATGTTGATCTCTGCTGGACATCTGGGTCTCACTGTCCTACTTTAAATTCCACTTTTATGGTGTAGCACTAAATCTCCAGAGATCTCACATTCATTGCTATGGGTGTGAATTACTTAGGATCAGAGTTGGAATGCAGATGTTCCTGTATAGCTGTTAATTATTATCTTCCCAATACCTCTTATGTGATGACAGAAAAAAAAAAGTGGGGCGTGGATCTCTCTCCTTGGTGTCCTAATCCAGGAGGTCTATAGGCACAATTCTTTTTGTACCTGTTACAGTCACCATGCTGATTCAGGCACACTTAGAAGTCCAAAATAGGTGACTGCTGGTTCTGCCTGGAAACGTCCTTTATGAGTTCCTGATCTCCTACCTCTAATCACTATGTGTGGCCCTTGTAAATGTTTCACACCTCCAGACATGGTTCACACTAGACTATCTTCCCATGGACTAAGTGATTTTGGTTGCTTTGCACCATCTCTGGGCTCATTAAGATCAGACTCCCTCTGTATCCCATGGCAGTCAACCAGGCTGTCACATCTCTAACATATTATTAGATATTATATTCAAAGTTTCCTACTTTCTTTGTTTCTATACTTTCTTTACTGTCCAGTATTGAATTTCAGTAAGGTCCTTTAGTTACCCACCTCATGGAGGAGCAGTCTTCCTGCTTTTTAAATCTTGAACTAAGGATCTGGTGGGAAGTGCATTCTTCCTCTAATCCACCATCTTATCTGCCAAATGAAATTTATATGTCCTAAAACATTATTAAATGTATTAGATCTACCTTTTAAAATTTTGATTTTATTAAATAAATATTTTAAATTCCTATGGCTATAATACTATAGTACTCCAAACTGAGTGGATTAAAATTACAGAATTTTATTGCTTCACAATATTAGACGCTAGAAATCCAAAATGAAGGTATCTACATGTCATACTCTAACTAGAGCAGCTAGGAGAGAATCCTTCTATATTAGATTCACATTGCTACAACAAAATAGCTGAAGAAATTAATTTATAAAGGGGATACATTTGTTTTTCTTATTGTTCTAGAGAATCCAATCCAGTATCAAGTGGCTGCATTGATTTGGGCTTCTGATAAGGATTCTAGATAGCATGTGTCAGAATAAACTGATCATATCTTTAGTAAGAAAATAGGGAAAGACTAAAATTCTGGGGTCCCATAATCCCCTATGAGGTCATATTCCCAGTGATCAATGGACCTCCCACAAAGCATCTTCTGAAGATCCACAGCACCAACCTATGGCACCACCCCATGGCACCACCCCTGGGAACAAACATTTAACACATGGACACTTAGGACACATTATTCACTCTCAGTTTTAGCACCTTGCCATTTTGTAGTTGTTGACCATATTTGGTATTCCTTGATTTGTGGCAGAACTCATATGTACTTTCATTGTCACATGACATTCTCCATTACAACTTTATGTTTTTGTTTTTTTTTTTATCTCTGTTTTCCCTTCTTATAAGGATACACATATGGTCATTATATTAGGGCACACCATAATCCAGCATGACCTCATGTACCCTAATTTTGTTTATAAAAATCTTATAGCCAGGACTGGGGTTGTGGCTCAGAGGTAGAGCGAATGCCTAGTACGTGCGAGGCCCTGGGTTTGATCCTCAGCACCACATAAAAACAAATAAACAAAGTAAAGGTATTGTATACAACTAAAAAATAAATATTTTTTTTTTAAAAATCCTATAGCCAATAATATCACATTCTGAGGTTCTGGAAATTTGGATGACACTATTCAACCTAGTATAGGTACTGGTAAGTTAGTGTCTAGAGACAGGAAATCAGACTACATGATTCCCTGGAGCATATTCAAAAGCTTGGATTCTTTTACTTTTATGATTTTTCCAATGCACATACTTATAAAGTCATGGAACCAACCACTGTTTTAAAGATTTTAGGTAATATGATTTTATAAAATGTTAAAATATTGATTTCTTTGCATGCAGAGCAAGTGGAAGCTACAGTGAAGCTACTGTGAACAAAATTAACTTCTGGTAAATTATGTTTCAAACAGAATCTTCATTTGAACATGTATTCTTTAATAAAAATTATCAGGTAAGTATTAGAGTTTAAAATCTTACTTTTTGCCTTTAACATATCCACACAGTTCATACGATTTCAAGTTTCATTTTATCTGCTTCTCATAACAAAACTTGGCATTAGAGCAGATTATGCTAAGTGAAGCTA
The DNA here is from genome assembly GCF_001458135.2 of Marmota marmota marmota. NCBI lineage: Eukaryota > Metazoa > Chordata > Mammalia > Rodentia > Sciuridae > Marmota > Marmota marmota. The sequence goes on from NW_026000261.1 coordinate 12,751,926, forward strand.
GCCAATCCCTAAAAAACAAATGCCAAATGTCTTCTTTGATATAAGGAGAGTAACTAAGAACAGAGTAGGGTCGAAGAGCATGAGAAGAAGATTAACATTAAACAGGGATGAGAGGTGGGAGGGAAAGGGAGAGAGAAGGGAAATTGCATGGAAATGGAAGGAGACCCTCAGAGTTATACAAAAGTACATACAAGAGGAAGTGAGGGGAAAGGGAAAAATAATACAAGGGGGACAAATGAATGTCAGTAGAGGGGGCAGAGAGAGAAGAGGGGAGGGGA
>NW_026000261.1:12753851-12765142 GCF_001458135.2 Marmota marmota marmota
TTCCCAGGATGTAGGCTCCCTATTTACCTCTCTTATTGTTTCTTTTGCTGAGAAAAAACTTTTTAGTTTGAGTAAGTCCCATTTGTTGATTCTAGTTATTAACTCTTGTGCTATGGGCGTCCTATTAAGGAATTTGGAGCCCGACCCCACAATATGTAGATCGGAGCCAACGTTTTCTTCTATCAGGTGCAGAGTCTCTGATTTGATATCAAGCTATTTGATCCATTTTGAGTTAACTTTTGTGCATGGCGAGAGAAAGGGATTCAGTTTCATTTTGTTGCACATGGATTTCCAGTTTTTCAGCACGATAAGAACCACATGATCATCTCAATAGATACAGAAAAAGCATTTGACAAAGTACAGCATCCCTTTATGTTCAAAACACTAAAAAAACTAGGGATAACAGGAACTTACCTCAACATTGTAAAAGCTATATATGCTAAGCCTCAGGCTAGCATCATTCTAAATGGAGAAAAACTGAAGGCATTCCCTCTCAAATCTGGAACAAGACAGGGATGCCCTCTCTCACCACTTCTATTCAATTTAGTTCTCAAAATACTAGCCAGAGCAATTAGACCGACAAAAGAAATTAAAGGCATAAAAATAGGAAAAGAAGAACTTAAAATATCACTATTAGTGCATGATATGACACTATATCTAACAGACCCAAAAAGGTCTACAAAGAAACTATTAGAGCTAATAAATGAATTCAGCAAAGTGGCAGGATATAAAATCAACACACATAAATCAAAGGCATTCCTATATATCAGCGACAAATCTTCTGAAATGGAAATGAGGACAACCACCCCATTCACAATATCCTCAAAAAAAAATAATATACTTGGGAATCAACCTAACAAAAGAGGTGAAAGATTTATACAATGAAAACTACAGAACCCTAAAGAGAGAAATAGAAGAAGACCATAGAAGATGGAAAAATATAACCTGTTCATGGATAGGCAGAACTAACATCATCAAAATGGCGATATTACCCAAAGTTCTCTATAGGTTTAATGCAATGCCGATCAAAATCCCAACGGCATTTCTTGTAGAAATAGATAAAGCAATCATGAAATTCATATGGAAAAACAAAAGACCCAGAATAGCAAAAGCAATTCTAAGCAGGAAGTGTGAATCAGGAGGTATAGCGATACCAGATTTCAAACTGTACTACAGAGCAATAGTAACAAAAACAGCATGGTACTGGTACCAAAACAGGCGCGTGGACCAATGGTAAAGAATAGAGGACACAGAGACCAATCCACAAAATTACAACTTTCATATATTTGATAAAGGGGCTAAAAGCATGCAATGGAGGAAAGATAGTATCTTCAACAAATGGTGCTTAAGTGGTATTTTCAATGATTTTTTAGTATATTCACAAATATACTAAATGTTAATACATTTTGATTGCCCTCAAAAGAACCCTTGTAAAATGAGCAGTCACTTTTTCATTTAACTCTTATTCAGTTAATATCCAGAAGTTAGTTCATAAAAATCAACTTTTAGTTCTTGTAGATTTACTTGTTCTGAATATTTCATATAAATAAAATGACACAATATACGGTCTTTTTCAACTGCTTCCATTTTTTTAGCAGAATGTTGTGAAAATTCATCAATATTGTAGTATACATCATAATTCTTACATTTCAGTTGAATAATATTCTAGTGTATGGATAAACCATTTTTTATCCATTTATCAGTTTATGGACAATTAATCTAGTTCCACTTTTTGACTGACATAGATAATGTTATTATGAACATTAGTATATACTTTTTTGGGATGATATGTTTCCATTCCTCTTGGTCATATACTTAAAAGTGGAACTGATAGGCCATATGGTAGAAGGTTATCTTCTAAAGAATGGCCAAAATTGTTTATACAGAAACAGTGCCATTTTAATGCATAAAGATTCCCATTTCTGACACATATGTTTTCTCTATGATAATTCACATGCTATTGCATATGAAGTGGTATAACATTGTGGTTTTCATTTGCATTTCTCAAATTACTAAAATTGTTAAGCATATTTTTCTGTGTGTATTAACCAAAGGAACTGTTCTTTCCAGAAATGTTTCCACTGCGTAGCCGAGTTTTAATTGGGCTATTTGTTTTTAATGTTGATATATAAGAGTTCCTTTTATACTCTATATAAAATTTCCTGATCATAAATATGATCGGTAAATGATTTATGATATCTGGGTTTTGTAAAATATTCTTGATATTGTCTTTGGTTGCACAAAATTTTAATTTTTGATCAAATCCAATGTATCTATTTAAAATAATCTTATTATATTTAGTTGTTTCCTTGATGATGACTTTAAATTCACCTCATAAATTCCTTATCAACTTATACTTCTGATTTATAATTATTTAATTTCAATGATATGAAAATGTTATTCAAATAAATCTATTGTGTTATATTTTGTGATATTATTATTATACACATTCCATTAATATATATTATAAATCTAAAAATATTGCTAATTTTACAACTTGACATAGTTTAATGTCTTTTAAAGAAATTGAGAGACTAAAGTGACCATTTTATATTTCTAATGAGAAGTCATCTATCTATTTTATTGGGGTTTCCTAGTAAGTGATGAGTCATTTTTCTTTCTGCTGCCTTCAGGATTTTCTTTTTATCTTTCAAAGGTTCTAATATGATGTGTCTTAATGTATTCGTGTGTCTTAATATAATGTTTTTGGTGTTTATTCTGCTTTGAGCTCACTGAGATTCTTAAATATTTATATTTTTCATCAAATTTAGAAAGATTTCACCCTTTATTCCTTTACATTTTGATTCTTTTTTATTTCTATTGCTTTATTGATTTTCTTTGCTTGATGAGATACTGACTTCATACTTTCATTTTTTTTTCTTTAATTTTCTTTAGGTATTTTAACAATTTATAATGGTTATTTTCTAATGTTTGATATATCTGAAATTTGAGCTCCACATAGAAGTAGTCTGTTGTCTTTTTTTTTTTTTTTTCTAATTTATGGTTGACACTTTCCTGTTTCTTTGTGAAAAGTTGACATTTTAGATGATACATTGTGTCAGTTTTAGAAATTGTTGCCCTCACCTAAGGCTTGCTTATTTGTTGACTTGACAGGGCTATTTTAGTAAAGTCTATACTTCCTCAATTAGTGTGAAACCTTTGATATTGCTTTTCAGAGGACCCAACCGTATGTGTACAGTCATCCTAAGATGGTTTTAGAAGTGGTTTTAGAAGGGTTTTCTTTTTCTCTCCCTGATCTCAACCTTTTCTTCCTCCCTTGGTTTTATTAACTGCTAACTGATTGCTTTATTGTTTTCAATAGTTCCCCAAGGAGTAAACTGCTCTACAGTCCAATAAATTAAGTTCTATATACTTTGAAAGGTGTATGTAGGCCGATCTTTTATATTGGGCTTTACTCTAAGAGGTCTCTTCTTAGCTTCTTCTTTCCTGTACTTTCCAGTAAACTAGATGAACTATACTTTAACAGATGTTTTATGAAGATATTTGCCTCTCCTTAATGGATTATCACCAAAACTTCTGTTGTTTTCAAGAAATCATAGCTGCAATATGTCCGGTTCATTTGCCACTGTGTGGTTCAGGAAATAAAAAGCTTTAATTGGCAACAAGCTGGCAAATTGAAAGATAGTAACCTTTTTCCTAGAAAGGCCATCTTGCTTACCCCTCAAAGGCACAAGCTGATATTAGGGTTTTACGGGAGGCATATCAGATAGATGGACATTAATATGCTTACAAATATTGACTTGGTCTGCTTTTTTGACACATATACTATTCATTTTCTACAGGTTATCATCTGTCTTGGGCTTGTAATTCTAAAGAAAGGTTACTGGTTAGAAATTTGTTTTTCTAGAAATAGCTAACTTTGCAATTTAAAGTACATAAAATGTGTGGTGAGCAAAAGGTAGATTTGTCAGAAAAGATTTTTCATACATTAGATGGTTTTAATCAGAAGTGTCATCTATAGCAAAGCTAGTAGGAGATTACTATTATATTGCTCAGGTGTGTGATCTCCAAATTTAGCCACTTTTTAAGTCAACTAAAATCAAGTAAATCAAGAGCTGTTTAGATGTTTAGATTTTTCCTTGATTACAGATTGAACTCCCTCTCTGTGTGTTTCAGATCAGATCAATTTCTTTGGGAAGAGCTTGGAATCATCTATTTATTTATTGTGGTCTGACTCTCTCCCTGAGCAAAATTTCTGAGTCACCTCTACAAAATTACATCCAGGTAGCATGGCCTTCTTCTCTCAGAATAAACGTCTGTTTAATAAAGATGGGTACTCTGTAGAGATGATAGCCATTAATCTTGTGAGTTTGCCTTGATTGGTATAGAACATATACTTTACAACTGAGATGTCATAGGTTGATCAGAACCCTAGTATTCTTGACCTGCTCTGCCTGGGGTAGAAATAATACCCTTAGGTTGGGGTTGAGTGAATAAAGGGGGCACTGACTGGCCTGAAATTTAGCTCATACCACATGGAACTTCTCAGATTCCAAAATAATGGATTATTTCTCCTGATAAGATTACAAAACCATTGACCAGAAGGTAGAGGAAAGTTATGGAGCCATACTTTTTGGCCACAATTAACCAGAGTGGAGCTTCCAACATGCTGAGTTTAGAGAGGAGGAGGTATAGTGTGAATCATGGTCCAAGTGCCACAGAATCTTGTTTTCATATAATATCAGATTTTCTTGATCAAATGTCTTTTTATTTGTGTATATTATTAGAAAAAAATTCTAGAGGTATTATTAATGATTGTTTAATCCATAATATTCAGCAATTATGGATATTTCTCTGGGGAGAAGTTCAGTAGAGTACCTCATGTTGCCATTTGAGAACTGTAATTCATGTTTTTCCATTAGGTAAGTGCAATATTTCTGTAGTTGGATGTCAAGAAGAGAGAATGTAAGATTAACAACACTACTATATTAAAGAAATACTATAGTTCTTCAAATTCAAAGTAAGTTCTTATACATCACATGGTAAATCTGTCTGTCAATTTCCCCCATCATTATTTTGTAGAAAATTTTCAAAGGTCCTGGAAAGAGATTAAAATGAATTAAACATATAATTGGATATTTTATCAATGATTTTAATTACTTGGTAATAGATTCATTATATGCTTGGTTTAGAAAAATAGAATATAAAATTTGATGTGGCTTTCAAAGAAAAAGCTACTTTGTAAATATGTGTATTTAATTCTCATGATCATGGAATAATATATCAGCCATGACATAAACACACAGTCACACACATAAAAGTAAAAATTTGATGACATAACCCCTTCAAGACACTTTACACATAGCCATGTTTATAGCCAAAATTGCACAGAAATATTAAGTAAATAGGAAAAGATTTAAATTCAAGACAGTTCCAAGTAACAATAGACCCAAGGCTTTGATATTAAAACAGTGTTTTAGCTTCCTGACTTGACATAAAGCAATTGAGTTTGCTTAGTTCCCCATCATGCAGCCATTATGTACTTAGTGAAATGGCCTCTTTTATTGACATCTATTCTCTTTCTATTCTAGTTATTCTTCTTTCAGCATTTTGGTTTATTTTTCCAACAACCTATAATTTTATCCAACTAGCATATGCCACATTGAAAAGGAAAATAATTTTATCTGTTCACCTATCAATCATCTGTTTCTCTTTCTATCTATGTTAGTTAGGTTTTCTGTACTGTAACTAAAATATCTGACAAGATCACTTAAAGATGCAAAAAACTATTTTGGGCTAACTTTCAGATATTCAGTTTGTAGTTGGTTGGATCTAGCACTCTGGTTCCAAGGTGAAGCAGAACATTATGACAGGGAGGTATGGTGGAGGAAAGCTGCTTACTTCATGGTAGCCAGGAATCAGAGAGATCAATAAGAAATAGCTAGGGCCACATAATCCCCAAGGTCATGTTGCCATTGACCCACTTCTTTCAGCCATGTACTTCCTGCCTACAGTTACCATCCAGTAAAGTAGTTCTCTAAATATTAATACATAAAATGGGTTAATCCACTGATTAGGTTACATCTATCATAATTGAATCATCTCACTCACTGCATTAACACAGAAGCTTTTGGGTGACACATCATATGTAAACCACAACTTTATCTATTTCCACATAGAAAATGCATCCATATACATATATGACAGTATTTTTGAAATTACCACACTGATTTACCTTTTCAACATAAAACTATACTGTTGTATGAATTTCCCATTCTTTAAATCAGTACCATTAATTAAAATAGAAAAAAAGTGTTTAATTTGGAGTTTAAAGTAATTGTTTTGATATCATAATAAAACAATAGTTTTGTAGATCATGCTTTCTTAGGAGAGATTTATATGATTTCTAAAAATTCTTTTTGTGAAACAGGAAATAACCCTAAAAAGTCTGAATCATATATCCCTATAAGCCATTATATATCTTTAAGGAAAATATTCTGAATTGCAATAAAAAGAGAAAGTACCCAATTATAAGTGGTTAAATGTATGAAAATTATGTTTTAAAATATTTCTCAAGGATTTAGTCTCTGTGTATGTGTGTGTGTGTGTGTGTGTGTGTGTCTGTGGAGAGAGAAACATAAATACATAAATATAGATTATAATTTTAAACGTAATTTATGAATTGAAAAATCTATAAATATATATGTGTATATAAATATATACATGCACATATACATATATATTCACAATAATATAATTATAAGCCTATTAAAATATGCATATTTTCATCTAGGAATTCAAATCAAAACCATAGTAAGAGACCACTTTATCCTCAGTGGGATGGCTATTATAGAATATGGAAAGAATAAAAGGTATTGTTGAGGATGTGGAGAAATTGGAATCCTCATATATTTCTGGTGGCATTAAACAATGGAAAACCATGGCTAGGGTTTGACTCAGTGGTAGAGCACTTACCTAGCGCTTGTGAGGTACTGGATTTAATCCTCAGCACAGCATAAAAATACATAAATAAAATAAGAGTAGAAGAAAAAAGATGCAGTCATTGCCTTAAAAAATGAAAAGAATTTGGCCATTTTTCAAAAACAGTAAAAAAGAGTTACAATATAGCACAACTGCCAACTACACACCACAAAAAATAAGAACTTATGAAAAAAAAACCTTATAGATAAAGGGTTATAGAAATACTATTTATAATAGTAAAAAAGTGTAAACAACCCAAATGTTCATCAACTGAGGGATGGAAAACTACTATGTGATATGTCCATACAGGGGAATATACAGTTCAAAATTACAAATAATTAATGGTATATGATACAGATTGAAAAATATTAAAAATCTCATTCTAAATTTAAGAAACTACATATAAAATACTATGTATTGTATTATTCAACATATATGAACTCTCTAGAATGCACAAATCTATACATAACAAAAAATACATCATGTATGTTGAGGACCTTGGGGAGAAGAGTGTCGAGAAACTGCTTATGTTTTGGGGGGTTTATTTTGGGGATAATGGAGTATTCTAGTATTAAATAGGTTTGATGGTTGAACAAATATTGTAAATATATAAAAGATCACTGAATTATGCATGCTAAGTGATAATCTTTATGTTATGCAATTTATGTATTAGTAAAGCTGCTACTTTAAAATGAATATAGGGTATTACTATTTGCCAAGATGTCACCTGACACAAACTGGGGAGAAAAAAAAAATCTTCTGACTATTGTGATGGTGAGAAAGGACATGGGAGCACAGAACAACTTACTATTAAATTAAATAACTAATCATTTTAATTTATTATTGTATTAAATAGCATAATAATCTAATATTTAATTATAACTTTATTGTTTCAGGCATCATTCTAAGCATTTTCCATGTATTAATTTCTTTAATCCTCACGATAACCCCAAGAGGTAATTACTACCATCTTTCTCATTTTATGCATGACAAAACTGAAGAAAATATAAATAGGCAACATACCAGATATTATGCAGCTTATACAACACTGATACAAGAAAGTTAAGCATCCTGGATTGAGATCCAAGTAATCTGACTTGAGATTCCATGCTATTAACTACTTTTAAACTAACTCTCATAAAGTCTAGTACTCCATTAAATTTCTATGACATCCCTTTTGAACTCCACACTCTTGAGTAAGAAATTGATAAAGAACTGGAGAAATACCCAGAATATCCCCATTATGTCATGACAGGGTAGTGCATGGAATTGCTTATTGTTTCCCAAGGCCTAGCTTGAAAAAAAAATTAAATGTCACTATTATCATGCCACAGACAATATGTCATGGGGCACACAGAGTAGCAATAGGAGAAGGAATTAATTAAAAGTATCTTCACAGTGCCCTGGGTATTGTGGCATAAGGGAGATGACACAGCTGAAATTTTTCTGAATAATTGCCAGAGATATGAAGCAAAGAAAAAAAAAAAGAAAGAAAAAAGAGCATCAGAAAAGGCCTGAGCCTGAAACAAAGACAAAATGCATTTGAGATTCCTTACAAAAAGAGGCCTATGAGTACTATGGCCTATAGAATTGCATATCATCCAGTTATATAGGTGGAGCCAGTCATTTTACAGTTGATACCTATTATAGTCTGTATATGGAATGTGCCCCCAAAATCTCATTTGTTGAATGTTAGGTCTCCAATACAGTAATGTTCAGAGGTTGAGCTTTTAGGAAATTATTGGATCATGAGTGCTTTCTCTAACCTCATCAATGCATTAATACATCTCATGTATTAATAATTTGAATCAAATACTGGAAGTCTGTGGAAACTATAGGTAGGTGAGGAATAGTTGGAAGAAGTAGGTTATTGGAGGCATGCCTTTGGAGACTATATATTTGTTTTTATCAGCCTTTTTTCACTGCTGTAACTAAACGAACCTAACCAGAACAATTGTAGGGGAGGTAAACTTTATTAGAGGGCCACGGTTTCATAGGTCTTAATCTCTTGAAGGCCAGTTCCATTACTGGGGTCTAGAGGTGAGGGAGAGCATCATGGAAGAAAAGTGTGGCAGAGGGAACTAGCTCACATGATGGTCAGGAAGCACAGAGAGAGGTTGCCACTTGCCAGATACAAATATATAGCCAAAGCCACACACCCAATGCCCCACCTCCTCCAGCCACAAACTACAACTTCAGTCACCACTCAATTAATCTCATCAGGGGATTAAGTCACTGATTAGATTAAGACTTTTATGACCTGATCATTTCTCCTCTGAACCTTCTTACATTATCTCACATGTGAGATTTTGGGGGGACCTCTCACATAGAAACCATAACATTTTACCCTGGCTCCAAAATCTCACACTTATATGATAATGAAAAAAATATATTTAGTCCATTCCCAAGAGTTCCCATAGGCTCAACAGTTCCAAGACTGTTCAAAGTTAAAGTGTAAAGTCTACTCTGAGTCTCAAGGCAATTTTACATTGTGAGCTCTAGGAAAATTAAAAGCAATTTACAAGTATCCAATATATAATGGTACAGAGTAAATATTTCCACTCACAAAATTATGAGTATAGAAAGAAGGGATAAAGCCAAAGTAAGACTGAAATCCAGCTGTGCAAACAAGTCCTGTAGTTCCATGTCTAGCATCTGGGGCATATGGCATCATGATGTTCTCTCCAAAGGGCTTGTGTAACTCTGCTTCCATGGCCTCATTTGTTAGAGGTCAAGTGGCCTTTTTGTTGGCTTGCCTTTTCTCAATTCCTGGATGATGTCCCACATTACTAGCATTTCTTAATTTCAGGGGTCTCCACTATAACTTCGGCTTCCTCCACACATCTCCAAACTTTGATTTCCCATGAGGTTCCTGGGGGTAAACCAACTTTGGCTAGCCTTCCAGGCCTTCTTTGAATTCTTGGTGGAAGCCACAGTAACCCCCTAAGTCCAGGATCATGCATTCCTGCAGAACTAGCACAATGTAGTTGACTCTAAGTTCTGCTGCCTTCTGAAGCAGAAGCCAAGGTCCAGGGACCCTGGATGCAGCAGCATCTCTGTGCCTGGATGGCTGAGCACATTGTACAAACTTCTGAGTCCTCCATGTGCAAGAAGGGTGCTCCACTGGTCTCTTCTCAAGAGAATTTTCACATTTACTCCATAGAGATTGAGGTGGGTGTGGTCTTGCCAGCTCCTGAAGTGGCCTCACCTATCTTTATTATTGTCTCTGGGCAAAGTCTTTAGCATTTCTATAATGGCAATAAGGTCCTTAACAACTGCAACTTCCTTAGCCCCAGTTTTACTCCTGCCTTTCAAGTTCCAGTTTTTCAATTATTTCTGCTCTGCTTTCTGCTACTGAATATCATAATAAACTTGGCTAAAAGCCATCAACAATACCCATGCCACTTTTTGAATGCTATGCTACCTAGACATTTCTTCTGCCAGATTAATAAGTCCATGGGTTTCAAAATCAGCCTCACAGAAAGTTTCAGGACATGGGCCAAATGCAGACAACTTCTCAGGCAGAATATAACACAAATGGCCTATAGTACAATTACCAATACTGTGCTCCTTTTCCACTAAACCCTCTTCAACCCTGTCTTCACTTTCCATGGTTCTGTTGGCATTCTGGTCTTCTGAGCTCACATCAGAATTGGACATTAAGCTCCACTTTACAAAAAACTAAAGCATTTCCAGCTTGCACTGCTAAACATCTCAAAATTCTTACCACCAATTCTAAAAAGCTCTAAAAGCTTCTGAATCACATGGTCATGTTAGTCACAGCAACGGCCCCACTTCTCAGAAACAACTTCTGTTTTAGTCAGCTTTTCTCACTGCTGTAACTGAAAAAACCCAACCAGAACAATTGTAGTGGAGTAAAAGTTTATTAGGGGGCTCACAATTTCAGAGGCTATAGTCCATAGAAGGCCATCTCCATTCTTCAGGGCTAGAGGTGAGGCAGAACATCATTGCAGAAAATTGTGGAAGAAGGAACCAGCTCACATGATGATCAGAAGCAGAGAGAGAAAGAGATCTCCAGATAAAAAATATATAGCCCAAAGCCATGCCCCCAATTGCCACCTCCACCACCCACACCCTAATACCACCACTCAGTTAATCCCTACCAGGGGATTAATTTAAAGATTGGGTTCAGAATCTCAAAACCCAATCATTTCTCCTCTGAACCTTCTTGCATTATCTCACATCTGAGCTTTTGGGGGACCCCGCACATCTAAACCATAACAATATTATTGCTCTCTTATCTTTCTTTCTCCTCCTCCTGCTCCTCCTCCTCCTCCTCCTGCTGCTGCTGCTGCTGCTGCTGCTGTTCCTCCTTCTCCTCCTCCTCC
>NW_026000261.1:12765461-12811373 GCF_001458135.2 Marmota marmota marmota
CTCCTCCTCCTCCTCCTCCTCTTTCTTATTCCTGGTTGCCATAGCTGAGCACATTTCCCCCACCAAAACCTTTCTGTCATGATGTGGTGCCTCACCTCAAATCCAGAGCAGTGGTGCCAACTAATTAAGAATTAAAAACTCTGAAACCATGAACAAAGACTTTATCTTTCCTCTTCTCAGTGTTTTGTCAACTAAGCATGAACTGAAAACTCTGAAACCATTAAATAAAACTATATCTTTCCTCCTCTAAGTTGTTTTTCTTAGGTATTTTTACAGCACTGAAAAGCTAATATAATACCAAAACATAACGTCCTATAATTTTGCCAGTTCAATTTCACAGTAACAGTAACCAGAAAATACCATTTATTTGCAACCTGAATTATGACATGTGAAATCTCTTGGGCCCCTTCCTCATGCTTTTCACTACTATCTGATATTCCTCATTCAATATCTTACAAGTTTCTTGCAGGTACAATTTATTAAAATGTTTCCTAAGACCTGCATTCCTTTTTTAAATTGCTTTTTATTTTTTAAATAAATGACAGTAGAATGCATCAAAATTCTTATTACACATATAGAACACAATTTTTCATATCTCTGTATATAAAGTATGTTTACAGCAATTCATGTCTTCGTACATGTACTTTGGAATATGATGTCCATCACATTTCACCATCATTGCTAATCCCCTGCACCCTCCCTTCCCCTCCCACCCCTCTGCCCTATCTAGAGTTTTTCTACTCCTCCTGTGCTCCCTCTCCCTACCCCACTATGAGTCAGTCAACTTATATCAGAGAAAACATTCATCATTTATTTTGGGGGGATTGGCTAACTTCACTTAGCATTATCTTTTCCAACGCCATCCATTTATCTGCAAATGCCATGATTTTATTCTTTTATTGCTGAGTAATATTCCATTGTTTATGTATGCCACATTTTTTTAATCCACTCATCTACTGAAGGGCATCTAGTTTGGTTCCATAGTTTAGCTATTGTGAATTGTGCTGCTATAAACATTGATGTGACTGTGTCCCTGTAGTATGCTGATTTTAAGACTGAGGAGAGGGATATCTGGGTCAAATGGTGGTTCCATTTCAAGTTTCCCAAGGAATCTCCATACTGCTTTCAATATTGGCTGCACCAATTTGCAGTCCCACCAGCAATGTATGAGTGTGCCTTTTCCCCCACATCCTCTGCAACACTTATTGTTGTTTGTCTTTATAATAGCTGCCATTCTGACTGGAGTGAGATGGTATCTTAGAGTAGTTTTGATTTAAATTTCTCTGACTGCTAGAGATGGTGAGCATTTTTTTGTGTATTTGTTGATTGATTGTATATCCTCCTCTGAGAACTGTCTGTTCATGTCCTTGGCCCATTTATTGATTGAGTTATTTGTGTTTTTTGGTACTTAGCTTTTTGAGGTTTTTATATACCCTAGAGATTAGGGCTCTATCTAATTGTGAGGGGTAAAGATTTTCTCCCAAGATCTAGACTCTCTATTCACCTCACAGATTGTTTCTTGTACTGAGAGGAAACTTTTTAGTTTGAGTCCACCCCGTTTATTGATTCTTGGTTTTAATTCTTGCACTACAGGTGTCTTATTAAGGAAGTTGGGGCCATATCCCACATGATAAAGTTTAGGGCCTAATTTTTCTTCTATTAGACAGAGAGTTTATGGTTTAATTCCTAGGTCCTTTATTCACTTTGAGTTGAGTTTTGTGCATGGTGAGAGATAGGGGTTTAATTTCATTTTGTTGCATATGGATTTCCAGTTTTCCCAGCACCATTTATTGAAGAGGTGATCTTTTATCCAATACTTGTTTTTGGTGCCTTTGGCTAATATAAGTAATTGTAATTTTGTGGGTTAGTCTCTGTGTCCTCAATTCTGTACCATTGATTGACCAGTCTGTTTTGGTGCCAATACCATGCTGTTTTTGTTACCATTGCTCTGTAATGAACACCCACATTCTTAACCTTTCTCTCTATTTTTTTTTTTGCTCTGTGTTTTCTATGCCACACATGTGAAATTTTTCAATATTCATCCTATGCATCCTCAAATTTTATGTGTTAATTACCCCTTTCCTGTGACACCATTATAATTAATATTGATTTTGTCTCCATCCCTCTTTCATTCATTTTGTCTTGTGTTCTTGCACCCTGGGATCACATTGCTAAATTACTCACACATAATCTTTATTATTTCAGACAGGGTATTAATTGCAAACAGCAGTTAATACTTATTGAGATTAAATTTGCAAATCCATTGACTCATACCATATGATAAAGACACAGACATTATCTAAAGAAGAAAAGAATGCAGGTGATTATTGATGATGAAGAGAGTCATGTTAGATTTAGCAGATCCCTATTAAGGAAGTTGTGGCCTAATCTGGCATAATGGAGATTTGGGCCTACTTTTTCTTCTATTAAGCACAAGGTCTCTGATTTAATTCCTAGGTCCTTGATCCACTTTTGAGTTGAGTTTTGTCCATTGTGAGAGAAAGAGATTTAACTTCATTTTGTTACATGTGGATTTACAGTTTTCCCAGCACCATTTGTTGAAGAGGCTATCTTTTTCCCAATATATGTTTTTGGTGTCTTTGTCTAATATGAGATAACTGTAATTATGTGGGTTTGTCTCTGTGTCCTCTATTTTCTACCATTGGTCTTCGGGTCTATTTTGGTGTTAATACCATGTTGTTTTTGTTACTATTGCTCTGTAGTACAGTTTAAGGTATGGAATAGTAATGCCCCTTGCTTAAGTCTTCTTACTAAGGATTGCTTTTGTTATTCTTGGTCTCTTATTTTTCCAGATGAATTTAATGATTGCTTTTTGTATTTCTATGAGGAATGTCACTGAGATTTTGATTCCTATAGTGCAAGAATTAAAACCAAGAATCAATAAATGGGATGGATTCAAATGAAAAAGCTTCTTATCAGCAAAAGAAATAACCAGTGAGGTGAATAGAATACCTACAGAATGGGAGCAAATCTTTACCACAAGCACATCAGATCGAGCACTAATCTCTAGAATATATAAAGCACTCAAAAACCTTAACACAAAAAAAAAATCCAATTAATAAATAGGCCAAGGAACTTAAAAGACACTTCTCAGAAGAGGATATACAATCAATCAACAAATATATGAAAAAATGTTCATCATCTTTAGCAATTACATAAATGCAAATCAAACCTACTCTAAGATTTTATCTCACTCTAGTCAAATGGCAGCTATTAAGAACACAAACAACAAGAAGTGTTGGCTAAGATGTGGGGGAAAAGGAACACTCATACACTGCTGGTGGGAATGAAAATTGGTGCAGCCAATATGGAAAATAGTATTGAGATTCTTTGGAAAACTTGGAATGGAACCACCCTTTTACCCAGCTATCCCACTCCTTCCTTTTTACCCCAAAGACTTAAAAACAACATACTGAAGGGACACAGCCACATTATTGTTTATAACAGCATAATTCACAATAGCCAAATTGTGGAACCAACCCAGATGCCCTTCAGTAGATGAATGGATAAGGAAACTTTGGTATACATACACAATGGAATATTATTCAGCAATAATAGAGAATAAAATCATGGTATTTGCAGGTGAATGGATGGAGTTAGAGAAGATAATGCTAACTGTAGTAAGCCAATCCCCAAAAAGCAAAGGTAGAATGTTTCCATTGACATGAGGATGCTGACACATAATGGCATAGAAGGGAAGCATGGGAAGAATGGGGGAACTTTATATAGGACAAAGGGGAGGAGGAGACGGGAGGGAGCATGGGGCTAAAAAGACATTGGAATGAGTTAGACATCCTTATGCTAAGTACATGTATGAAGACACAAATGGTATGAAAATACTTTGTGTATAATCAGTGACTTGAAAAATTTTGCTCTATATGTGTAAGACGAAATGAATTACTTTCTGCCATCATATACAACAAATTAGAATAAATGATAATTCATTTAATAAAAAAGATTTAGCAGATTCATTTTCTAAGCATTCATGAAACACAATTTCTCTAATGCATTTTCTTCCATATGTGTACATAAAAATTCATAGTGCAGTACCCATTTCCTCATCAAGTCCAAGTCTCTTTTTCTTGAAACTTGATATATAGTGGATTGATTATATGATTGTGCTAATGCATGGAAGATATAATAAAAGTATGTAAGTAGAAATGAGGTCATGTACCTAGTATAGATAAGTCATAAGAAGGAATATACGTCTATTTTGTCCATAAAATTCTGGAGCTTTGTGTGAACATGTAAAAAGATTGACTATCTGTAGGCAACCATGCTTTGAGAAAGTCTGAACCACATAGAGGAGAGATAACTAAGTGTTCCCCTTGAAAGCCTCAGCACAAGCACTAGAAATGTGAGCAAAGTATTTTTAAATGATTCTAGCTGATGGCTGCCCTGATCACCAAGAGCCTCTTAATTTTCTCAACAGAAGTTCCAGTTAGGATAGTGCTTTCCATGTTCTTTTTCATATTTTTGACTGACAGAATCTGTGTGCCTAATAGAATGGTTACTTTTGATACTGAATTTGGGATGAAATTTTTAATGCAGCAATAGTAACTGGAATGATAGAAAATTTGAACCTTCAATTGTTTTATTATTCATATGAAAGATAATTCTAAAGTGTTTTGCACTTCTACTCTTTATTATACATTTTAAATCATTTTTATTACTATAATAATGAATTTCAATATGCAGGGAAGTCAAGATCACTTGAAATGTGCCTATCTATATTCAAAGAAAGAACTGACTATAAAATATTTTCAGCCAGTATGAATTCTTAGTGGTATATAATTGTGCATGCACTTAAAGAGACAAACTTGAAAAAAAATCTTCAGAAAACATAAAAAAAAACTTCACCTGATTAAATCAATATTTAATAATAAATTAACAAAACGTATTTATTTCAGTGTTAGAGATCAAGTCCAGGTACTTGCTCTGCTTCTTGATACCACACTAGTCTACATCCACAGTCCTGTTTTATATTTTAATGTTCATTCATGATATTTCACATTATAGTGTCCTTTAGGTTAAAATAAATATTTTGTTATAAAGATTAAATAATGAAACAACTATTAAAAAAATATTATTTTAATAAATCTATTAATACTCATTTAAGAAAATGAAAAAAATATTTAAATTTGGGGGCATGAAAATAGAGGCAGACCCAGCAGTCATGCCTGTCAGGAGGAGGTTTGAGCCCTTAGGATGCAGGAACTCCAGTAATGATGACTCTCATCTCATGCACATGTCTAAGCGAAAAATATTATTTGCATTACATCTTGAATTTTCCTGGTATAAAAAGAATAAGGAAGCTTATCTGCAAGGTTTAGAGACTTAGAATGTTTGGGTAGACAAGAGATGCTTAAAAAATTGGAAACACAATCCAAACTTTCTTAATTCTTCCCAATTAATACCTTTCTCTCTCTCTCTCTCTCTCTCTCTCTCTCTCTCTCACACACACACACACACACACACACACACACACAAACTATGGATTAGCATCCACTTATCACAGAAAATATTTGGCCTTTGGTTTTTTGGGTTATTTCATTCTTTTTTATTGCTGAGTAATATTCCATTGTGTTTATGTACCACTTTTCTTTATCCATTCATCTATTGAAGGGCATCTAGGTTGACTAGGCAAGAATGTAGGAACTTTGGTTTTTGCAGAGGGAAATGAAGGGAAGTAGAGGGTGTGAATATGGGAAGGATGGTTGAATGAGATGGACAATATTATAATTGTTTGAAACTGAAGATAAAGTACCACTAAAAAGATATATATATATATATATATATATATATATATATATATATATNATATATCTCAGAAATACTGGATTTTCAACAAATTACCTTCCACAAAAGTGCTATTAAGTGAGATTGATGAAATTGTTAGGTGCATGTACAATAATGGCATAATGAATTTAAAGATTATGTATAATTATAATGCATCAAAGAAGAATCAGCAACCAGTAGGATAATAACACCTCCAGTCAATGACAAAACACTACATTGCATGAATCAAGTTTTAGAAATGCCAATTTGTGCACGTAGTCCCTAACTCAATCCTAAAATGAATATTCTCCTAATTCCCCAAAGACTTGAAAAGTGGTAGGTAAGATTGTGATTGCTGTGTCCTTCCTGGTCGCTAGACTCTCCCTAAAGTTTACTTACATTCTCACAAAAAAAACAGGGCTATTAAAAGAAATTACATTATAGATGGTGATGCATGCCTGTAATCTCAGCAACTCAGGAGGTTGAGGCAGGAGGATCACAAGTTCAAACCAATGTACATTTTAGTGAAACTCTGACTTAAAATTTCAAAGGAAATTATAAAAGGATCTGGGATGTAACTCAGTGGTAGAACATCCCTGGGTTTAGTTACCATTATCCTCCCCACCCCAAATAGTTAGATCTCTGAAGATAAGCTAGATCATTCAAAATTGCTTTATCTGAATTCCTCCAAGAATCTACAAAAAATAAGTATAATTCTCATGCAAAAGATTTTTCTGTAGAAGAAAAGCATTTGTATTTTAAAATATTTAAATTATTAATGAAAATGGAATTCTAAAAGTTAGAAGTACAACTGTGCAGTCATGTGCTATTTTTGTGTCATGCAAAAGAAAAAAAATAAATTCTTCATCACATTCTGGCTTTAAATTAAATTACTTTAATTTCAAAGTAATTACTATAATTGTTCAATCAGGAATGAGTAAGGTTTTTCTGTGAAGGACTACAACATTTTGGCACTCACAGTGACTTTCAGAGATATAATTTAATTCACAGATTTTAATATTTGAGGATTAATAGGTTAGTAAAATAATAATAAAGATTCAACTTTTTGTAATCTGTTATTAAATATTAGGATTTAATCATCCAAATTGAAGGATATTCTTGTTAGTTACAGTTACTGACATCGAAATTCAAAATGTATTGGCAAATGTGTTTTAAAACGTTTCTATCTTAAAGGATAAGGGGCGAGGGGAGGGAAGACTAGAGAGAAAATAGGAAAGGAAAATGGGGGTTCATGAACTGAAATTTATTTCCATGCCTCTATGATTTTTTCGGGATGAACCAAACTACTATGTATAACCATAAAGCTCTAATAAAAATTTCCTGTCTTAAGAGACTTTCTTTAGCGACATCCACAGAGAGTGAACAGTATAGAATGTGGAGAATTGTAATGGCTTTAGTCCTTGCAGTGCTAAGAATTGTTGATACCACTATACAGAGGCATTATGTAGTTATAGGGAACATAAGCAAGAGGAAATGATGTTAATAGTAGGAAAAAATCTAGGGTCCATATTGTGTGATTGTATTATGGGGCCCTAGAGCAGCCTAGTAGCCTCAAGTTCAAAGGAAAAAAAAATATTCAGGAATTTAAATATCTTTCATTCAGCACAATTGTCTACTTGAAAACCTATTATTACATGCAACTACTTGGTAATCTTGTGAATGCCTGTTTGATAATGATATAAGAACAATTATATTTAAAGCATTTTGTTTAAAAAAATGTAACCTGCACTGTGAACATGTGAGCTATAGCAACAAATCTGGAGATTTTTTTTCTATTTTAAATAGATGTACATATTATTAGAAACAATATAATTCAATGAATGTATGTAAGGTGTAATAAAAAATCAGAGTAATTAGCATTTTCATATGCTCAAATATTTAAAAATTCTATATTTTCATAACCTGCAGACATCATTAGTTACTTCAAAATATAAATTGTTGTGGACTACGTGTATTTAACCATGCTATACAATTCTAGAACTAATATCTCCTACCCAATTGTATTTGGTATGCATTATCTAATCTCTCTGTATCTCCAAATCCCTCCATACTTTCCAGTTTCTAGTGAACATTATTTTCCTCTCCTATGAAATCAACTATTTTATTGTTTAGAAAAGAAAAAAGAACATGTGGTACTTGTATATCTATGCTTGGCTCATTTCATGCTCATTTTATGATGTGCTTCAGTTTCCAAAATGTCTTAGAAAATGACAGGATCTAATTCCTATTGTTGGGTGAATAATATTCCTTTGCTCACACATACAGCAACATTTGTTTATCCATTCATTAATAATATATTGTTTATTATTATACCTTGGAATGTGATAATGCTGCAGTTAATATGGAGTGCAGTTATATCTATGATAATTCCAATATTTCCCTCAGATAAACACTCAGTCTTGGGATTGCTGGATCATATGTAACAGATTTATTTTTAGGTCTTTAGGGACTCCATATTATTTTTCCATGAAAAGTGAACTGATTTACATCCCTAATGACAGTTTATAATATTTCCTTCCTTTAAATACACACCAATAATTTTATTCATTCCTTTATATTATAGCCATTCTATCCAGGGTAATAAAATAGATCATTGCAATTTGATTTGATTTTTCTTGATGAATAATGTTGTATATCAATTTTTCACATACCTTTTGGCCATTTATATGTCTTATTTTTAAAATTGTGGGATCAGAAAACTTACCTATTTTTAAAATAATATTTTAATTTTATTCATGCATTATAATTTTACATATTAGTGGGATTCATTGTTTCCTATAATACCTCCATTTAAAATAATTTTATCATGTTTATATCCTTTCCTCTCTCTCCCCTCCTCATTCCCAAGGATACCCTTCTTTGCCCTATGTGTCTCCTTTTAATTTTCATGAGATCCCTCCCTTCCTTTTCTTACTCATTTCCATGTTAGAAGAAAACACTTGATTCGAAATTTTGAATTGGATTTATTTTGCTTAACATGATGCTCTCCAGCTGCATCAATTTTCCTGAAAATGGTATAATTTTGTCCTTCATACTTGCCTAAAACCCCATTGTGTATATATTTCACTTTTTGTCATTAACCAATTGGTGGACAAATAAACTGCTTCAATAATTTTTCTCTCATGAATGGTGCTGCTGTAAACATGGGTATGCATGTATCATTATAATACTATCACTTTAATTATTTTAGATAAATGAAGTGTGGTATAACTGTTTCATAATGTTAGATTCATTTCTAAACATTTGAAGAAATTCCACACTGTTTTCAATAGTGGTTGCACTAACTTATCACCTAACTAACAATATATAAGTGTTCCTTTTTCCCTGTAGGCTCATCAGCATTTATTATTATGTGTTCATGATAAATGTCATTCTAACTGGAGTAGGATAAATACTTGAAATAGTTTTGAATTTGATTTTTGTGATTGCTAAAGGTACTAAATATTTTTTCTTGTTTAAACATATTATTTCATTAGTGCATTTTGGAGCATTTCCAAAAAAGTTCATTTTGACAAAATCATACATGTATGGAATTTAATTTACTCCATTTCTGTCCTTTATTCCCTAACTTTACTTTCCTTCCTCCCTTCCTCTATTTCCATTTTACCCTTCTGGTATTTATTTAAGTATTTTTTTAAATTGGTGCATTATAAATATACATACAGTGAAATTCAACTGTGGCATATTTATACATACACATAGCATAATTTTATCAAATTTATTCTGCATTTCATCCACATTCATATCTCTCCTCTCTCCTTCCCTCTCAGTCTCCTTCTTCTACTACACTGATCTTCTCTATATCTTTATGATATTCTGCAATCCTTTTCCCTTACTTTGCTCTAGCCTCTGAATGATTGTAAGAGAAAATACTCAACCATTGACTTTCTGAGATTGTCTGTATAAATACACACACACACACACACACACACACACTGTTTGGCCATATATATTTCTTTTTTTGACTAATGTTCAGTTCATTTGTTTATTTGTCCATTTATTCATTGGGTTATTTGCTCCTTTTGGCAATGAGGGTTTTTTGTTTGTTTGTTTGTTTTTTGTTTTGTTTTTTCAGTTCTTCACATATTCTGGATATAAATCCTCTCTTGGTAGAGTAGCTGACAAAGATATTGCATTGTGTAGCCACCATCTTCGCGCTCTTTATTTGTTGCTTTGTTTTGCAGAAGGTTTTTAATTTAATACTTTTTATTTATTAATTCCTGGTATTATTTCATCATCATTATAAATCCTATTGAGAAATTCATTGACTGTGCTTATGTGGGAGAATGTTGAAACTGTGTTCTTCTGCAATTTGCAAAGTGTCTAGACTAATTACTAAGTCTGTAATAAATTCTGAGTTCACTTTGTGCAGATTGAGAGATGGGAATATACCTTTATTTTTATGTATATGGACAACCAATTTCACCTACACAATTTATTAAAGAAGCTGTCTTTTCTTCAATATGTTTTTGACAATTTTGTCAAGGATATTATAAATGTACCTACACGAGGTTTTCTGTATGTCTTATATTTTATTCCATTGTTCTATGTACCTGCATTTTTCTGTTTTCTCAGTGCCATGTAGTTTTTTGGTAATATATATCTGTGTAGTATAATTTAAAATTGTGTAATGGTCAATTTGAATCGTTAGTTTGATTGGATTAAGAGATGCCAAATATTAAGAGGCTTCTGGGTGTGTCAATGAGTGTGTGTCTAGGAATGATTGACATGTGTGATAATGAACTGGAGACCCTCCCTAAGCATGGGTGGCATGGTCCAATGGGATGGTGGCTTAGATGGAATAAAGTTGGAAGAACAACGAAGCAGCAGTAGATGCAAGCACTATTCTTCTTGAGTGGGTTCTTGGTTGCTGCTGTGATTACCTGAAGACATCAGACTCTTGCTACTTCACTCTTCCAAAGCAGCATCTGGTAGTGATTCTCCAGGAATTTTTCCGAAGCCTTTGAATGGAGACTGGGTTAGCACATTGATCCCTCTTGTTCTGAGGCTCTTGACTTTCAGACTGTTCAGATACTGCTTTCTTCAGCTCTCCAGCCTAAAGACAGCCATTGTGGACTATCCAGCTTCTGGTTGTGTAAGCCAATCTAATAAATCCCCTTTTTATAATCATACTTCCTGTTGATTCTTTTTCTCTAGAGAACTCTGACTAATAAGAATGGTGTCTTGTGATACCTCAAGTACAGCTCTTTTTTTTTCTCTCAAAATTGCCTTTCTATTCTAGGTCTGCTATTCTTCCATATTGTTATGGTTTGGATGTGAGGTGTTCCCTAAAAGCTTATGCATGAGACAATGCAAGAAGGCTTGTATGTGAAATGGTTTAGTTATGACATCCTTAAAACAATCAATGAATTAATCCTTTAATAGGGATTAACTGAGTGGTAACTGAAGGTGGGTAAGGTGTGTGTGGAAGAGTTGGGTCATTGAAGGCTTGCCTTTTAGGCATATATTTTGTATATGGCAAATAGAGTTTCTCTCTCCTTCCTGATCATTATGTAAGCTGCTTCACTGCACCATACTCTTCAACCATGATGTTCTGCCTCAGGTTGAGCCCTGAGGAATGGAGCCGGCTGTCTAAGGACTGAGACCTCTGAAACCTTGAACACCAAAATAAACTTTCCTTCCATTAAAATTGTTCTTGTCTGGTATTTTAGTTGTAACTGTGAAAAAGCTGACTAAAACATAAATTGGCCCCAGAAAAGGGGCCACTGATGTGACTAACTTGATCATGTGATTCAGAAGTTTTTGGAGCTTCTTGAAGGATTTTTTATTTTTTTGAATTTTGGAAAGTTTAGCAATGCAAACTGGAAAAGCTTTAGATTATTGTATGCAGAGCTTCATTGGCAATTCTGTTGGGAACATAGACAAAATGTGGCTAGAACTATGCATAGTAAAGACAGGGCTTTAGAGAAGGACTCCATTGGAAATTGGACTAGAGGCCATTCATGTTACTACATCCTGGCTAAAAAGTTTTCTACATTTTGCCACTGTCCTGAGACTTTCTGTGAGGCTGATTTTAAAAGTGATGCATTTCTTAATCTGTCAGAAGATATGTCTAAACAGCATAGCATTCAGGAGTTGGCATGGATATTGCTGGCAGCTTTTAGCCAAACTTATTGTGATATTCAGGAGCAAAAAGCAGAGCAGAAATATTTGAAAAACTTGGACTTATAGATAGGAGTAAAGCTGGAACTAAGGAAGTTGCACTTGTTAAAGTCATTGTAACCACTGAAGAAATGCTAAAGAATTTACCCAGTGACAATAAGAAAGATGCCTTGAGGGTATCTCAGGAACTGGCAAGACCATACCCATCTCAGGCTCAGTATAGTAAATGAAAAAAAATCCATTGAGAAAAGACGAGTTGGGTGCCTTGCTTACACAGGGCAACCTAGGAAGCTGTTTTACCATGCTCAGCTTCCAATATACTCTGAGACTGCTGAACCAGGGTCCCTGGACGCTTGGCTAATGCTTGTGATGGCTGCAGATCTTGGCATCAAGCATGTCTTGCTGATTCTGCAGGATTGTGCAAAATGCTGGAGTTAGGGGGTCATGGAAGCTCCCAATAGGATTTCAGAGAAATCCCTGGGATGCCAAGCAAAATGCATCAGGGTTGAAGAGAAGGCTATTTGTGGAGATGTGAGGAGGAACCTGAAGCTGCAGTGAAGATCCGTAAGATGGGGCATCAGCCGAGGAAAGGTGCAGATGGTGAGCAGAGACAAGCCAACAGAGAGGCTCTATGGGCTACAATCAGCAAAACCATAAGGGAGAAACTACACAAGTCCCTTGGAGATAAGATCATGATGCCATGTACTTCTGATTGTGGACGTAAAACACCAAATCCTGCTTCCTCAATTGGATTATTTTTTTAAACTTGGACCATCCCTTCTTTCTATTCCCCTATTTTTTTGGAATGAAAATATTTACTCTATAAGTTTACATATTGCATGGAAGTTAGCTCTGATTTTTATAGGAGCTCATGAAGCAAGTTTGCTTTAAGTCTCAGTGGAAACTTTGGACTTGCACTTTGGGGCAATTGTAACTGTTGAGACTACGGGGACTTTTGAAAATGGATTAAATGTATTTTGTGCTGTGAGATGGTCATGAACTTTTGGGGGCCAAGCGTGGAAAGATGTGAGGTATCCTCCAAAAGATCATTTGTGAGACAATGCAAGTAGGCTTAGCAGTGAAATTATTGCATTTTGAGATTCTTAACCTAATCAGTGAATTAATCTTGTGATAGGAATTTGGCTGAAAGAGGTGGGTCTTTGAGGGGGTGCTTTTGGGATATATATTTTATATATGGCAAATGGTGAGCCACTTACCCCTACCACACTTTTTCATCATGATGCTCTGCCTCTCATTGTGCCCTTAAGAATGGAGCTATCTATCTATGAACCAAGATCTCTGCAACCTTTAACTCCCAAATAAACATTTTCTCTAAAAGTATTCTTGTCTGGTCTTTTAGTCACAATAGTGAATAAGTTGACTAAAACACATATGATTTATCATTTTTCTAGTTTTGTGGGTAATGTAATTGGTATTTTGATGCTAACTGCATTAAATCTCCAAATTGCTTTTGGTAATATGGCCATTTAAACAATTTTAATTCTGCCTTCCTAGGAACAGGAGAGATAAAAGTCCTATGTCTTCTTCTATTTCTTCAGTTTTTTGTAGAGTTTTATCACATCTTTGGTCAACTTTTCTTTGGTATTTTTTGAGGCAATTATGAATAAAATTGATTTTCTTATTTCATTTTCAATGGATTAATTATTAATATATAAGAAAGCTAATAATGATTGTACTTTGATAATTTATCCTGTTAATTTATTGAATTTGTTGATCAGGTCTAGCAGTCTTCCAGGAAGACTTTTAGCATCTTCTAAGTATACGATTATATAATCAGCCAATAGTGATAATTTAACATCCTTCTTTCCTACTCATATTAATTTTGACTTTATTTTTTACACAATCTCTCCAGCTAAGATTTCCACTACTATACAGAATAGGAGTGGTGAGAATGGATATCATTGTTGCTATGGTTTAGATGTGAGGTGTTCCTCAAAAGCTCACATGTGAGAAAATGCAAGAAGGTTTGGCAGATATATGATTGGGTTATATCCTTAATCAATCAGTGAATTGATACCTGATGGGATTAACTAGGTAGTTACTGGAGGGAGGTGGGATGTGGTTGGAAGAAATGGTTCAATTGGATCACAGCTATGGGGTATATATTTTGTATCTGGAGAGAGGAGTCTCATTCTGTCTCTGCTATCAGATCATCATGTGAGCTGCTTTTCTCTGCTACACACTTCTCACATAATGTTCAGCCTCACCTTCAGCCACAAGGAATGGAGTTTGCTGTGTATGGATTTAGACCTCTAAAACCATGAGCCCCCAAATAAACTCTTCTTCCTCCACAGTTGTTTTGGTTGGGTCCTTCTTCATCACAGCTATGAAAAAACTAGATAAAACAATTTTCTTTTTCATGATCTTAGAGTAATTACATTATTTTTTTTCTCATTCAGTATGATATTAACTTTTATTTTGTCATATACAGCTTTTATAATGTTGAGGTAAGTTCCTTTTATCCTTAATCTCTTCAGTATTTTTATCATGAGTGGGTGTTGAATTTGGTCATTTTTTTTTCTCCATCTATTAAAATGATCATGTGATTTTTACCCTTGACTGTATTGTTTAGTGTATGTTGAATCAACCTTGCATCCTTGGAGTTCTACCATTTTGTTGTTGATGTGATTTTTTAAATGTGCTGTTGAATATAAATTGGTAAAATATTTTTTTAAAAATATTTATTTTTTAGTTGTAGTTGGATACAATAACTTTATTTTATTTATTTATTTTTATATGGTGGTGAGGATCAAACCCAGGGTTTCAAATATGCTTTGCAAGCACTCTACTTGGAGCCACAAACCCAGCCCAAATATTCCTAATATTTTATTATGAATTTTTGTATCTATTTTCATGAAAAATATTGGTTGGTGATTTTCTTTGCTTGATGTTTCCTTATCTTGTCTTTGTATCAGGCTGATATTAGTTTTATAGAATTACTATAGGCATGATATCTTTCTCTTTTATGTAAGAATTTTTAAAACATTGACAGTTTTTCTTTAAACCTCTGGTATAATTCAGCTGAGAATCAATCTAGACATGAGCTTTCCTTTGTTGGAAATCTTTTTGTTACTGTTTCAATCTCATTGTTTTTTATTGATCATTTTACGTTTTCTAGATCTTCTTGGTATAATGTTGGTAGGGCATATGTGTATAGAAGTTTATCTATTTCTTCTATTTCTTCTACATTTTCTAATTTATTGAAAATAAGTTTTCTAAATAGTCCTTATAAATCCTCTAAATGTCAGTAATATGTCTGATAATTTATCCTCTTTCATTCCTAATTTTATTAATTTTGTCTTCTCTCTATTTCTTTAGGTTAGATTGACTAAGGTTTTTTTGAATTTTGTTCATGTTTTCAAGGAATATTTATATTTATTACATTGATTGATCATATTATCTTCTGTATTCTAATTAATTTTGTCACAGATTATTATTATTTTTCTTCCTTTTACTATTTTTGAAAATGGTTTGTTCATGTTTTTCTAGGTGTTTACATACATAATTAAGTTGTTTATTTAGGAAGCAACTTTTTTATGTAGGCACTGATATCTATAAAATATTCTTAGAATCACCTTCATAGTTTCTTAGGGATTCTGATAAGCTGTATCAACTTATTTGATTCTAATACGTTTGATTCTGATTTCTTCTATGACCCATTCATTTTTCAAAAATATGTTGTTTAATTTCCATATGTTTATTTTTGAAATGTTTCTTGTCAATTTCCAATTTCTTTCTATAATCATATTAAAATTTTTGCTATGACTTGCTATCTTAGGAAAATGTTGTCTATTTTTGACAAGGTTCCACAAGCAGCTAAGCAGAAAGTATATTCTTTTGTTGAATGAAATATTCTGGAGATTCCTGTCAAGTCAATTTGATTTGTAGAACGTTTTAAGTCTAAAGTGTCTTGCTAATTTTATATCTAGATGAGCAGATTTTTTGTTGGAAGTATTGAAATCATCAAGTTTTATTATATTGGCCCTCTCTGAGCCTTTATATCAAATATTTTTTTGTTTTTCATAATTGCATTCAATATTAGGAGCATAAATATTTACTACCCATTTTCTTTTTATATTGTTCCCATTACTTGTGGGTAATGATCTATTTTGTCTTTGCTCAATAGTTTTGACTTGGATTCTGCTTTATCGGATATGTGAGTATTTGCTGTTCCTTGATTTGGGGCTTAATTGTTATGAAATACTATTTGCCTTTTTTTTTTTTTTGGTTCAACTTGGAATGTTTTGCCTGTGCAATGCTTCTTTTACAGGCAACACAGAGCTGGATTTTGCTTTTTAATTTAATCTGACAGCCTTTTAGTTGAAGAGTCGAGATAATTTACATAGTATTATTTAGAGAAGTATATATTATTTCCTGAAATTTTGAATTATTTCTAATGTTTATTTCAAAACTAACTTTCATTTGTTTTCTTTTATTTCTGGTTAAATTTATTCTTTCCTGAACTCTCCTGTTTGTTTTAATCTCTTTCTTTATACAAGAGTTTTTAAATATTTTATTTTTATATTTTAAACATTTTTTTGTACTTGGGATTGAACCCAGGAGTACCATACTCTAGAAACATATCCTAAGTCATTTTTTTTATGTTGAAACAGAATCTTGCTAAGTTTCTCAGACTGGTCTCATGATTATGATATGCCTGCAAGAGACTCCCAAGTCACTGGGTGTATATAAAATATAAAAAAAAAGAAAAGGGAAAAAAAAGAAAACCTGGGTAAATGATTTCTCAACTGCCACTTGTGATAGCCAAAAAGATGACACTTCTCAAAAAAATAAAATCAAATAACAAATGCAAAACAAATAAAAATGTTCAACATCTCTAGCAATTAGGGGAATACAAATAAAAACTACATTGAGGTTTCTTTTCACTTTTGTCAGAATGGCTATTATCAAGAAAATAAATAATAATAAATGCTGGTGATCATGTAAGGGAATACGTACATTCAATACAAGACTTCAAATTAGTAGAACCGCTCTAGAAAGCAGTGTGCAGATTTCTAGGAATGGAACTGCCATATGACCCTGCTTGCTCACTCCTTGGTATAAATCCAAAAGAACTAAAATCAACATACCATTGTGATACAGAAATATTTATTAGCAGTGTAATTCACAGTGTCTAATTATGGAACCAGCCCAGAGACATGACAATAGATGAGTATATTTTATTAAAAATGTGGTATATGTGTACAATGGAGTTTCACTCGGCATTTAAAATAAATGAAATTATGGCATTTGTCAGTAAAGGTTGAACCAGAGACCATCAAGCTAAAAAAAAAAGAGCTTTGTTTTATTTGCTCAGATTTTCTTTTACTATTTAATGTCTTTTGTGGTTCCATATAAATTTTAGGATTTTTTTCCAATTTCTGTGAAGAATACTGGGTATTTCAACAAAGATTTTATTAAATATGTAGGTTGCTTTTGAAACATTTTAACAATATAATTACTCCATTTCATTAATACAAATTGAATTTATACATTTTGTGTCCTATTCAACTCATTTTATATGTATTTTATAATTTATATTTTAGCAATCAATCACTTTTTTGATTAATTTTATTAAATGTTCTTTGTATCTATTTTGATTAAATTGCTTGAATGATTTCTTATAAATTAATTTTATTGTATAGAAAAGCTAGTGATTTTTCTATGTTGATTTTGTATCATGCTGCATTATTCAATGTGTTCATGAGTAATAACTGTCTTGATGGATTAAGTTTTTTCTATGTATACAATCCCAACATTTGTATATAGGGGTAGTTTGATTTCCTCTTTTTCTATTGGTATGCATTTTTTATCATGCACAATTATTCTTTGTTAAATATTTTTTAGTTGTAGTTGGACACAATTCCTTTATTTTATTCATTTATTTGTGTGGTGCTGAGGAACAAACCCAGGGCCCCATACATGCTAGGCAAGTGCATAAATACTGTACAGATGCAGCCATATCAATATTTATAGCAGTACTTTTTACAACATACAAGCATTGAAACAACTTAGATTACCATCAAAAGACAAATGGGTAAAGAAAATGTGGTATACATACAGAGTAGAGTTCCACTAAGCCATGAAAAATAATATTATGGCATTTGTCAATATGTGGATGGAATTGGAGACTATCATGCTAAGTGAAATAAGCCAGACATAGAAAATCAAAGATTGAATGTTTTCTCTAATATGTTGAAACTAGTCCAAAATAAGAAAAAAAGGCAGGATTCCATCAAAATAGAATAAACATTAGTGCAGTGGAGGAAGAGGAAGGAGAGTGAGGAGGAATAGGGTAAAGGAAGTACAGCAGAATGAAATTGACCTAAATTTCCTATGTACATATATGAATATACCACAGAGATTATCACCTTGGTCAGTAATTAATTAAAACATCTATAAGTAAACAGTAGAAAGATCAATAGAGTAGAGGGAAATGAACTGGAAAAGTATAGGACACTGATTCAAGCAAATTATATTACATGTTTCTATAATTGTGTCAAAATGAATCTTAATGTTGAATTAAAAAGAACTAATACAATTTTTAAAAAGAGAAAAAGATCTTAGAATACATAATACAATTGAGCAAAATACACAAATTCAACAAAATGAAAAGTAATTTTTTAAAGATAAAAATTAATACTTTTATCTAGACTAAACAAAAAGAGATGATTCAAATAAATGAAATAAGAAATAAAGAAGATATTTTATAACTTATATCATAGACATACAAAAGACCATAAGAAATTACTATAAACTACTATGAATTATGCATTAACAAATAAAAAAGGAAGAAATTGATAAATTCCTGAACACATATAACTTACCAAAATTTAATCAAGAATAAAAAAATACAGAAAATAATAACTGAAGTGACGGAAATAACGATGTTTCCCTTTAATGGACTGTCCAGAGACTGACTGCTTCAAGAATTAATTCAACAAAATATTTAAATTAATACAATAATAATAGTACAATTTACTCTGAAATCATTACATAAACTGAAAAGGAGATAAATCTACTAAATTCCTCTTATATGGCTAACATTGCTCTGATTTAAAAAAAGGTACACAAAAACTAATAACTATAGACCAATATCCTTTATTAATATAGACATACATTTCTCAGCAAACTACAAGGAAACTGAAACCAAAAGCAATTCAATAAAATTATACAAACCGGATGTAGTGGTGCACAACTATAATCCCAGCAGTTCAGGAGGGTGAGTAAGAGAATGTCAAGTTCAAAGCCAGCCTCAGCAACTTAATGAGGCCCTAAGAAACTCTTCAAAACCCTGTTTCAAAATTTAAAAAAAAAAAGAATTGGGGAATAAAGTCTGATTCCTACTTGTGCTTTCTTAGGATAATGCTCCCCTCTCAATATGTTCCCTCTCTCTCTCTCTCTCTCTCTCTCTCTCTCTCTCTCTCTCTCTCTCTCNTTGAAAGTAATACAATTAGTTAACATAATTCATTAATTTTTCTCTCTCTCTCTCTCTCTCTCTCTCTCTCTCTCTCTCTCTCTCTCTCTCTCTCTTAAGAGCCAAGCTAAGAAAAGAAAAGTGTGGCCCTGGAGAACCAGCCCTCAGGATGGGATTTGGAGTTGAATTATCAACCTGACTGGAAATAATTGGAATTCCATCTCTATTAGTGTGGTAATGATAATAATAACTATTATTATTTGTTTTTATTCTGCATGATGCTTTCTCACTTTTATAAAGAAAACATTTTATTCTGGTTGTTCTGTTTCATTTTATTAATAAATGTTTATTCTTCAATAACAAGAAAAAAAGGCTGGGGATGAGTCTCAGTGTTTAAGTACTGCTGGGTTCAATCCCTTGTACAAAAAAGTACACAATGATCAAGTGTGATTGATCTTTTTCCTGAGATATACATATTTTTTTCTTATTTTTTGAGTTTTTTATCTATTTGTTATGATGCTTTTCTGAAGTGAAAAATTTATTTTTTCTCCTTTTCAGTTGTATTTCTATTTTACCAGTAAGTTTTGTTTTTTCATATTTTCTCCATAATAATAGTTATTTTCTTTTTATGTCCATATTTATGACTCCCTTAAGCATTTATCATTAGGCTATACTAGTTTTGCTCTATTATAATCAAATACCTGAGTCTAGGTTACTGCTTAAAAAAATAGTTTTACTTAATTTATAGTATCTCAGTTTCAAAGTCTGGCAATGGCATTACCTTAGCTCTGATAAAGGTTTGATGTCAGATGGCATCATTGTGGTGTGAGTGCATGTGAGAATAATACATCAGTCACAAGATAAGAAACCAGAAGTGATTCAGTGGTAGGTTTAGAATTTTATTACAACTCACTCTTGAGAGAACTAAGAGTTACCACAGAAAATACTTTAATCTGTTCTGAGGGAAGTATCCCCAATTATCTAAGGACCTCACAATAGGGCCCACATTTAAAAAAATTGCACCACTTCACATATAACGTCACTGGAAAACAGTCCTTGAATGTATTATCCTTTGGGCTATAATATCGTATCCAAACTACAATATTCAATCATTCTAACCCTAGATTTATTTCCATCTCACAATAAGAAATGTATCCCTTTCATCCCTAATAGTCTCAAATTCTCTACTTCTCTAGGATCTCTTTAAAAATTCTGTTCCTAAGTCTCATTTGAAACTCAAGGTAAAACCTTGCCAGTGTGAACATGGAAAAAAAATCAAAGGACAAATTATGTGCTTCCAAGATATAACAGGAGGGTGGACATAGGATAAACATGCCTATTCCAAAAGGAAGAAGTAGTCAAACATAAATGAGTTACCAGCCCAAAGCAGCCAGATTTGCCATAGTAGTCACTAAATAATAACATTTTATCCTGGCTTCTTGTGTGCACTGTTGTGAGGGGCATGTTCCCAAAGAAATGGGCATCCCTGTCCTTAAGTCTTGTTGGTTATTGTCCTCAAGGCTACTGTTTCTGATTGCATGTTAATGTTTTCTAGATGTTCTTTGTTTGGAATTGGGTTCTCTCAAGGCTACTGTTTCAGGTTGCATGTTAATGTTTTCTAGGGATTCTGTGTTTGGGATTGGGGTCTCTGATAAACTTTGTGATTGTGGCATGCTTGGTGACTAGGAAGTTTCTGTGCAAAGACACAGAATGCCTGGCTTCTGTAGCAATGCCCTTCATGAGGAAACTCTGTGTTGGAATATTATCACTTTTGACCCTCATCTCAGGCAAACAGCTCCTGGAAATATAGGGACGTGTAGATATTCTGACTGTGGAAATGTATAGGGAAGCGTTCCTCTGGTAAGCAAACTGCTTGGGGGCAACTGGAACTTTGTTTCCCATGCTTGGAATGCTCAGTAATTTCTCCTTAAAGCTAGTAAGATAACTATACATGTGCAGTATAGTTTCTATGGTAATGTCCTTAGAGAAAAGGGCTCTGTGTCTTCATCAGCCTGAACTTTGATCTCAGTTTTCTAGCACCTGGGATGAAAGGGATACTAAATAAAAATGTAGTCATGGTTCTGACAACCTAATGTAACTTTTGATATAAATAAACTTGGCTGCTTGGAAGAGCAGCCACTTATTTTTCCTGTCTCTGCATCTTTTCTCTGTCTCTCCTTTTATTTTCCTTACAAAGTTTAATAGCTTTACTGAACAGACATTGCATATCACTGGTTGTTCTAACTTTCTGGCTTCTTAATGTTGATCTATGCTCATGGATCCACTAGTCATCACCCCACTAAGGGATGTCTGCAGCTACTCCTATTCTTCACCAAGATTCTACCTGTCCTATTAGGCCTTTGGTTGAAATATTAGTGGGTTGTATTCTGCATACCAGAAAAATGACCACAGAGTGGTAGTTGTCTGCCATTATCATGAGTTGTACATGAGCTCACTAGAACCATGGTTTCCTTGTCCATGGAGTACTTTAGGAAAAGAAAAATGCAGGATGAAGGTCAAAATGGTCCTGGGTATAAAGCTCATAGAATGAGCCTCAGGCTTGATACCTGAAACATCTCTGTCTTTCAGAGATCCTGGGCCTTTTATGGTAGCGGCAGCTTTAATGATATCTGAGAGACCTCTATACTTTTTTCCAATTGGCCTTATGACAAGCTTTCCTGCAAATCTCTTTAGAAACAAATCACTTAGCCTGCTCTTCTGTTGCCGGACCACACCTTTCTTGTGTGCATAAATACATGTTTTTCTTCATATTTTCCATAGCCAGACTGAATTTTCCAAATTTTTCTGCTCTGCTTCCTTGTATTCTCAGGCCTCATAATATATCTGACTAAAAATAGTCAATAATACTCATGCTTCAGTCTGAATTCTTTGTTGGATTAAAAAAAAACTTCCATCAAGTAAACTACTTGATAATTCTTATTTTTGCTCTTCCATAAGTCTTAGAGTATAGACGCAACACTTCTACCTTCTTTGCCATGGTGTAACAAAGATAACATTTAGTCCATTTTTTAATAAAACCTTTATTTCCACATGAAACTAGTTTTCTAATATCATATTCTTATCCTTCACCATAATCACCCCCATGAAAATCCCTTTACAACATCCTAGGCTTATTCTAGCCTGCTCTTTCCCACCTTCCCCCACCTGTTACTGAGTTATAAAATAAACACATTTCAAATATTGTTATAACCAAAATATCACATCTCAATATTAATTTTATGTATTAGATTTTATTTACTATGGTAAATAACCTGAGGCTGAGTACTTTTTTTTAAAGCTCATTGCTTTACAGGTTTGGTAGCATGGCACTGGCACAATCTTAGTTCTTCTGAGGGCCTGTGGTAGATGCATCATAATTATGTGAGCATGGGTAAAAGAGATGGATTACATCACCAGACTGGAAGTGAAAAAGCTATTTCTGGGACATGATCAAGCTATTATCTAAATATGTTCCCCTGAGGATTCCTCAGGGTTCCCAAGGGAATTCTCTCTTTCTCTTCTGTAGGCAGAGTCCAAAAGTAATGAAAAACCTTTACTGAATCCCAATTCTTAATGGTAATGTCACCTCTCACATAAACATACAGAACAAGCCTCCAGCAAAAACCACATTCAAACCATAGCACTAGTCTAGTGGTGATGAAATTCTCTATTATCTGTTTGTCAGGAGAAGACCTTTTCCTCTTTTGTTTATAAAGGAAAGATTTAAGAGGAATAGTTTTCTTGGTTGGAAATTTTTTTTCTTTGAGAAATTTGAATTTATCATTCTATTTTCTTCTGGCACATATTTCTGCTGGGAAATCTGCTGTTTATCTCATGGAAATTCCATACCTTGAAACTTCATAATTTTTCTCTTTGTAGAATTTTTCCCTTTGAGTTTTGAAAGCTTGACTATTATGGACAGTGGAAAGAGTATTTTGCTTTTTTGATTTTATTTTTTTAGTTGAGACTGCTTACATTCTTATGAATTTACTGGATCTGTATGTACACATCTCTTTTAAGAATTGGAAAATGTTAAACTGTTATTGCATTAACATTTTGATGCTTTCTATCCCCATGCCTCCTTCGACTGAGACATCCATAATGTAACTATTTGCTTTAATAATGTCTTTGCTGACATGTCATGGACTTTACTCAATTTATTTCTTCCTTTATTCCTGCTTCTCTTTCCTTTTTTTTGTTTTTGACTTAGTTATTTCAAAACACCTGCCTACAATTTCAGAAATCCATCTTCAATTTTTTTATAGTCTGTTGTTGAAGTTCTCAACTGTATGTTTATTTCATTGACTGAATTGTTGACTACAAGATTTCTGTTTAGATTTTTCTATAGTTTCTATTTATTGAATTTCACATTCATATGATGACTATTTTATTATTTATTTCTGTTATCTGCTGTGACCTGCATGGCATTTAATTCAGGTAACCAAACCAGGCAGTGAGGGGATGAAAAAAAGACAGATACAGAATAAGAGAAGAAGCTGGGGCCCAGTGGATATTACACTCTGGTGGAGTGCAATGACCTCTATCAGCTCAGCATGTTTATTATATGAGTTTTATTATTAAAAGTATTAGTGTGAGAAAGATTCTTCAAAGCAAGCAGAACCAAGGTCATGAGTATGAGAAGCCCATTTATGATTATCATATTACACCCATAACTTTCTACTCCCTAATAGCTGGCATCTGAACCTTAAGGTCAAGAACTGAATAACTCTGTAGCTGGCACAGAATCTCCCATTGAACAGGACATCACCATAGCAACTGGGCAGTCTCAAATTGACGCTTTCACACTGACAGTTCCCAAGAGAGGCATTGCCTCTGTCGCAGGACAGTTTAAGACTCATAATTTAGTAGCCATTCCCAACAGTTATCCATCTAAATTATCTTAAATCTCTCTGAATTTGTTAAGGATAATTATTTTTAATGTGTTTCCAGGCATTTCATAGATTTCCTTTACCATGGGCTCTGTTTCTGGGAATAATTGTGTTCCTGTGCTAGTGTTATATTTCCTATTTTTTCATGTTTCTTGGCTCCTTATGTTGATATCAATATACCTAGTTGTATAGTGATGTTTTCCAACTTTATGAAGAAGTTTTCATTGAGAAATTGATTGAATAAGATGTATGCTAGAGTGTTAATTGATTATGTGCTTTTGTTAATTTTTTGTTAATTGATTATGTGAACAAAGAAATATATCCTCCGCATAATTATTTTATTTGTAATCAATGACAAAGGGTATATGAGTTCATCAATGGTCAAGAATAAAGGTATTTTTGGAAGTAGTGATATAAATTTGCACTAGTCATGGGTACCGGGGTATTAGTGCTGATCTCAGGTACTGATCTCAGGTACTTGGTTATTAGTGCTGATCATAATGAGGCCTCTGGTAGGACTGACAACAGTGATGGGAGTTTGAGATTCTAGGAGGTATGTTTAAAGGCCACATGTTGATGAGTGTCAGTAGGAGTGGTGGTAGCTGCAGGGCCAGTAAAACAGGACACAGTATGTCATACAGTAATTGCCAAAGACAGTTCTGACTACTTGTTAGGGGCCCAGTTCATGGATATATATAACTTCCATCATTGTGTATGTGTATACACACACACACACACACACACACACACACTTTGGCACTGTGGAGGCAAGCACTGATAGCAGTATATCTTGGAGGTGGTAAAACTGACACTGGGTATATGTACCATGGGTCAGTACATTCTCAGACTCCACAATGGTGCGCACTAATGGTGGCTCTGAGAATCATAGCACCAAAGATATATGTATGGAGGGCACATCCTCAGACACTGCGAGTTGTATGCTGATGGCAGTAGTGGAGGTAATAATGCTAGAGGTTAGGGCCAAGAATGGACCTGCTCTTTTGTCCCCAAAGAGGCAAGTATATCCATTCATTTGGTTTTACATATGCCCTCCCTGCTCTACTGTGATGCCTCTTTCCTGTAGTGCAAGGCAGTGCATTGCTTTAGGTGTCAGTGTCATTATTGAACCTCGTGTATCTTGGATTCATCAGGTTGGAGCCTTCTGTGTAGGTGTGGCAGAATGTTTGCTGAGCCTCCTGGATGGATATGCAAAGACTACCAGCCTGTAGGGTAGGATGGACTCCAGCAATGGTTCCATTCCATGGATTTTGTAATCCTATAGAAGGGTGGATTCTAGGGTTTAGGAAGAGTACAAAATATGAGGTTCTTCTCTGAAGTAAAACAGTTGGATGAGACTCAGGGAGCTCCCTAAATTGGAATCAAAGCCTAAAAGGACTGAAAAACATTCTAGTTAGGTCTGCCAGTCCAGTGAACTGATGAAGAGCGCTAGGTATCTCTTATTTATTTATTTAACCATGGGGTATTTCCTTTCTGTATGTGAAACTGGGTTCATGGTTGCAGTGTACCTTTCCCTCCTTAGGCTATTACTCTAAGTCTTCATCTATGTAAGAGTTGTCATTACCTCCTTGATGAATTCCAATAATTTCTCTGAGTCACCCTTCTTGAAATGTAGTCATTACTATTGTTGCCCAGAACTTTGTGATGGGGGAAGCTATGGGAATATTTACTTAGCAATTTTGTGTTTCCCATATTTTTATGAGGGTAGCATTTGCCTGATATAAAACCACATAAGGATATTAACAGAAAATAGAATTACATACCAATATGTTTGATGAATATAGATACAAACATCTTCTACAAAACTAAATTTAGCAAAAAAATTAAGATGGTAATATGCTATGAAATTTGTTATTTATATATGGGATGTAAGGATTACCAAATATGTACAAAACAAACAATATGATAATAACTAAGAGAATAAAAAATAATTTGACTAGTCAGATGATTAAAAAAATGAGAAAAAAATTCATCTTTTTATGGTTAAAAATCACTCATCAAATTGTGTAGAGGAAGAATTTACCTCACACATAAAGACCATATATAAAAAGACCTAACATTACTCTTCACAGTGAAATTTGGAACCATTCCTCTATGATCTGGAATGAGACAATGGTTCCCCCTCTCATTATTGCTATTCAATCTAGTATTAGAAGTTCTTCTCAGAACATTAAATAAGAGAAAGAAATATATCCATAATAAAAAGAAGTGAAATTATCAATGTTTGCTGCTGAATGGATCTTGTAAATTTAAAACTCTAAAGACTTAGGGTTTACATCAACATAAAAAGTTTCTTCACTGAATTGTAAAAGTTCTACAGTGTAAAGAAACAACCTATACATTTACATACAATATTTTCAAGTCACACATCTGAGAAGAGAAAAGATAAATTTTCCAAATATATTGAGGATTCAAGAAACTTAATAAGAAAAAAGCCCTCTAATTTAGAAATGGAAAAATGACCTAAGTATACACACACACACACACATTTTCTCACCATTGATAATCACTGGGGAAATGAAAATTAAAACCACAAGAAGCTATTACCACATATCTGTCAGAATGGCTATTATTGGAGAAACAAATTATAAGTGTTGTTAAGGCTCTGCAGAAAGGGAACACTTGAACATTATTACTTTAAAGGTAAATTAGTACACCTGTTAGGAAAACATGCAGTCTCCTCAAACACTAAAAATAGAATAACCATGTGATCTAGAAATCTCACTGCAGGTTATATACCTAAATAAATTTCAATCTGTATAACAAATAGATGTCTTCATGCATATTCATTACAGAACTATTCATAATAGTCAAGAAATGGAATTCACCTAAATGTCTATTTATATATGAATGAATAAAAATGTATGTATATGTACTGTTATTCTATTCAATTTTAAAAATGAATAACCTGACATTTATGATAATATGGAGGAGATTAGGGAACACTTTTCCAAGTGAAAATAATACAGGTACAGAAAACTAAATATGTTACCATTTATATATCAAATCTAAAACCAACTCATAGAAGTGGATAGTAAAATGGTGGAAACAGACTAGATGGAAAGATGATGCACAAATCATCTAATATATCATATAGAAAGAATGAATAAAGGGATTTTTGAGCTCTAATGTACAGTGTGTTGAATATATTTAATGATTGCATATTTCACCTATCAGTATTGCTTAGATAAAAATATTCAAATTTTCCCATAGCAAAAATAAGTATTTGAAGTGAAGTATGCAAATTAACTTGATTGAAATATTATACATTGTTTGCATATGTTATACCATCACTTTGTATCTCATAAATATATGAAACTATAAATTGTCAATGTACAATACAATTTTAAAAATTAAAAAACAACAAAATCAAGAACAACAAAAGCATGCAGAACAAATTTTAAATCTCTTGTGAGAATTAGCAGGGGGTATTCTTTCATAATCTCATGAATTGAACTTACAGTGTGACACAATTGCTTTCATTATTCACTGCTGGACATTATTAGATGAAATCTGGAGAAATTGCCATAATCATTGGGACCATCAATCTATTATATACCATTACTGTTTCTTAGATCTACTATTGATTTAGCAGCAATATATCACCTCTTCTAATAACAATCTCATCTTTTAAGGTGCACGTCTGTAGGTTGGATTTACCATAAAGTATATCCAGAGATGGCATTGAGTACAAAACATTCTTGGAGGTTTAGGTTTATGAAATATAATTGAGGAAGTAGAATCAGGCAGGTAGAAAAAAACAGAGGGCAATACAGTCCTTCAAAGTCTCTGCCAATGTAAAAAGGAGCTCCACAGCAAAGTTATCCATTAGAGTCATCACTGTTTGGGCCATAAGATCTATCCCTTTTTGCCACTGCTATGAAAAAAGCCAAAAAAAAAAAAGCTAAGAGCTGGAGGATGTCAACTAATTATACTCCCCACAGCTGGGCAGTGAATTATTTGTTAAATTGGGAATTCTGTATTACATCATACAGAATTTGTATGATGTATTACATCATACATAGTTTGTAGATGCACTTCAGTCTTTCATTATACAACTCAAGGCATTGTTGCCATGTCTGCCATACAATGTCTGTGCCATTACTGTTGAATATTTAAATATTTTCTTCATATAGATGTGCAATCAGGGCCAGTCTCTTCCTCTCTCCTTGACCACCTTTTTCATGTCCTTTAGCAATGAATCTATCTTGTGCCTAACTCAGACTATTACTCTTCAAATTTACTTGTCAATTATCAGCAAGACAAATCATAATAAATGCTAGCAAGGGTTTGAGGAAAAAATCATACATTGCCTATAGAATTTCAAATTCATATAGTCACTATAGAAATCAGTATAGACATTACTCAAAACCTAGAGATGGAGTAAGAACATGACCCAGCTATACTACTCCTTCGTATTTGTACGAATTAACCAAAATATTAAAGTAAGCATACTATAACAGTACATGTATAACAATATTTATAGCAGCAAAATTTACAATAGCCAATCCATGAAGCCAGGAAAAGTGTCTATCAAAAGATAAATTAACAAGGAAAATATGGTATATATACACAAAAGAATTTTATTCAGCCATAAAGGACAGAATTATATCATTTGTAGAAAAGTGAATGGAACTGGAGAACATCATGCTAAATAAAATAAACTAGACTCAGAAGTAAAAGGTCATATGTTTTCTATCATATGTATAAGCTACATAGAGGGGGAAAATAGATATCATGAAAATAAAATGGAAATCAAAAAAGGTTGGGAGTTGAGGGGAGAGAAGATGGGGAGGATTGGAGAGTTCTGGGCTATGAATAAGACCAAATTATTCTAAGTGCAGACACAAATATATCACAGTGAATACTACTATTATATATAACTATAATTCATCAATAATAAAGTTAATTTTAAAATTTCCTCTTTCAGTAGGATAAATTGATTTCTGATTTCCTGCAACCCATAAGCAAAAAGATACCAAATTAACTATTCCACTCATTTGACAGAGAATGCAGGATTTTTTTTAAACCAGATTTTATTTGAACTTAATGTACTTACTATGCTTGGATGCCATTAGCAAAGTAATTATTTTATATTAAACTTATTTATAAATAATTATCTAAGAAACAATACAAATATTAAACATGAGTACTTTAAAACACACATACATAATAAATATGGAGAAAAACCTATGCTTACTATATTCAAATTTTTATATTTTATCCAGTACTTATTCATATTCCAATAAATATTTGGATATTAATGTTTCTCTTTAGTGATTAAGTTAAAATATAACAAATTTTATTACCAACAAACTTCAATGAATCTTCATGACAAATACCTGCAATTAATGGCTAAACTGTTGGTTCCTAAATTCTTATAATTAAACAATGACAAATATATCTTTACTTTTGTGTACTTTGCATCCTTAAATACATGATGTTTACTTATCATATTTAAGTCTAGATCCAGAATCTCCTAAAGAAATCATCATTGTGTTGTACCACTCAATACAGCAAGAAAACTCTGACAGCATGTAATACTATTAATCTGCAGGAAAAGTGCCACATTACAATGCTACATCAATCTGGGAAGCTGCTATGTCATCTTTGAACATGTATTGAGACTAGAGGGGAATAAAACTTTCTTGTGGACTAGTCAATATCTAAATGTTACTGTAAGAAATGACCTCATAACACTATTACAGCGAACTTGAATTCTAAAATTATGATGGAAGATCACAATAACAAGACATTATGCCTTAAAACAAACCAACAAAACAACTGTGAAAATTTACAAATAATTGTGAATTTCTAAAAAAAAATTAAAAATAATTTACTGTTCTCCTCTGACTCCCATATAAATTTGTTATAATGGTAGCAATTAAAGACAGTATGAATGAACACTATTTGCAAATGAAAGAAATATGAACGGTTATGCAGAAAGCCATGATATATATTCAAATAAATTAAATATGCAAAAGAGTTTGGACATCACACAACTTCTTTTTCTTTATTTATATATGACAGCTGAATGCATTACAATTCATATTACA
This sequence comes from Marmota marmota marmota, assembly GCF_001458135.2. Classification (NCBI taxonomy): domain Eukaryota; kingdom Metazoa; phylum Chordata; class Mammalia; order Rodentia; family Sciuridae; genus Marmota; species Marmota marmota. The sequence continues at coordinate 12,795,806 of NW_026000261.1, forward strand.
CATATAGAGCGCAATTTTTTCACATCACTGGTTGTATACAAAGTATATTCACACCAATTCAAGTCTTCATACATGTACTTTGGATAATAATAATCATCACATTCCACCATCATTAATAACCCCTCATCCCCTCCCTTCCCCTCCAACCACTCTGCCCTATCTAGAGTTCATCTATTCTTTCCATGCTCCCTCTCCCTATTCCATTATAAGTCAGCCTCCTTATATCAAAGAAAACATTCAGCATTTGTTTTTTTAGGATCTGCTAACTTCGATCAGCATTATATTCTCTAACTACATCCATTTACCTGCAAATGCCATGATATTATTCTCTTTTATTTCTGAGTAATATTCCATTGTGTATATATGCCACATTTTTTATCCATTCATCTATTGAAGGGCATCTAGGTTGGTTCCATAGTTTAGCTATTTTGAATTGTGCTGGATAAACATTGATGTGGCTGTATCCCTGTAGTATGCTGTTTTTAAGTCCTTTGGGTACAGAATGAGGAGAGGAATAGCTGGGTTGATTGGTTGTTCAAGACCCAGTTTTCCAAGGAATTTCCATACTGCCTTCTATATTGGCTGCACCAATTTGCAGTTCCACCAACAGTGTATGAGTATACCTTTTTCCCCACATCCTAGCCAACACTTATTGTTGTTTGTCTTCATAATAGCTGACACTCTGACTGGAGTGAGATGAAATCTTAGAGTGGATTTGATTTCCATTTCTGTAACTACTAGAGATGATGAACAGTTTTTCATATATTTGTTGACTCATTGTATATCATCTTCTGAGAAGGGTCAGTTCAAGTCCTGGGCCCATTTATTGATTGGGTTATTTGTTGTTTTGGTGCTTAGCTTTTTGAGTTCTTTTTTTTAAAAGAGAGAGGGAGAGAGAGAGAGAGAGAGAGAGAGAGAGAGAGAGAGAGAGAGAATTTTAATATTTTATTTTATTTTATTTTTTTAGTTATCGGTGGACACAACATCTTTGTTTGTATGTGGTGCTGAGGATCGAACCCGGGTCGCAGACATGCCAGGCGAGCACGCTACCACTTGAGCCACATCCCGGCCCCAGCTTTTTGAGTACTTAATATGCCCTAGAGATTAGGGCTCTATCTGATGTGTGAGGGATAAAGATTTTGCTCCCAAGATGTAGGATCTCTATTCATCTCACAGATTGTTTCTTTTGATGATAAGAAACTTTTTTTAGTTTGAATCCATCTCATTTATTGATTCTTGGTTTTAATTTTTGCACTATTAAAGTCCTATTAAGGAAGTCGGGGTCTAATCCCACATGATGGAGATTGGGGCCTAATTTTTCTTCTATTAGATGCAGGGTCTCTGGTTTTATTCCTAAGTTCTTGATCCATTTAGAGTTGAGTTTTGTGCATGGTGAGAGAGAGTGGTTTAATTTTATTTTGTTGCAAATGGATTTCCAGTTTTCCCAGCACTATTTGTTGAAGAGGTTATCTTTTCTCCAATGCATGTTTTGGCACCTTTCTATAAGATAACTGTAGTTTTGTGAGTTAGTCTTTGTGTCCTCTGTTCTGTAACATTGGACTACCAGTCTGTTTTGTGTCAATACCTTGCTGTTTTTGTTACTATTTCTCTGTAGTATATTTTAAGGTCTGGTATAGTGATGCTACCAGCTTTACTCCTCCTGTTAAGGATTGCTTTAGCCATTCTTGGTCTCTTATTTTCCAGAAGAATTTAATGATTGCTTTTTCTATTTCTATGAGGAATTTCATTTGGATTTTGATTGGAATTGCATTAAATCTGTATAGTGCTTTTTGAACTATGATCATTTTTATGATATTATTTCTGCCTATCCAAGAGCAAGGAAGACCTTTCCATTTTCTAAGGTCTTGTTTGACTTTTTTTGTCAGGGTTTTGTAATTTTCATTATATAGATCTTTTCACCTGTTTTGTTAAGTTGATTAACAAATATTTTATTTTAATTTTTTGAGGCTATTATAAATGGGATAGTTTTCCTCATTTCCTTTTCTGAGGATTTGTCACTGATATACAGAAATGCATTTGATTTATGGGGGTTGATTTTATATCCTGCTACCTTGCTGAATTCATTTACTAGTTCTTGAAGTTTTCTGTTGGAACTTTTAGGAACTTCTAGGTTTAGAATCATATCATCAACAAATAGTGCCAATTTGTGTTTTTCTTTTTCTATGTGTATCCCTTTAATTTCTTTCATCTGTCTAATTGCTCTGAGCAGTGTTTCAAGACTATGTTAAATAGAATTGCTGATAGAGTGCATCCCTGTCTTGTTCCAGTTTTTAGAGGGAATGCCTTCAATTTTTCTCTATTTAGAATTATGTTGGTCTGGGGCTTAGCATTGATAGGTTTTTCAATGTTGAGATATGCTCCTGTTATCCCTAATTTTTCTAGGGTTTTGAACATGAAGGGGTGCTGTGTTTTGTCAAATTCTTTTTCTGGATCTATTGAGATGATCATATAATTCTTACCTTTAAGTTTATTGATGTGATGAATTATATTTATTGGTTCCTGTATGTTGAACCAACCTTGCATCCCTGGGATGAAACCCACTTGATGGGGTGCACTTTTTAATATATTTTTGATTTTGATGTGCTAGAATTTTATTAACAATTTTTGCATCTATGTTCATTAGAGTTATTGGCCTGAAGTTTTCTTTCTTTGATGTATCTTTGCCTGCTCTTGGAATCAAGTTAATATTGGCCTTATAGAATGAGTTTGGAAGTGCTCCCTCTTTTTCTATTTTCTGAAATGCATTGTAGAGTACTGGTATTAGTTCTTTAAAACTTTTGTAGAACTCAGTTGTGTATCCATCCATTCCTGGGCTTTGTTTGCTTAGTAGGCTTCTGATGGCATCTTCTATTTCATTGCTTGAATTTTATGTTTAAATTCTGCATATCATCCTGATTCACTTTGGACAAAGCATATGATCCTAGAAATTTGTCAATGCCTTTGATATTTTCTGTTTTAATGGAGCATAACTTTTCAAAATAATTTCTAATTATCTCCTGGATTTCTGTAGTTTCTGTTGTGATGTTTCCTTTTTTATCATAGATGTTAGTAATTTGAGTTTTCTCTCTTTTTCTGTTCATTAGCATGGGTAAGGGTTTGTCAATTTAATTTATTTTTTTTTTTAAATCCAACTTTTTGTTTTGTCAATTTTTTTCAAGTGTTTCTTTAGTTTCAATTTCATTGATTTCAACTCTGATTTTAATTATTTCCTCTCTTTTACTGCTTTTGGTGTTGATGTTCTTCTTTTTCTGGGGCTTTCAGATGTAATATTCAGTCATTTATTTGTTGATTTTTTTTCTTTTAAAGAATAAACTCCATGAAATGAACTTTCCTCTTTGAACTCCTTTCATAGTGTCACAGAGATTTCAATATGTTGTATCTGTGTTCTCTTTCACCTCTAACTTTTTAATCTCCTCCTTCATGTCTTATGCAAGCAATTGTTTATTCACTAGCATATTATTTAGTCCCCAAGTGTTGGAGTAGCTTTTATCTTTTATTTATCATTGATTTCTAATTTTATTCCATTATTATCTGATAGAATGCAAGATAGCATCTCTACTATTTTTTATAATTGCTAAGAGTTGCTTTGGGGCATATATATGGTTTGTTTTAGAGAGGGATCCATGTGCTGCTGAGAAGAAAGTTCATTCTTTTGTTGAAGGATGAAATATTCTATATATGTCAGTTAAGTTTAAATTATTGATTGTATATATTGAGTTCTATAGATTCTTTGTTCAGCTTTTGTTTGGAATATCTATTCAGTGGTGAAAAAGATGTGTTAAAGTCACCCAAAATTATTGTGCTGTGGTATATTTGGTGTATTTGACTCTTGAACTTGACAAGAGTTTGCCTGATGCTCATAGATACTCCATTGTTTGGGGCATATATATTTATAATTGTTATGTTTTTTTTTATGTATAGTTCCCTTGAATAGTATGAAATACCCTTCTTTTTAAAATTTTTATTTATTTATTCATTTATTATTGGTTGCCTGTGACAGTACAATGATCTTGACAATTAATACATTTGAATCAAATAGGATATAATTTCTCATTTTTCTGATTGTGCAGGTTGCAGAATCACATTGGTCATACAGTCACCTATATACATACAACAATCATAATGTCTATTTTATTCTGCTGCCCTTCCTATCCCCCCTTCCCCTCCCCTCCCCTCCCAATCTAATGTGAAATACCTTCTTTATCCACTTTGATTAACTTTGGCTTGGATTCTACTGTATTTGATATGATAATGGAAACGTCTGCTTGTTTCCACAGTCCATGTGAGTGGTGAGGATTTTTTATTCATTTATTTTTTTTCCCCAAATTTCACCTTCAGTTTATGGATGTCCTTTCCTGTGAGATGAGTCTCATGGAGGCAGCATTTTGTTGGGTCTTTTTTTTTTTTTAATTCAATCTGCAATCTATATCTTTTGATTGGTGAGTTTAGGCCATTAACATTCAGGGCTATTATTAAGACACAATTTATATTTCAAGCCATTCTTCTTTATTTTTGGTATTAAACTGTCTTTATTTTTCCTTTGATTAGTTTTTCTTTTAGTGTAATATATCCCTTTGCTGATTTGCATTGTTTTTTTTTTCCTTTCCTCCTCATGGAATATTTTGCCAAGGATATTCTACAGTGCAGGCTTTTGAGTTGTAAATTCTTTTAACTTTTGTTTATCATGGAAGGTTTTTATTTCATCATCAAATCTAAATAATTATTTTACTGTATATAATATTATTGGTTTGTATCCATTTTCTTTCAGACCTTGGTTTATGTTGTTCCAGGATATTCTAGGTTTCGTATCTGGGTTGATAAATCTGCACATAATCTCATTAGTTTTCCCCTATATGTAATCTGATTCCATTCTCTTTAGGCTTTTAATATTCTCTCGTTATTCTGTATGTTAGGCATTTTTATTATAATGAGACTTGGTTTGGATCTGTTTTGATTATATACATTTGGCATCCTGTATGCCTCCTTAATTTGGTTTTCAAATTCATTCTTCATGTTTGAAATTTTTTTTTCATGTTATTTCATTGAATAGATTGCTCATTCCTTTGGTTTGGTACTCTATGCCTTACTCTATTCCGATAACTCTTAAATTTGGTCTTTTCATGTTATCCCATAATTCTTCAATATTCTTCTTATGGTTTCTTACCATTTTCACTGTGTGGTCTACATTCTTTTCAAGATTATATATTTTTTCTGAATTGTCTGAGGTCCTGTCTTCCAAGTGGTTTACACGTAATGCTTTTTATTGAACTTTTAATTTGGTTTATTGTTTCTTTCATTTCAAATGTTTCTCTTTGTTTTTTGTTTGTTTGTTTGTTCGATTTTAGAACCTCTATCTCCCTATTAAAGTATTTTTTTGCTTCCTGTGTTTGTTTATGGAGCTCATTTTCACAGTGATCTTTTTCTGCCTGTATTTGCTGTCTCATATCATTCTTTAATTTGCAGAACATTTTAATTATGTTCATCCTAAACTTGTTCTCTGTCATTTCTTATACTGTGCTAGCCATGGATTATAATAATGTGGTATCATGATTTGTTTGGGGGCACTTTCTTCCCTTGTCTTTTAATATTGCTTGTGTGTCTTCCCTTCTAGCACAGTAGATCCAAGATGTTTCTTTTTTTTTTTACCCTATAGGCTTAGATTGCCCCTCTAGGGATGGAATACCTCTCCTTTGAGTTGAAGGACAATGTTAACAGATCCCAATATAAATAATATACACCCTAAAAACAATTGTTTGGTATCAAGACTTTTATAGTTAGGTCACAATGTACAGAAATGGTGAATTCAAATATTATCTACAATATACTCAGTAGGTTTGTAAAAAGGTTTACAGTTTCTGATAGTGGACAAAGAACCAGGGGTGAGGAGTAAGATAATATGCTGAGAAGGTAGGACGTGAGGATATAGAGTTATTATATCTTAGGAAGTGTGAAAGAGAAAGATAAAGAGGAAGACTAGTAGTGAGAGAAGGGAGAGGAAGTAACTTTGGGTAGACAAGTAAATGGGAAGACAGTAGAGTACATAAAACAAGCACACATATGTGTTAAAAAAATTTAAATGTTAAAATAGTAGAAATTGGTGGGAAAAAAGAAAAAAAAAAGAATATACAACACAACTGTAATATACTATTCAGATGCTCCAGTCCTCAAAGTCCTAATTCATGCATACTATTTGGTTTCACATGTGCTGGGGATGTGAGAACAGGAGAATAGAGAGGGAGATGAAAAAAAAAAATCCTGAAGGAAGAAACAGGTATTGTTTTGGTTGTAGATCAGTATCTTTCCTGCTTCCCATCTCATCCAATAGTTGAGGCCATCTGTTGTTAGCTGATATCTCCACCCTCAGGATGGTTAAGGTAACCAGGGTTTCACTGTGCCAGGGTAGAGGTTGTTGTGGGGTGGGGTTGGTTAGAAACCATGTACCTGGCCAGCCGGAGTTCTGAAATGAGAGTTGTCCCCACTGAAAATGATAGTGAAGGTGGCCCAAGATGGAGGTGCCTGCTTTCAGTGGTAGAGTGTTGGGTCGGGTGGGGGGAGCTGAGCAATGATGTTGGACAATGAGTTCAGAGAGGAGCTTTGTGGCATGCAGTGTGTGGCTGTTGGCTGACTTCAGAGCCTGTGTGGGCTCTGTGGCATGCAGTTTATGGATGTTGGCTGACTTCAAAGCCTATGTGAAGTTCTCGGGTGCAGGCAGGCTACTGAGTGTAAGGAACAATCTCTGCTTTTGCAGAGTCCCAAGATTGCATCTAATAATGTTTTGAGTGTTTGTGTGTGTGTGTGTGTGTGTGTGTGTGTTTGATTGGCCATTCACTTGGTTGTTGTAGGTCACTGACTATTTTTCAGAGATATTGTAAAGTTGATTCAGCCTCTTTATATTTGGTTTAGGTATTCTTATGGGGGGAAATGAAGGCTTAGAGATTACTACACATCAGTGTTATTGAAGTGGCCCAATGTTATTATTTTAATTTAAAGAGAAAAATATTATAGGAAGGGTAACTTCATGAATAAGGGCATAAAAAGGATGTAGAAGAAAAAATTAAAGCTCATCTTTTGGAGATTATTGATAAAAATATAATAACATTAATAAAGAGATTAATATGAAATTTGTGATCATTGAAATACATTACATATTGATAATAACATTAACTCATTGTTTCACATGAGTCTCAGACACAGCAATGGTCAAAATATGTAGGCAGAGAGGTATGCCCTAGCCCTACTCAGAAGCTGGCAATGATAAAATTTGAAACTGAGAGGCTGAGACAAGAAGATCACAAGTTCAAAGCCAACCTCAGCAAAAGCAAGGGGCGAAGCAATTCAGTGAGACCCTGTCTCTAAATAGAATAAAAAATAGAACTGAGGATGTGGTCAATGGTCGAGTGCCACTGAGTTCAATCCCTGGTAACTTTCTTATAATAACAGTATCTTATAATAACAATAATATGCATAATCATAATGTACACATAAATATGTCAAAAAATTAAATAGGAAAAAGGAAAGGAGAAATTTTATTGCTATCAATATTTTCTTTCCTAAAACAATATATTTGAAAGACTTAAATACCAAGTTATGTTAATTGTATTTGAGTCAATAAGTTTAGATTATTACTAAATCTTTCCTACCTTTGGTTACACAAAAGCACATAAATAGTAATCTTGATTTTTCATTTTCTCTCATTTTACAAGTAGTTTAGTAATATACTGTTCCATTTATAAGTAGAATGAAACAATCTCAAGAAAAGTATATACTTTCCCCAGTTATTTTCCCAATAATGGTCTGGTGTCTCAGCACATGATGATATTAGTCATAAAGTACATGTAAGGTTTTTCAAATCTGTACTGATTATTAATTGTCTCTATATGTCTATATATGTAAGAAGTAAGAATTTGAGGTAAGAAGTTCCTTTTTGGTTTGTTCTTCTACTTCAGAATCTTATATGTCCTTATATATCATTCTACTGAACATTACTGGCTTGCTTCTCTATGTACCCAAGAGCAATTACAATAAATGATTGTCTGTTACAAGTTTCAAAATTTTAGTTTCAAATAATTTGGGAAAGAATACTTTGTTAAACAATAGCAACAACAACAACATTGAGTGGAATTTTATGTTCTAGTTCCTCTCTCTCCATTTGCTTAGTTTCACCAAAAATACTTCTTTATTTCACATTTTTATTTGAATGATATTAAAAAGGATAGAAATTTTAGGAGATGAAACAACAGAATTAAAGATTTCTGTATTTATATGTTAAGTATTTTAATAATCAAAGATACTATAAGTAATATCAAATCAAAAGGAATATATATATAAATATACACATATGTAATTATGTAATATTAGAGTACATCAAATACTCAAATTTATTTTCCATGGGAGACTAGGATGATTGCTGTTTTAGACAACTTTTTGCTGCCATGACCAAAGGACATGGCAAGAAGAATTTTGAGGAGGAAAAGTTTATTTTGGTGCTTATGGTTTCAGAGGTCTCCATCCATAGACAGACATCTCTATTCCTCAAGAGCTCAAGGTCAGGCAGAACATCATGGTGGAAGAGTGTGTTGGATGAAAGCAGCTCAGGACTTTACCAGGAAGCTGATAAAGAGAGCACTGTTCAACAAGAACAAAATATAAACTCCAAAGGAATGCCCCCAAGGATCCAAGTCCTCCAGTCACAAACTATATTTACCACTCATTTAATCTCTATCTGGGATGGCATTAACAGATTGTGTTAAGGCTCTGATAACCGAATAATTTCACCTACAAAGCTTCTTGCATAGTCTTATGAGTTCTTAGGGGACACCTCACAGCCAAACCATAACAATTGCCAAATGTATGTTGACACGCAGCTTATATGGTGTCTATTTATTGTCAATTTGATATTATTATGCTATTTTTTTCTGTTCCATATTTTATTCCATCCAAATATAACAATATTTAGTATTTGAATGGAAACAAAAAATCAGGATAAAATAAAATCTTTAATAATTATTTCTTGCATTAATTAAATACTGCACTTATTATATTCTGATCTGTATTCCCCATATATTTTGTTACAGTGAGTTGGCTGAATACAAACCAATTTCTAAAATCTTCATTTGTATATCATAAAGAAATTTAATTTTTAAAAACTAGTTGTGATTTAACAAACTTCAATTACAAGAAGCATATTTCTGTGTAATTTAGAAATAGTAAATGTTAATTACATTCAGTGTTATCTTTTTCATATTTTAAAAGGAGAAACAGTAAAATATGACATCAGTGTTTATTATCAAAATATTTAGCTTCCAAGTACCCGAATGAATAGAAGCTATTTTTATTTTTGTCTTTCAAATGTCACTTTTAGTAAAGTCTGTTTCTTGAACATATATTTTAAATTTCTATGATGTTACTAGTTTATTCATCAAATACTCATTTGAACTAATTGAAAACAGGAGAGTTATTTCCCAGACTTCATCTAGTCGTATTCCTAAAATATTTCATATTAATTGTACCTGGGAATGTTTCAGACCTAGCTGGGCACTAAGAAGTATGTTTTAAAGAGAACAAAGACCCAAATTTGTGAGAATATACTTTGTATACAACCAGAGATATGAAAATTTGTGCTCTATATGTGTAACATGAATTGTAATGCATTCTGCTGTTATATAGAAATAAAATATATAAGTTAATTAAAAATTAATAAAAATAAATAAATAAAAATAAAGAGAACTAAGAAGTTCAATTTTGATTAATTTTTAAATTTATTAGCTATACAATCTATGCTACTATTGACTATATAAATTTTATTGCTTGGGATAAATGATAATTTAGAACTTTTCCCCAAGTATTGTAAATTTGGAATAAGGGTCATGTATAATTTCTGAGCATAAATAATCTGAGAAGCAGAATATGCCTAGTAAATTTTTGCATCATTTTTCAGTTTAGATTTGGCTGAAACAAGAAAAAGGTGAAGATTAATTAAGGTGAATGTTTGGCATAAATAATATGATTACAGGTAACTTAGAAGCACTCTCCATAACTCTGATATCTTTGTCAGGCAATTCACACACACACACACAAAAAAAAAATCATGACAAATGTTATTGTGTCCTTAGTGAAATTTAACATTAGTCCCATAGATTTCAAATACCTGTGAATTGATTGACAGACTTGAAAAGTGTGACAGACTACGTATATAATCAGTAAGGAGAAAACTGTTGTAGTGAAAATAACAATGTCAATTAGAGGTAAGATCTGTATGTTTTTAGACAGCCTATGTTATATATCATTTATTTTTGTTAACACTGGATCTTCATTCACCCAGCAAATAAAAGTTGAGAAAGTAAAATAAGATGCTGATAATATGCTAGGAAAGTATATGATGATAGAGAGAGAGAAGTCATATCACAATCTTGTAATTAAACAACAAAGTATTTCTGTGTTAATCAGCTTGTTATCACTGTGACCAGAATTTCCACAAAGAACAAGTTAGATAAAGGAAATTTTTTAAAAAAAATATTTATTTATTTTTTAGTTGTAGTTGAACACAAAACCTTTATTATTTACTTATTTTTATGTGGTGCTGAGGATTGGACCCAGGGCCTCGCACATGCCATGTGAGCGCTCGACCACTGAGCCACAACCCCAGCCCAGATAAAGAAAACTTTATTGGTCTTCATGGTTCTGAAACATCAGGAGGTTTAGTCTATGACTGGCTGACTCCATTGTTGTAGGTCAGAGATTAGGCAAAATATCAAGGCTAAAATGCATGGTGGAGGAATGTTGCTCAATTAATGGCAGGAAGCAGCAGGTGGTGGGGTTGCAGAGAAGATGAACACATTCAGGGAATAACTCCACTAACCCACCTCTTCCAGCCATGCCCCACTTACCTACTGTTAAAACCCGGCATAGTAGTGCTTTCAAATTATTGATCCATGAATCCACTACTTATGTTACCTAATCATCTCCTAACCTAATCATCTTACCTCTGAACATTACTTGATCATTTAATTTCTGAACATCTATGCATAAGCAGGAGGTTTTTAGGGAAAACTCATAGCCAAACCATAACAAAATTATTCTTAAATGTGATAAATTAGCCTAATTCAGAAAAAAAATATGCATCTCTTTAACTTTAAACTGGCTACCAGTGTAGAAATATAAGCTCTATGATGAATAATTTGTGAAAACTTTCATACTTAATCATAAACATAAAAAAATATTATATTTTGTTTTCCATCTCCTCATTCTGTGAATTATTAGTTTTTTCTTTATATTCTACTTTTATGTATACTCTACAGTAGATACCTTTTAATATGAATCCATTAAAATGTACATGATAAAATTATATTTGACTAGAGGTCCCATGAATGCCTAAATCCTGTTCTTTAATAGTTCATTCAACACTACCACAACATCCATTAAAGGAATACATGAATAGATATCAATGACCAGCAAAAAATATAGACCCTATTTTAATAGACACTGGCCTGACTACAAATGTTGAGCTCTAATGAGTTATGGTCAAACTCAGTGAATACTTCTTTTGCATAGCCTAGATGCATCATAATATCTTTAAGCAAATATGGATAAACCATTATGTCAAATGCTGAACCTAACCTTATGTTTAATTTTTTAAAATCTTTTGGTTGTTGATGAACCTTTATTTTATTTCTTTGTATGTTGTTCTGAGAATTAAAACCAATGCCTCACATATGCTAGGCAAGTGGTCTACCACTGAGCTACAACCCCAGCCCTTAAATATTTATTTAACCAAGAAGTATTTACCTAGGAAAATGCATAAACTAGCAAGAAAAAGGGAGTAAGAATTTCAAATTCATATATTTCTTTGTATAATTCTAATTTTTCTTCATCATACAAGGTTATTAAATATTGGCATATAAATATGCCAAATCATAAGATAGTAAATAATGTAAATTATTATATTAAACAAATGTTTTTTATCTGTTACTAAGAATGTGATATCCTGCCAACTACAAATTCATAGTTTTTTTTTTTTTGCTTACCTTTGTAATTTTCTCTATCTCTCAAAAGGAATAACAAATCATGACTTCTATGTTCATATGGTATTTGGCTGAGAAACCAGCTTATCATCTATACTGAAAAATGGGAAACAATTATTCTTCATGACTTACTAATTGTGCTAGTCAGTTTTGTGTCACTGTGACCAAAGTACCTGACATGTAGAACTTAAAATGAGGAAGAATTTATTTTGCCTCATGGTTCAGAATTACAGTATATGGTCAGTTGGATCCATCCCTTTAGGTCCAAAATATGATAAACATCATAGAAAAAGTGAATGGCAAAGAGAAGCTCTTGGTTCATGGCAGCCAGGAAGTACACACACATGAACACACATATATAGAGAGGGGAGGGATCAGCTTGGGACAAGAAATAATTTTCAATGGCATGCCTAAAATGTTCTACTTCCTCCATTTATGCTCCATTGCCTACAGTCTCCATCACCTCCCAGTAATTCATTCAGGTATCAATGGATTAATCCACTAATGAGATCAGAATCATGATGATTCAATCATTTTCTGAGAGTTTTGCCTCTCAACATTGCTGGATTAGGGACCAAACTTTCAACACATGAGGTTTTGGTGAATACATCCTATCTAAACTACAGCACTCATCTAAAGTACTTTAATTAATCTCACATCTTTTACAGTAGCAATGACTGCACAACTAGTTTCAATGACTGTACAACTCATTGATTTATGTGTCAATTATTTCCACATATTGAATAAAAAAAATTAATTGCAGATTGTTTAACAAACCACAGTTGAATGGTCAGATATAATATTTGTAGAAGTCCTGTCTACAATTCAGTACCTAATTTTCAGCTAGTTAATGAACACAAAGGTTGAAGGTCATATATTTGGAATGCTGTGCCTAAACATGTCATGTAACATCTTATTGACCAATTATGAATAGCATATTTGTAACCTTCTGATTATAAGGAATTCACAGAGTTTTCAGAGACTGTATTTTTTTAAGATGTTTGGATTGTAACCATAATGTTATGATAAACATAATATTACATGTTTGGAAGCTAATCTAATTTTGCCTTTTAATTACATTAGTATTACTTGGCAAATGTCCAAGTTCATCATATTGTACATATAATACTATCACAACCTCTGTTAGGTATAACTTGACTTCAACACAATTGAGAAGTAGGCAAAAACATTGTATTTTACAGACTTTAATTAAATCAATCTTAACAAGATTCTGTTAATATTGATATTAATATTTATAATTGTATTTTAGAGCTAAAGATTATTTTAAGAACTTGATATTTTAACCCATAAAATTGTACAGAGAACCAGGCCCAGTGCTACAATCCTTAAAAAACAGAATAAGGATGCCCATTTTACAGAAAAATTCCATCAATGATGTGGATAGGCAAGTGTCTATGTATGTGAAAAATGTTAGTTCAAGTAATAAAACAATGGTTAATTCTTTGGGGGAAATAAGCCTGTTTCTGAAACTTTACATTAATTTAGTTAAAAGACTCAATATCTCAGAGAATAGAAATCACTTAACATAGTAATTTAAACAAAAAGAAATAACAAATGTAATCTATGTTGATTATTTTTTAGGTTTAATTTTTTGTATAGTTTTGAGTAAGAGAGACAATGTTTACAAAACAGTTCCAAAATTTTAATGAAAAATTTCAGACCCATATTATATTTCAGATAATTTTAAAATGTAATATGTGGTTATATTTTAATCCAATTTTTTCTTCATTTAAATTTTTTTCTAGTTTTAATAACTTAATATTTACTATTTTATTGGTAATGAAATGAACTTAAGTGAATCTTTCAATTGTTAATAAATACCTCACAAAACAGAAAACTTTCTAATATGCTCTTATCTTTCTAGTGCTCTAATTCTAAGATCCATGGACAAAGAAGATCTTTAAAAAAATTGATGTCTGAACATGAATCTGACTCCAAAATACAAAAATAATTCAAAATAAAATAATTTCTTACATAAATGTAGTACATACTTTTTCTTGCACATTATGAAGTTTGAAACATATTTTAACAAAATTTTGTATTAATATGTTAATATATTCCTCTAAGAAATTTGATAAGAAATTCTAGTGTAACCTGTTTGAATAAAAAAAAAATCTTTAAATTATTAGAAGTTTTCCATGAGTTATTTAGAATAGAAATGAGTGTTTTGTATGATTAATTAAATATTCAGTCAAGCAATAAAAACCTAAGTTAATTCAGGTGTCAAGTAACTCAGAAAAACATGGCTCATTGATATTGAAATGCTTAGTTTCAATATATTGTCATCTATCAGAATAGATTGTTGCCTTAAGCAGAACACAGTAGTGAAACACATCTGGTGTTTAGTCATCTAAATTCTATTCTCCTAAGTAATTATTACTTACAGAAAATTTAGACGTATAAAAGAGTCAACATCTTGAAAAAAATTGAGATATGTTGGGTCTGTGGAAACAGGGAAAAAGTGCCCCAAATTTGGAGCCACTTATAAGCTATATGTGTATTCAGGTGGTAGGTAAATTAATGGACTAAACAGGTCTGAAATTTAATTTGTCCTTTTTTGGGGAAATGTTTGAGTCATTTTTTAAAGTTTAATCATGGGCCATAAATGGAGAGAAAAAAAATTAGTGGAAATGTAACATGTACTAAATAGCTCCAGGGCAGTGATATTATATCATTAACATTTGTTCAATTTTTAATGTTTAGTAAGAAAAGTTGATTTAGAAAATATTTGTTGTAAGGTTGCTGTAATATGCTTTGCCCTTTTATACATGTTTAATAGAATTTGCCTTTCCTTTTATGCTTCACTGTATTATGACACTTATATCATTTTTGCTCTAATTCATTGTATTATTGTCAGAATTCAGTGCAAAGACATTCATATTTTCCATATTTCCTTCATATGATGTATAGCTAAAAATATAAGAAGAATATAAAAACAAAAGGAAAAGCTGCCTTATAAATAAGTCAGATGGTGTCTCTTACAGTAGCAATCTAAATTCTACATTTATTCTTTTCCAAACTAAAGATTTTTCTCAAAATATTCTATATTATAATTCATTATGGACGATATCAGTTCAGGCTCCATCCATAATATTTAGTGACTTTGATAAACAAGAATAAATTCATGACAAGTGAAACAAGCTCATTTGTTTACATATAATCATGGGTAATTAAAAATTGGTATGTGTTTGTGTGTGTGCATGTAATATGCCTATTTCTTTTAATTTTTTTCCCTTGGAAGTTTGGTCTATTTTGTGTATAAATGTATTAGTTTTAACTAAGCTTTGGATGAATATTCCAAGTGTCTCTTCAATTCTTGTGTGCTTTTATGTATGGAACACTTAAATTTGTTTCCTGTAAATAGCATTAATATTTTATATATAATTTTACACTCTTCATATTTAAGTGATTTAAACTATTGAAGCATTGTTTTATTTTGAACAATAAATTTTGTGCTTTAATTTTATATGTATATATATATATATATATATATATATATATATTCT
>NW_026000261.1:12814816-12881244 GCF_001458135.2 Marmota marmota marmota
AGTGGGGGGAGAGAAAGGGAGAGAGAAGGGAAACTATGGAAATGGAAGGAGACCCTCATTGTTACACAAAGTTACATATAAGAGTTTGTGAGGGGAAAGGGGAAAAAAAAACAAGGGAGAGAATTAAAACAATAGCAGATGGGTTAGAGAGGGAAGATGAGAGGGAAGGGGAGGGGGGATAGTAGGGGATAGGAAAGGTAGCAGAATACAACAGTCACTAATATGGTATTATGTAAAAATGTGGATGTGTAACCGATGTGATTCTGCAACTTGTATTTGGGGTAAAAAATGGGAGTTCATAACCCACTTGAATGAAATGTATGGAAGATGATATGTCATGAGCTGTGTAATGTTTTGAACAACCAATAAAAAAAAATACAATACAAAGTCCCAAGATTTTTCGAATTATGATTACTCTCATTTTTTACTAATATATTTTTTTGTTTTGTTGTGCTATTTTCTCTGTTAAGTATTTACTGTTTCAAGTAATAATAATTGTTTATGTATAACATATTTACTACTTTCTGAGGTTCAGTATTGCATCTTGCATCTCAGAATGCAATTATTGACATTCAATGGCAGTTGAATCCAACTATTATTTTTTCAACATCAGGGAACATTTAAATTTCTCATTCATTTATCCAGTGTGTTATTCCAGGTGTATTTCTTTTCTGAAAGGTAAAGTTACAAGACTTATTTTAAATGCTAACTTCTTTCCATGCATGATAAAATACTTTTCTCATCCACCACTGAATATTTAATAAAATATGGTGAAATCCAGTCAAAATCTTATTAATTTCATCAGTAAATATTTTTGTTTCCCACTACAATTTGTTAGATCATTAACAATCTCATACCACCAAATCAGCTTTTTTCTTTTTAATATATAATTGTGCTATGGTACATCATTTTTAAAAAAATTACAACAGATAAATATTATTAAATGGCCATATTACCAAAAGCACTTTACAGATTAAATGTGATTCCTATCAAAATCCCAATGGCATTCTTCACAGAAATTGAAAAAGCAATTATGAAATTCATCTGGAAAAAAAGAGACCCAGAATAACTAAAGCAATTCTAAGCAGGAAAAGTGAAACAGGTGGTATCACTATACCAGACCGTAAACTATACTAAGAGCAATAGTAACAAAAACAACATGGTCCTCGCACCAAAACAGGCTGGTAGACCAATGGTACAGAATAGAGGACACTGAGACCAACCCACAAAATTACAACTGCCTTATATTAGACAAAGTTGCTAAAAACATGCAATGGAGAAAGAATAGCATCATAACAAATGGTGCTGGGAGAACTGGAAATCCTTATGCAACAAAATGAAATTGAATCCCTATCTCTCACCATGCACAAAAGTTAACTCAAAATGGATCAAGGATCTAGGAATCAAACCAGAGACTCTGCATCTAATAGAAGAAAAAGTTGGCCCTAATTTCCATTATGTTGGGTTAGGCCCCAAGTTCCTTAATAAGACACCTATAGCACAAGAATTAAAACCAAGAATCAACAAATGGGACAAATTTTAAACTAAAAAGTTTTTCTCAGCAAGAGAAATAATATGTGAGGTGAATAGGGAGCCTACATCCTGGGAACAAATTTTTACCCTTCACACATCAGATAGAGCTCTAATCTCTAGGGCATACAAAGAACTCAAAAAGTTAAACTCACACACACACACACATACAAAATCCCACAAATAACCCAATCAACAAATGGGCCAAGGACCTGAACAGACACTTCTCAGAGAAGGATATACAATCAATCAACAAATACATGAAAAAATGCTCACCATCTCTAGCAATCAGAGAAATGCAGATTAAAACTACTCTAAGATACCATCTCACTCCAATAAGAATGGCAGCCATTATGAAGTCAAACAACAACAAGTGCTGGCGAGGATGAGGGACAAAAGTTACACTCATACATTGTTAGTGGAAAGGCAAATTGGTGCCTTTGGAAAAGGCAGTAGAGAGATTTGGAAAGCAGTAGAGAGATTCCTTGGAAAGCTGGGAATGGAACCACAATTTGACCCAGCTATTCATCTTCTCAGACTATACCCAAAAGTCCTAATAACAGCATACTATAGGGACAGAGCCACATCAATGTTTATAGCAGCACAATTCAAAATAGCTAGACTGTGGAGCCAACCTAGATGCCCTTCAATGTATGAATGGATAAAAAAGTGGCATTTATACACAATGGAATATTACTCAGCACTAAAAAATAACAAGATCATGGCATTTGCAGGGAAATGGATGGTATTAGAGCAGATTATGCTAAGTGAAATTAGCCAATTCCAAAAAAAAAAAAATGCCAAATGTCTTCTCTGATATAAGGGGGGTGACTCAAAATGGGGTAGGGAGGAGGAGCTTGAGAAGAAGATTACCTCTAGATAGGGAAGAGAGGTGGGAGGGAAAGGGAGGGAAAAGGGTAATTGCATGGCAGATGGAAAGAGACCCTCATCATTATACAAAATATATGCATGACGATGTGATGAAAAAAAAAATAAGTGTGTCACATTAGATTGGGTAGAGAGAAGTGATGGGAAGGGAGGGGAGGTGAAGGGGGAAAGGAAGCACAGCAGAATAAAATAGACATTATTATTGCTGTGGATATATACGTGACTGCATGACCAATGTGATTCTGCAACCTGTACACTCAGAAAAATGAGAAATTATATCCCATCTGATTCAAATGTATGATATATCAAGGTCATTGTACTGTCATGTGTAACAAATTAAAACAAATAAAAAAATTAAAAATTACAACAGATAAATAGAAAAAGGAATTTATTTATTTTTTATTTGACTTTATTTATTCTAACTAGTGATATATGAGAGCATGCTGCAGTCTGGCTGGGCACAAAATCACGAGCCACTCAAGCAGGAACAAACTTTATTTCCAAAACTCCCGCGAAAATGCCCCCACGCGGCCTTCCTCCCGGACACACTACACCAACAGGAAATCCCTCCTCAGGAATTCCCTCCTACCACACTTCCCCAACCGATGGGAACTCTCTGGGATTCCCGAGCTCCAAAGTAGAAGGCCTAGGCAGACAGCAGGGGTCTAATCTCCAATTGAATACACATCTTAACATAATCATTATCATCTCAATGGCTTGCTGGGGTCACTTTTCAACCAAAAATGCCATGCTTCATTCCTACTTGGTTATGGCTCTCAGCAAGAGCAGAATGTAATTCAATTCATATTGCACAAATAGAGCACAAATTTTCATATCTCTGATTGAACACAAACTTGAATCACACCATTCATGTTTTTATACATGTATTTAGAGTAATTATGTCCATCTTATTCCATTGTATTTCCTACCTTCATACCCCCTTCCCCTCCCTCCCTTTTGTCCTATCTAAAGTTAATCCATCCATTCCTCCCCTGCTCCTATCCCCCATCCCCATTATGAATCAGCATCTTTATATCAGAGAAAACATTTGGCATTTGGTTGTTTGGGATTGGCTTACTTCACTTAGCATATATTATCTAACACCATCCATTTACCTGCAAATGTCATGGTTTTATTCTCTTTTAATGCTGAATAGTATTTTATTGGATACATATACCACATTTTCTTTATCCATTCATCTACTGAAGGGCATATAGGTTGGATCCACAATTTAACTATTGTGAATTGTGATGCTATAAACATTGATGAGGCTGTATCCCTGTAGTATGCTGTTTTTAAATTTTTTGGGTACAGACTGAGGAGTTGGATAGCTGGGTCAAAAGGTGATTCCATTCCTAGTTTTCCAAGGATTCTCCATACTGATTTCTATATTGGCTGCACCAATTTGTAGTCCCACCAGCAATGCAAGAGTGTGCCCTTTTACCCAAATCCTCACCAACACTTGTTGTTTGTGTTCTCAATAGCTGCCATTCTGACTGGAGTGAAATTAAATCTTAGAATATTTTTGATTTGCATCTCTCTACTTTGCAAAAGACGTTGATTATCTTTTTCATATATTTGTTGATTGATTGTATATCTTCTTCAGATAAGTGTCTGTTCAATTCTTTGGCTCATTTATTGATTGTGTTATTATTATTATTCTTTTTTTGGTGTTCAGATTTTAAGTTCTTTGTATATCCTAGAGATTAGTGCTCTCTACCTGATATGCGTGTGGTAAAAATTTGCTTCCATTCTGTAAGCTCTCTATTCAACTCACCAATTATTTCTTTTGCTGAGAAGAAGCTTTTTAGTTTGAATCCATCCAATTTATTGATTCTTTATATTAATTTTTTTCACTACAGAAATCTTATTAAGGAAGTCAGGGCCTAATCTGACATGATGGATATTTGAGCCTTCTTTTTCTTATATTAGGTACAGGGTCTCTGGTTAATTCCTTGGTCCTTGATCCACTTTGAATTGAGTTTTGTGCATGGAGAGAGATAGGGGTTCAATTTCATTTTGTTGCATATGGATTTCCAGTTTTCCTAGCACCATTTGTTGAAGAGGCTATCTTTTCTCTAATGTATGTTCTTGGCACCAGTATATATTTTTGACACCTGTGTTTAGTATGAGATAACTGTATTTATGTGGGTTTTTCTCTGTGTCTTCTATTCTGCACCATTGGTCTACCAGTATATTTTGGTGCCAATATCAATCTGTTTTTGCTACTATAGCTCTTTAATATCATTTAAGTTCTATTATAGTGATGCCATCTGCTTCACTCTTCTTGCTAAGAATTGTTTTAGCTATTCTGTGTTTCTTAGATTTCCATATGAATTTTAAGACTACTTTTTCTATTTATGAGGAATGTCATTGGGATTTTGATTGGAATTGCATTAAATATATATAGGGCTTTTGGTAGTATAGTTGTTTTGAAAATATTAATAATGCCTATCCAAGAACAAGGTATATCTTTCCATCTTCTAAGGTCTTTTTAAATTTCTTTCTTTAACACTCTGTCTTTTCTTAGAGAGGACTTCCAACTCTTTTGTTAATTGATTCCCAAGTATTTTCTTTTTTGTTTTTGAGGCTATTGTGAATTGGGTAGATTTTCTCATTTTTCTTTCAGAGGATTTGTCACAGATATACAGAAATGTGTTTGATTTATTGGTGTTAATTTTATATCCTGCTACTCTGCTGAATTAATTCACTTGTTCTAGAAATTTTTGGGAGGACTTTTATGGGTCTTCTATGTATACAATCATATAATCAGAAAACAGTGCTAATTTGAGTTTTTCTTTTCCTAACCATATTCTTTAATTTCTTTCATCTATCTAATTGCTCTGACCAGTGTTTCAAGAACTATGTTAAATAAATGTGATGAAACAGGGCATCCTTGTCTTGTTCCAGTTTTTAAAGAGAATGCTTTCAATTTTTCTCCATTTAGAATAATGTTGGCCTGGGGCTTAGCAATAGATAGCTTTTACAATGTTGAGATAAGTATCTCTTATGCCTAGTTTTTCTATTGTTTTGAACATGAAAGTGTGCTGTATTTTGTTGAATGCTTTTTCTGCATCTATTGAGATGATCAGATGACTCTTATCTTTAAGTCTCTTGATATGATGAATTACATTTATTAATTTCTGTATATTGAACCAAATTTGCATCCCTGGGTTAAACCCCACTTAATCATGCTGCCCTATCTTTTGATATATTTTTGTATTTGATTTGCCAAAATTTTATTGAGAAATTTTGCATCAATGTTCATTAGAGATATTGGTCTGAAGCTTTCTTTCTTTGATGTGTCATTGACTGGTTTTAGAATTAGGGCTATATTGGTCTCATAGAATGAGTTTTGAAGTGTTCTTTCTTTTTCAATTTCATGAAATAATTTGAGGAGTATTGGCATTACTCCTTCTTTAAATGTCTTGTAGAGCTTGGCTGTGTATCCATCCAGTCCTGGCCTTTTCATTGTTGGTAGGCTTCTTTTTTATTATTTTATATTTCTTGAATGTTCTACTCATTATTTTTTATATCTTCACTGTGTAATCTACATATTTTAGAGGTCATATATTTTATCTTTATTATATGAGGGACTCTCTACTAAGTGGTCTAATCTGTTGGTGATGCTTTCTATTGAGCTTTTAATTTGGTTCATTGTTTCTATCATTTCAATGATTTTTAAAAAATTAATTTATTTTTTAGAACCTCCATATCCTTATTGAAGTAATCTTTTGCTTCCTGAATTTGCTAATATAGCTCTTTATCAAAATGATCTTTTGTGGCTGTATTTCTTATATTATTCTTTAAATCGCAAAACATTTTATTCATAAACATCCTGATCTCCTTCTCTGTAATTTTTTTTTCTCTTGTGCTAGCCATGGATTCTAATAATACAGTATCTTGCTTTGTTTAGGGAACCTTTTTTTCCTTTTATTTTCTGCTGTTTATGTGCCTTTCCTTCTAGCACTGAGAATTTTCAGCATTATGCTTTAGGCTTATAGTGCCCAGGTAGGGTTCTAATACCTCTCCTGCCCAGCCGGTTTTCCAAGCTGGGAGTTTCCACAACTAAAGATGGCGATGAAGGTGTTCCAAGATGGAGGCAGCTGCTTTCAGAGATGGAGTGTCAGGTTGGGTGGGGAGGCCCTGGTGGTGGTGTAAGGCAATGTGTTAAAAATACAGCTCTCAGGGCTGGGGTTGTGGCTCAGAGGTAGAGCACTCACCTACCATGCGTGAGGCACCAGGTTCGATCCTCAGCACCACATAAAAATAAAGATATTGTGTCCACCTATAACTAAAAAATACATATTAAAAAAATGCAGCTCTGACCTAGTGTGGGCTCTGTATGTGTTGTTGGGGCTGTCCTGGGCCTGTCTGTGCTCTAGAAAAAGGTAATTTAAGTAGTATTAAGTTAGCATATCTTTGGGATTGAATTCAAGGACACTTGACCACTGAGCCACACTACAAGCCTTATTTTGTGTTTTATTTAGAGACAGGTTCTCACTAAGTTGCTTGCTTTGGCTGTGGCTAGCATTGATATTGTAAAATACCTGTCTCAGCCTCTGGAGCTGCTGAGATTACAGGCATGTGCCACTGTGCCCATCTAAGTGAGCATATGTTATCCTTTCCATGTGAACACATTAAAAATGTTACGTATTCCTAATTCTTTTTAAAATAATCCAGTATTATTTCTCAGTGATGTGTAGTTCAGGTTTTAAATTATATCAGTATTTCATGGCTCTTGTAATAATATTCTATCACCAAGTTAAATAAGCTAAAGTTTGAAAAAGAATATACCATGAGTTTCATATTTCCCCCAACATGAATGATGAAACAAAAACAAAAAATGTACTTAGAAAGGATCACTAATAAATAAAATGGCTAATATGATTTGCAATACATGTTTTAAAAACTAAGATTTAAAGATAGATTTCTTGCTACTTTTATGCATTTAAAAAAACTTAAGAAATAATTTCATTAGTATCAATGTCATTGGGTTGGGTTTTTAAAGTTATTTTTTCAATAATCTTTTTTTAAAATTTATTTATTTTGTTTATTTATTTTTATGTGGTACTGAGGATTGAACCCAGTGACTCACATGTGCAACACAATTGCTCTGCCACTGAGCCACAACCCCAGCACTTCTATAATTTTTTAACAAAAAATGTCTTATGAATTTATATGGAAATGACACACTTTGGCATAAATGATGTATATGGGATAACATATTCTATTTCTGGTTGGTTACTTTTTAAAGCCTGTGGAAAATATCCCTTTGATCTTTGGTATTGGCAAATTCTTTAATAAGACTGTGGAGTGAAAGAAGATCCATATTGCCATATAAGCTTCAATTGGTAAGATTTATAATATTTCCTGATAGTTTTAATCAGATAGTCTTATCTGTCTTTGTTATGTCAAACAATTCACTACTTTAAATATAAGGAACTGATAATGAATAGCATAAATTTGAAGTAGTCATTATGGCTTTAAGCTCTGTATCCTAAAGAATGTGAGCTTGCATAATTTTTAACCAGAAGCAATTTGTAAAGGGAGAAATAACATCAGCCATTAAAACTAGCAACTGAATTAGAACCAATATAATCTTTAATCTATTTTGAATGCCAGCACCTTGCTTATAAATTTTGTTGGCAGTTTGTGAAATAAAAGAGCTACAGTGACCTACATACTTATCAAACATATATCATAGTAACAGATGAGTTGTTGCATGCATGATATTGAATGAATTACATTCTGGAGAGTGAAAAATTTGAGCAGATGGCAAATAAATATTTGGTTGTGACTATGAAACAATGCACTGTATTCCAAATCATAATATAATCAACTTACAGAGTTTTTAGGGTTGTTAACTAGATATGTTCTTTTCTCTATTCAGCCTTGGGAAAATTGATGTTCTTTTTGTGCATTTATTTTTTTCATTTATTTCATTATTTTTTTGAGAGTTTCTGCAGATAAGTGAATTAAGATACAAAATAAATTATATATTTGAAGAACTTACAGACCATAATCCTGCAGCAAAATTTTCTACTTTTAGTTCTTACATATGTAGAAATTGTGATTAATTCATGCATTTCATTGTCCCTTAATTCATCCCTTTATTTCTGAATGGGTCTTTTCAGTTTTTTTTTTTTTTTCACTTAAACATATTCCTTTTCAATAATTATTTCTATATTAATATTAAATACTGCTACTAATACTAATGTCAAATATTTTTATAAATCATTAAGTCCATATCTATCATCTATAGAATAATTTAATATTTGCCTGTATATCATTTTTAATATTTTCCCTGGGGGATTTATAAACATGACATTTTTCTGTTAACCATATTGTAAGTTTCTAGACGGAAAAACATAATAGCTACTTTCAAATTGTATTTTGTCCAACCTCAAAACATTTGACATAGTTGACAAACTATGATAAAAATATCATAGTTTGATATTTTTGTATCAAAATAGTAAGAGTATCAAAGTAGTAAGAGTATCACTTTTAGCATTTGACAAAGTAAGATAAAAATATCATAGTTTGATATTTTTCCTCTCTTGCCACAAATATATGAATAGAAAGAATGTGGCTTCTTACAATAAAGACAGTGTTCCTTATTAAATGAATTAGTCAGAATTTTGACAATGGATTTCTAGCCTCCAGAACACTGAAAAAATTAATTTGATGTGTATAATTTCTACTCTTTAGTGTTTTGTCATAGCCATCATAATTGACAATCTCATCCTTAATGTTTTGACACAAATTAACAGCTACATGGATTTCACTCAGAAATCCAAATTCAACATGTCTAAAATTATCCCTTACTCTCCCACCTCAACCAGTTTCTACCAAAGTAAACTCACCAAAAGGCAAGACTTTACACAGTCATGCAAATCAGAAAAATGAGCATTATCTTCAACTTCCTCCTCCCTTTCTCTCATAACATTTGATAAAACACAGCATCAAAATTCATTATAATTAGTAGTAAGAGTATCACTTTTAACATTTCACTTTAGACTGAAGAAAATGTTTCAGAGGAATCTACAAACATTGCATCAGCTCCCCAAAAGTGAATCAAATCATCAGCTCTGCAGTGACAATCTGAGGTAGTTACATGGGGAGGGGTGTAAAATAATGGAGGCAATGCAGCAAGATAGTATCAAGGAGAAAACTGAAAATATTGGTTTTAAGAATAGAAAGAAAAAAAATAATTGAAACTAAAGATGGTGGAAATATTGGATGTGCTATGGCTTGACATGATAGGAGAGAACTCTCATAACTTTGGAAGAGGAGCACACCTCAACAGGATGCACAAATCTAGGCTACTGAAAGTGTGAGGAAAAAGGCAGACAAGTCCCCACCCAAATTTTACAATCTTCAAAAATTGAAACTCACATATCATAAAGGGGGCAAAATTTCAGAGAAAGATTATTAAAAGTTCATTATTAAAATAAGTAAGGTTCTAAAAGAAGATATAAAGAATTGTTTAAAGAGAAAAAAGAAAGTGAAAGACCATTTCACTAAAGAGATAGATATTCTGAAGAGAAACCATTCTGAAATCCTATAAATGAAAGATATAATAAATCAAATAAAATTCAATTTAAAGTGTCACAAAACAATTAGATCACATACAAAATAAAACTTCAGACTGAGAAGATGGCAGATGGCATATTAGAGGAAGGGTGTACTCTTCAGTAATTCCTTAGCTCAAAATTTAAAAAAAAAAAGGAAAAAATAAAAACAAAAAAACAGGGAACCTGTGGAGACTGATCCTCAGCAAGGTGGGTGACTCAGGGAAATCAATGAAATTTAGCACCGAATAGTAAAATAATTATAGAAACACTAAAATTTGGAAACTTTGATCATAACATAAGAAATATGTTAGAGATATACCACCATGACTGGTAACAATAAGCATTTCAGAATCACTATTTAATCACTGAGGTGCGAGGGAGCACAGGCAGAGACAGAAATCATTGTGAGTAAAATTGACTTCTGTGAACACACAGAACTGACACAGAGATGGTGGGGGAAATTATTGTGTAAAAAGTGATTAAAATCATGTGGTTGTATAGCAGAGTCCGATGAGAATCAGAGTCACCTACAAGAGACCTATATGTTAGACTGCATGGCAGCAAGTACAGGCAGGTGATTGGGCACTCATAAAGAACTTTGCCAGACTGACCCAGCAATCAACTATTGTGAGATTCAGAGAGTGCCCAGAGCACTAAAATTTAAAAGTGCTGAGAGGACTGTGCCTTGGGTAATTCAAGGTGGGGGAAATTGAGAAAAGACAACTCTCTTTGTTGCTGGTATCCAATAAAAGGACTGGGAGGATGCCATTAACTGGTCAGACAATTGGTCATCTGCAATCCAGGTCTGATCCTGGGTAATTCAAATCCATAGCAATGAAATATGTGAAGCCTGCAAAGGTTTAGACTCTTGACCCTAATAGTGATTCAGGAGGCCCCTGAATCCCAGACATCCAGAAGAGATCAGCATTTCTCCAGCAACTGGGGTGTGGGTCAAATCTCAAATAAACACAAACAGAGTTCCAAAGTTCAGTCAAGACCAAACACTAGCTACTAGAACTTCAATTTTGAACTCTGCATTATCTGTGGTATGTTAATACACCAGATGTTCACAATCCTCAGTTCACTCCATCCAATACAGGAAGGAACAGGAAGATAAGAAGGACTAAAACCACCTTTTGATATTGACCACAAGGGATGGAAGTTTGGTGAATAACACAAAGAAATGGAACTTAACAATACAAGGGTTGTAACTCAAGGGTTACAAACCACGAAAATAAATACAAAGAATGCCAAAACAACACAGTCAATGCACATCTATTCTTGCTAACAATTTTGAACATCACAGTGGAAGTAAGTTTTTATTTCTTCTCCTTAAGAGTTGTTTTTCCTATTCTAACCTTTTTTCCACTTTGTTTAATTTAAATTTTATTTCTTTTATCTGTTATTTTTACCTTTTGTTATTCCCCATGACTATATATATATACAAGGGTGTGTGTGTTTGTGTGTGTGTGTGTGTGTGTGTGTCTGTGAATGTGAATTTGATATGTACTCACCTCATATTTGCTGGTAACTTGGTTTTTGTTTCTTCTACCGCCCCTTCATCCTTCTCTTTTCCACTAATAGACAAGTTTTTATTCCCATTTCCTTTCTTTCCTTACTTTATTACTTTTAGTATTTTTTTACTCTTCTAAATTTATACTGATCCTCTGCTACCTATCTCTTGCATATTCTCAGTTCACTTTTAACATATTTCAAGCTTTCTCTTCACTTCCTACCACATTATAGAACTGATTCTACTCTTTGATAAAATTATATACTATATATAAATCTTATCCCATCATGTTATTATTATTATTAATACTATGGATGATATAATAAATATCTGCTTATCTGGTATTCAATGACTGCTATATTTTATGGTTGTTTGTGCCTAGGTTAAATTCTGACCTCACTATTCATTGACAGGTAGTAATTAATATTATAGATGTCAAGGTAGACACCAGATCTTTATTTCAAGGCTGCAAAGCAAATTATTAGTGTTATTGTTATTCTTTGCTTCCACTTTCTCTAAGAGGAGCTGGGAAGTGATTGGGATAGTCCATTTTCCAGTGTAGATACCCTGCTGCTGTGCAATACAGCTCAACCAGGTAAGAGTGCATCTCTTTCGACATAAGAACTAACCCTACTAAAGTCATAAAAATACTTCAACAAATAGAATAGAAAAGATTAAAATCCCAACCAACAATGAGATTCCAAGTAGGAACAACTAGAGGGAAATCTCAGGTCCCACACATGCAGCAAAATCTCAGGTTCACTCATGCAGCAAAAACAGACAGAATTCCCTAGAATAAAAAAAAAATTATAACAATGCACCAAAGATCATGTTTATAAAATAGGAAGTGGAATCCATCCCAACTGATGCACAAACCCAACTCATTTGAAAAAAAAAAAAAAGTCCTACCAAAATTCATGATCCCTCAACAAAGGCAACCACAGATATGGAAGTGAATAGAATTTAAAAAAAATACAATTTAAAAACAGATAATTAAAATGTTCAATGAACTACAACATCTAAGAAAAAATTTAAAAAGCATATACAGGGGGCTGGGGTTGTAGCTCAGTGGTAGAGTGCTTGCCTTGCACATGTGAGGCACTGGGTTCAATCCTCAGCACCACATTAAAATAAAAAAGTAAACAAAATAAAGATTAAAAAGAAAACTTTTTTAAAAAGAGCATATACAGAAGGTGAAATACCATTTCAATAAAAAAAATATATTGAAAAGAAGACAGTCAGAACTCCTAAAATAAAAGGCAAAAAAGTCAAATAAAAATATATATTCGAAAGTACCATTACAAAATAGATTGTATAGAAAATAGAACTCCAGGCATAAATACAGAACATCAGGCTTGAATGCAAGGTACATAAATTTGAATACTCAGCAGGATACACACACACACACACACACACACACACTCTTGGACAACAAAAGACTAAACCTTACAGACATTGGGATAAAAATTGACATGGAAATAGAGACTAAAGGCATTAAGAAATTCTTCAATAAGATAATAGCAGAAAACTTTACTCATCTTAGAAATATAATAGACATCCACAAGCAGAAGGTGCATAGAATATATAATAGACAAATCAAAAACACATTGTAATCAAAATGAATAACTTAGAAAATAAGGAACTAATACTGAACACTGCAAGAGGAAAACATCAGGTCACATTTATAGGGACACCAACAAGGCTTATTTCTAACTTCTCAACTCAGACCCTGGGATTATATTTTCCAAGCCCTAGAAGAAAACAGTTCACAGCTATGATTTCTCTATCCAGAAAAACTGTTTCAAAATTGATAAGGAATTAAAACAATTTCATGATAAGGACAAACTAAAAAAAAAAAAAACGACCACTAAGCTAGCACTAATAAATAAATAAACAAACACATAAAAATCTAACGATACACTATACATAGAATAACTCAAACCCCAAAGCTCACAAATACTTGAAGCTGACTAGAAGAACAACTCATTTAATAAAAAATCAAGATCAAAATAATAATAGCCAACAGTTCTAAGTGGCAGAAACCACCACCATATGTCCATACTAACATGGAATGTAAATGGCCTCAACTCTCAAATTAAAGGACATGATTGGCAGAATTGTTTAAAAACGAGATTCAATCTGGGCATGGTGTCACATGTCTGTAATCCCTGAGGCCCAGGAAGCTGAGACAAGATCATCATGAATTCAAAGTCAGCATCAGAATCTTATTGAGACCTTAAGGAACTTAGTGAGACCCAGTCTCAAAATTAAAAATAAATAAATAAAAAGAATTTAGTATGTGGCTCGGTGATTAAGCACCCCTGGGTTCAATCCCTGGTACCAAAAATAAAGCAAGATCTAACCATAAGTTGTTTGCAAGAGACATACAGACAAAGATACACATAAGATGAAAGTAAAAGGACAGATAAAAGTAGCACATGCAAATGGAATTTAAAAACATGCAGGAGTAGGTATTCTATCAGATAAAGCAGATTTCAACAAAAATAATCAGATGAGACAAAGAACATCACTACATATATTTAAAAGGAACAATCCAACAAGAATAAATAAAATAGTAAACATTTATTCCCCAAATATAAGTGTACTTAGTTAAATAAAAAAACAAACAAACAAAAAAGCCAAAGGAAAACATTCCTGACATTAAGTGCCAGATAGACACCAATATGACAATTCAAAATGCTAGGGGATTCCAACGCATCATTATCGGTAATAGACTGGTCATCCAAAAATAAAAATAATAGAGATATTTGAGACCTAATTAATACTATGAATCAATGGTCCAAACAGATATCCAGAGAATGTTTTACTCCAAAACAAGTGACTTCTTCTCAGTAGCTCAAGAAGCCTTTTCAAAACTTGACCATATTCTAGACTATGACATAAGCCTCAGCAAATAATCTGAAACTGATATAATTTCATTTATCTCATCACATCATAATGGAATGAAAGTAGAAACAATCCACAAGAAAATTATAGAAATTACATAAACACATGGAAATTGAGCAATATTATTTTAAGTGAGGAATGAGTCATAGAAGCAATAAGACAAGAAATCAAGAAACTGTTAGAAAAAAATGAGAACAGAGTTACAACACAACAAAATCTCTGGGACACTCTGAAGATAGTTCTAAAAGGAAATTTTATAACATTGAGTGCCTATATTTTTTTAAACGAGATAAAAAAAATCCAAAATAATTAATGTGGTGCTATGCCTCAAGACCTTAGAAAAGAAAGAACAAAGTAATTCTAAAACCAGTAGAAGACAGGAAGTAATTAAGATCAGAGCTGAAATTAATGTTGTTAAGAACAACAGCAACAACAACAAAAAATAAACAGGATAAGTGCAACAAAGAGTGGAGTCTTAGAGCTGAAGTTGTGGCTCAGGGGTAAAACACTTGCCTAGCATGTGTGAAGTCCTGGGTTCAATTCTCAGCACTGCATATAAATACATAAAATAAAGGTCTATTGACATCTAAAACATTTTTAAAAGAAGAAAATTAAAAAAAAAGATTTGGTTCTTTGAAAAGATGAACAAGATTAATATATCCTCAGACAAATTAATCAAGAAAGAAAATTCAAGTAAGCAAAATGAGAGTGAACAAATGAAGATTCCCACAAGCACTTCTGAAATCAACAGGATAATTAAAAATTATTTTGAAAATTTATACTCCAATAATTGCAAAATTCAAAAGGCATTGACAAATTTCTAGACATATATGACCTTCCTAAATTGAACCAGGAATATATAGGGATTCTAAACAGACCTTTTTCAGCTAATGAAATTGAAACAGCAATTAAAATATTTCCCAATAGCTAAGCTATGGAATCAACCTAGATGCACATAAACAGATGAATGGATGAAGAAACTGTGGTAGATATACACAATGAAATACTACTCAGATATAGAGAAGAATGGCTTTATGACATTTGCTGGTAAATGGATGAATCTAAAAACTATCATGCTAAGTGACACTTAGAAAAAAACAATATAGAAGTTCAGTGGATTATACATATATGAATACACCATAGTAAATATCAATATTGTGTGTATCCACAAGACTGGGAATCCTAATTAGAATGAGATATAGTCCATGTTTGTATAAAAATATCAAAATACATACTGTCATGTATAATTAAGAGAACAAATTAAAAAAAAAAGATTTCCAACAAAGGACCAAATGGACTCTCAGCTGAGCTCTACTATACCTTAATGGAAGAAATAACACCAGTCTTCCTTAAATTATTCCTAGAAATTTAAAGGGAGGGAACTCTTTCAAACACTTTATATTAAACCAGTATAACCCATATTTCAAAACTAAAGAAATATAATGAAGGTAATAAAACAATAGACCAATGTTCCTAATGAAAATAGATACAAAAATTCTTCATAAATCCTTAATAAAATATTATGACACCCTATTCAACAGTACATCAAGAAGATAGTACATCATGATCAAGTGGATTTTATCCCAGAAATGAAAACTCGATTAAATAAACATAAATCAATAAATGTAATTCAACACATATATAGAATCAAGGAAAATAAATATATCATCTCAATTGATGCAGAAAGACACTTTGATAAAAATCCAGCACAGATTCATGTTAAAAATTCTTGAGAAATGACAGAAAGAACAATCCTACATCAACATTATAAAGACTCTATATGAATAACCCAAATCCAACATCATAGTGAGTAGAGGAAAAACTAAAAAATTTTATTTAAAATAAGGGAAAAAAACAAGGATTTTCATTTTTACCACTTTTATTAAATATAATTCTTGAAACTCTAACCAAAGCAATCAGGCAAGAGATAGAGTTTAAAGGGACACAAGTAGGAATAAAGAAGTCAAGTTATTTCTATTTGTTGATAACAGGATCCTTTACAAAGTAGAACCCCCCAAAAATAATTAGAGCTAATAAATGAATTCATCAAAGTTGAATACAAGATCAACATTCAGAAATTAAGAGTTTACCTACCCTACAATAGTGATTCTGCTCAGAATAAGCTCAGGAAATCTATTCCATGCACAATGATGTCAAAAAAATTTTATGTGGGAATTAATCTAAGCAATGGAAGACCTCTACAAAAAAAAAAAAAAAAAAAAAAAAAAAAAACTATAGAACACTGAAGAAAGAAATTGAAGAAGACCTTTGCATATAGAAAGACAACCCATGTTCTTGGATAGGTAGAACAATGTCAAAATGGCTATACTACCAAAAATCTTGTACAGATTCAATTCAATCCCCATAAAATGCTTATGATATTCTTCAGAGGACTAGAAAAAAAAGTCCTAAACTTTATATGGAAGAATAAAAGACCCGGATTAGCCAACACAATCTTGAGCAATAAGAATGATGCTGAAAACACCATTCGCATGAGTCATACGATGCTGGTTCTTCAGGAAGGCAGGTATATGGAATTAGAGGGTCATGGAAGCTTCCAATATGAATTTAAGGAAATGTCTAAGAATTCATGAATATTGCAGCAGGGTCAGAATACCTGCTGGTAGCCCCTGAAAACAGTATGTAAAGTTATGAGAAGAAAGCCAAAGCTGGGGAACCCTGAAAATAAGAGATGCCAGTAATGTACAATTTCCATTGAGAAAAGCTGCTATGTATGCAGACAAAGCCAGACTAGTGAGAGGCTACAAGTGCTATAACCAGCAAGACAAAGGGAGGGGGCTCACCAATTCTTTTGGGGCTCACAGCATACTACCATGCAGCCCAGATTTCAGATGTGGAACTACAGAACTTGTTTGTCCATTTGGGTTTTGGACTTGTTTGGGTACCATCTCTTGTTCTCTGTCCTTAATTATACCTTTTGGAATAGAAGTGTTTATGCTGTGCCATTAAACACTGGACAAAAGTCATGCAATTTGCTTTTGGATATTACTGGGTATCACATCCAAGAGTTGCCTCAAGCCATAGAAAAGAATTTGAAATTTGACTTTTGGGCAATGCAGGAGCTGTTAAGACAATAGGGATTCTATATATTCTGGGTGTCAATTCCCTATCAGAGGAGTAGATGACAAAGATTCCTTTCATTCTATGTCTCTCTTTTCACATTCTTATTTCATTTGCTGTGCAGAAGCTTTTTAATTGATGGCATCCCACTTACTGATTCTTGAAATTATTTCTTGTGCTTTAGGTGTCTTGGTAAGGAAGTTGGTGATTGTGCCAACATGTTGACATGCAGCCATTATGTTTTCATTTATCAGTTGTAAAGTTTCTGATCTAATTCCTAGTTCTTTGATCCACTTTGAGTTGACTTGCATGCAGGGTGAAAGATAGGGATTCTGATAGATAGCCACTATCTTCTATATATGCATATCCAGTTTTTTCAATGTCATTTGTTAAATAGGATATCTCCTCTCAAATATAATTTCTGGTCACTTTTGTAGAGTAGGAGATAATTGTATCTACGTGGATTTGTCTCTGGCTTCTATTACATTCCATTATTCTTCATGTGTTTTTTTTAAGTGTGTGTGTTTATGACTTTGTATTTCCAATTTTAATTTGTTATATATGACATCAGAATGAATTACAATTTATATTACACATATACAGCACAATTTTTCACATCTGTGGATGTACACAAAGTAGAGTGACACCATTTGTGTCTTCATACATGTACTTAGGGTAATGAAGTCCATGTCATTACACTATATTTCCTACTCTCATGCCCCCTCCCTTACGCTCCCTTCTCTTTTTTCCTTACCCTATCTAGAATTCATCTAATCCTCCCAATGACCCCCAACCACCACATTATGAATCAGCATCTTTAAGTTAGAGAAAACATTCAGTAATTGTCTTTTTGGATTGACTGATTTCACTTAGCATTATATTCTCCAAATCCATCCATTTACATGCAAATGCCATGAATTTATTCTTTTTTAATGCTGAGTAATATTCCATTGTGTATACATACCGCATTTTCTTCATCCATTATCTATTGAAGGGCATCTAGATTGGTTCCACAGTTTAGCTATTGTGAATGTTGCTGCTATAATCATTAATGTGGCTATGTACCTGTAGTATGCTCTTTTTAAGTCCTTTTGGTATAGACCCAAGAGTTTGATAGCTGGGTCAAAATGTGGTACCATTCCCAGTGTTCCAAGGATTCTCCATACTGCTTTCTATATTGGCTGCACCAATTTACAGTCCCACCAGCAATGTATGAGTGTGCCTTTTTTCCCACATCCTTCCAACAATTATTATTGTTTGTATTCTTAATAGCTGCCATTCTGACTGTATTGAGATGAAATCTTAGAGTAGGTTTGATTTGCATTTCTCTAATAGCTAGAGGTGTTGAACATTTTTTCATATATTTGTTGATTTATTGTATAATTTCTTCTGAGAAGTTTCTGTTCAGTTCCTTAGCTTACTTATTGATTGGGGTATTCAATTTTTTTGGTGTTAATATATTTGAGTTCTTTATATGTCCTTGAGATTGGTGCTCTATCTGATGTGAAGGTGGTAAAAATTTGGTCCCAAATTGTAGGCTCTCTATTCACCTCACTGATTGTCTCTTTTGCTGAGAAGAAGCTTTTGGGTTTAAATCCATCCCATTTATTGATTCTTGATATTAATTCTTGCACTATAGGAGTCTTATAAAGAAAGTTGGGGACTAATCTGACATGATGGAGATTTGGGCCTTTTTTTTCTATTAGCTATAGGGTCTCTGGTTTAATTCCTAGGTCCTTGATACACTTTGAGTTGAGTTTTGTGCCTGGTGAGAGATAGGAGTTTAATTTAATTTTGTTGCATATGGATTTCCAGATTTTCCACCACCATTTATAGAAGCGATATCTTTTCTCCAATGTACATTTTTGTGCATTTGTCTAATATAAGGTAACTGTAATTATGTGGATTAGTCTCTGTGTACTCTATTCTGTATCATTGATATACAAGTCTATTTTGGTGCCAATACTAATCGTTTTTTGTTACTATTGCTCTGTAGTATAGTTTGAGGTCTTGTATAGTGATGCAACCTGCTTCACTCTTCTTGCTAAGTATCACTTTAGCTATTCTGGGTCTCTTATTCTTCCAGATGAATTTCATGACTGGTATTTCTATTTCTATGAGGAATGCCATTGGGATTTTTATTGAAATTGCATTAAATATGTGTAGAGTTTTTGGTAGTATGGTCATTTTGACAATATTAATTTTGCCTGTCAAAGAATGAGGTAGATCTTTCCATCTTCTAAAGACTTCTTTAAGTTCTATCTTTAGTGTTCTGTAGTTTTCAGGTCTTTAGACTGTTTCGTTACATTGATTCCCAGGTATTTTATTCTTTTTTTTTTTCTTTTTAAGGCTGCTGTAAATGGAGTAGTTTTCCTCATTTCCCTTTCAGAGGAGTTTTCACTGATATACAGGAATGACTTTGATTTATGGGTGTTGATATTACATCCTGCTCCTTTGGTAGTGCTAGGAGATTTCTGGTGGAATTTTTTGGGTCTTCTAGGTATAAGATCATATTGTCAGCAAATAGTGCTAATTTGACTCCTTCTTTACCTACCCATATCCCCTTAATTTCTTTCGACTGTCTAATTGTTCTGGTCAATATTTCAAGAACTATATTTAATACAAGTGGTGAAAAAGAGTATCCCTGTCTTGTTCCACTTTTTAGAGGAAATACCTTCAATTTTTCTCCATTTAGAATGATGTTGACCCGGGGGTTAGCATAAATAGCTTTTATGATGTTGAGATATGTTCTGGTTATACATAATTTTATAGTGTTTTGAATATGAAGAGGTGCTATATTTTGTTGAATGCTTTTTCTGTATCTATTGAGATGATCATATGATTCTTATCTTTGAGTCTATTGATGTTATGAATTACATTTTTTGATTTCCATATTTTGAACCAATCTTGCATCCATGGGATGAGCACCACTTGATCATTGTGTACTATCCTTTTCATATGAGTGTGTATTCAATTCGCCAGAATTTTATTGATAATTTTTTAATCTATGTTAATTAGAGATAATTGTCTGAAGTTTTCTTTTTTTTGATGTGTCATTACCTCGTTTTGGAGTCAGGGTGATATTTGCCTCATAGAATGAGTTTGGAAGTGCTCCCTCTTTTTCTATTTCCTGAAATAAATTAAACAGTATTGGTATTAGTTCTTCTTTAAAGGTCTTGTAGAATTCGGCTATGTATCCATCTGGTCCTGGGCTTTTCTTGGTTGGTTGGCTTCTGATGTTGTCTTCTATTTCATTACTTAAAATTGGCCTGTTTAAATTGTCTATATCATCCTGTTTCAATTTGAGAATTCATATGATTCTAGAAATTTGTTGATGCCTTTGATATTTTCTATTTTATTGCAGTACAAGTTTTCAAAATAATTTCTAATTATCTTCTGTATTTCTGTAGTGTCTGTTATTTTCTTTTTCATCATGCATATTAAAAATTTGAGTTTTCTATTTCCTTCTCTTCATTAGCCTTTCTTCGAGTTTTTCAATTTTTTCAAAGAACCACATTTTGTTTGTGACTTTTTTCTATCATTTCTTTTGTTTCAATTTCATTGATTTCAACTCTGATTTTAATTATTTTCTGTCTTCTACTGTTTTTGGTGTTGACATGTTCTTTTTTTATAGGGCTTTGATATGTAATATTAATCATATATTTGTTGACTTTTGCTCATTTTAAGGAATGAACTCCATGCAATGAACCTTCCTCTTAGCATTGCTTTCTTAGTGTCCCAGAGAGTTTAAAATGTTGTATCCATGTTCTCATTCACCTCTAAGAATTTTTTAATCTCCTCCTTTATGTCTTTTTCAACAATTGTCCATTCAGTAGAATATTATTAATCTCCAGGTTTTGGAGTAGCTTTTATTTTTGGTTTTATTATTTATTTCTAATTTCATTCCATTATTATCTGATGGAATGCTGGGTAATATCTCTTCTTTTGTATATTTTCTTAGAGTTTCTTCGTGGCATTATATATGGTCTATTTTGGACAATGATCCATGTGCTGCTGAGAAGAATGTGTATTTGCTCAATTAAGAATGAAATATTCTGTCGGGGTTTTTAGCCCCCCCCCTTGTTCCCTCCTGATCTGGGAGAGATGGGGAGAGCACACCCCAACCAGGACAAGCCAAGAAAGGAGAGGGCCGACTGACCGCTTGTACCCAGTCCTCCCTCGCCAGAGGACAATCAGATGCATCAGGGAGACCAGTCAAACAGGAGCTCGTTTATTGAGAAAACAAAAAGAAAACACAGCTAATATAATGTACAGGAGCTAATCAGGATAAAGGTCAGCAGGGTGGGGAGAGTTCACTTGTACACCCATCCTACAGGCAGTAATGGGAGACACAAGCTGTCCACGAGGGTGAAAGGGTTCTGAGCCTATCCTAGAGGTGGTCTGATTTTTCGTCACAACCCACAGCAATGCCTTCTGGTTAATCGCCAGGAGCTGTCTTAGCCACATGTGGCCCCAGGACTGGGAAGCTGGTAGCAGCCAGCAAGTTAAGTTTCCTCTTTTCTGATGCAACATGCCCCACGTTACATCGTGCCCTACAATATTCTATATATGTCAGTTAAGTAAAAGTTATTGAACGTATGATTGAGTTCTATAGTTTCTTTGTACAGCTTTTATTTGAAAGATCTATCCAGTGGTGAAAAAGATATGTGTTGAAGTCACCCAGAATTATTGTGTTGTGGTCTATTTGACTCTTGTACTTGAGAAGTGTTTGTTTGATGAATGTAGATGCTTCCTTGTTTGAGGCACATTTATTTATTTTTGTTATGTCTTGTTGATGAATGGTTTCCTTAAGCAGTATGAAATATCCTTCTTTATCCCTGTTGATTAACTTTGTTTGAAGTCTACATTATTTTATATGAGGATGGAAACTCCAGCTTGCTTCCACAGTACATGTGAGTGGTAGGTTTTTTTCCAATCCTCTGTGGATATCTTTTCCTATGTGGTAAATCTCTTGGAGGCAGCATATTGTTGGGTCTTTTTCTTTTTTTTAATCCAATCATCCATCCTATGTCTTTTGATTTGTGAGTTTTGCCCATTAACATTCAGGGTTATTATTGAGACATGATTTGTATTCCTAGCTGTTTTTTTTTTTAATTTTTGTTATTTAACTTGACTTGCTTTCTCACTTAATTCATTTTTTCATTTAGTGTAATAAATCCCTTTTCTGATTTTTATTGTTGTTTTTCAATTCCACTTCATGGAATATTTTCCTGAGAATGTTCTGTAGTGCAGGCATTTTAGTTGTATATTTTTTAACTTGTTTTTTATCATGGAAGTTTTTTATTTCATCACCAAATCTAAAGCTTAATTTTGCTGGATATAAGACTATTGTTTGGCATCCATTTTATTTCTGAGCTTCTTCTGTGCTGTTCCAGGATCTCCTGTTTTGAGGGTCTGGGTTAAAAAATCTGCTGAGATAAAAATTGATCTCCCCCTATATGTGATCTGATTCCTCTCTCTCTTGTGTCCTTTAAGATTTTAACCTTATTCTGTATGTTTGGCATCTTCGTTATAACATTCCTTGGTGTAAGTCTGTTGTACTTTTGTACATTTGTGTCCTGAAAACGTCTTGTATTTGATTTTCCAATTCATTCTTTATGTTTGGTAAACTATCTGATATTACCTCATTGAAGAGATTGTGTTTTCCTTTGGTTTGAAACTCTGTGCCTTCCTCTACCCCAATAACTCTTAAATTTGTTCTTTTGATTCTATCCCTTAATTCTTGGATATTTTGCTCATAGTTCCTTACCATCTTCTCTGTGTAATCTTCTTTTTTTTCCATATTTTATAGTTGTCTTCATTATCTGTCTTCCAAGTGATATAGTCTTCCAAATAATCTAGTCTGTTCATGTTGCTTTCTATTGAGTTTTATTTAGTTTACTGTTTCCTTCATTTCAAGGATTTCTGGGTTATTTTTTTCAGAATCTCTATCTCTTTCTTATAGTAATTTTTGCTCCCTGTATTTGCTCCCTTATCTCTTTGTTGGTGTCATCAATGGATGCCTGTAGTTGCTATCTTATATCTTAGTTGGAGTGATCAATTTTTGCTTGTATTTGCTCATTTACATCATTCATTATTTTACAGATCATTTTAATTATGAACATTCTGAACTCCTTCTCTGACATTTCATCAACTGTGTTGTCTAAGGGTTCTGTTATTGTAGTATCTTGGTTTGTTTGGGGGCACTTTCCTCCTTTTTTTCATTTTTTCTATGATTTCCTTTCTTTTAGTTTGGCTTTGAGGTATTACAGTTTCTACCCTATAAAGTAGTATCTGTGCAGATTATCTTTATCTCACTTTGGAGTTTGTCTTCCAGTACCTGTCAGTGTCCCAGGATGAATGCTACTGCAACTATAGTTGGTGGAAGCAATTTCAGGAGGTAACTCTAGATAGCACTGGAGGTGCCCCAAGATGGATGCAACATCTTTCAGAGGTGGGGCTGAAAGGGTGGACCTTACAGTGGCTTTGAGATTCCTGCTCCAAGATGCAGCTGCGTCTAGGCCCTGCCTGTTGTCCTAAGGTAGAGGCTACTGCATGGGGAAGGATATGGGGATGGCTGCAGTGTCTCAAGATGGAAGTGGTTTAGACTTGGGCTCCCATTTGGGGGGGTGGACCCAAGCTTACCCTGGGCCCTGGCTCCTGCACAGTTCAGCAAAGTGGTCTGGGCCGGACCTGAGCTCTGCGGGTGTCTACCTGTGGGCAGAAATGGTCCTTTGCCGAGCCTGAGCTTGAGCTGATGTTCATGTGTGTTTTGTTACTATATTTCTGTAGTATAATTAGAAATCTGGTATTGTGAATCCTCCAGCATTACTTATTGCTCAAGTTTTCTTTTGCTATTCTGTATCTTCTATTCTTCCAAATAAATTCTCTGACTTTATTTTTCTAGTTCTCTGAAGAATATTGTTGGTATTTTGATGGGAATTACATTGAATCTGTATCACAATTTTGGTTAACACAAAATTTTATAAAAAAGAATTTACATCATATATATGAAAAATTGTTAAACATCATTAGCAATTTAGAAAATGCAAGTCAAAACTAAACTAAGAGTGCATATCACATCACTCAGACTGGTACTCATCTAGAATGCAAACAATAATAATTGCTGGAAAGGATATTAGGGAAAAGAACACTTTTACACTGTTGATGGAATTATAATTTATTACAAGCACTATATAAATCAGTATTGTGTTTCCTCAAAAGAACAAGCATGGAACCACCATATGACCCAACTATACTGATTCTTTATTTATTCTAAAAAAATTAAAATGTTCATATTAGAGTGATAAATGCACACCTGTGTTTATAGCAAAAGGATTCACAATAGTCAGGATAAGGAACCAAACTAGGTGTTCATCAACAGATGTGGCATATATACACAAAGTAGTTTATTCAGCAATAAAGAAGATTGGAATTATGTCATTTGAACTTGAGAACTTTATTTTAAGCAAAACAAGTGAAATTGAGATAAAGGACCATATGTTTTCTCTCATGTGTGTATGCTAGAGAAGAAAAAGGAAAAGAAAGGTAGGGTGGACCTCAAGAAAATCAAATGGAAATCAGTGGAATAGAGGAAAGGGACCAAAGGGTCGGTGGTTGGGAGGGAGGGAGGTAGTGCTAGAGAATGATATTGGCCAAATTATATTGTTATATTTTATGCATGTATGAATATGTAACAACAAATCCCACTATTATGTTCAACTATAATGCACAATGAAAATATTGTAAAAATATCCCACTTAATAAATTAGCAAAAGTACTAAAAGGACACGTCTCAAAAGAAAAATATAAATGGCCAACAAATACATGAAAAAATATTCAACATCCCTAGCGATTGAGGAAATGCAAATCAAAACTACAGTGAGATTTCATCTCATTTCAGTTAGAATGGCAATCATCAAGAATACAAATAATAATAAATGCTAGAGAGAATGTAGGGAAAAGAGGTACACTTATAGGTTAGTAGTGTCACTACAAATTAGTACAACCACTTTGGAAAGAATTATGGAGATTCCTTTTAAAAATAGAAATAGAACCACCATATGATCCAGCAATCCTGCTTCCCAGTATTTATCTAAGTGAACTGAAAATAGCATACTATAATGATACAAGAACAAAATGTGGTATATATTCACATTGCATTTTTACTCAGCCATAAAGAATAATAAAATTATAATATTTGTTGGTACATATTTGAAACTGAGAACTCAATACTAAGTGAAATAGAACAGAAAGAAAGTAAAGGGTTGAATGTCTTCTCTTATGGATGCTAGATGAAAATAAGGGTGTTTAAGGGGAGGAATGCATGATAGAAAATGGGAAGAATTTGACTAAATTATGCTATGTACATATATACATATATTATAGTAATTTTTACCTTGGTATACATTCATAAAGCACTAACTTTAAAAAGGTAATGAAGACACGTGCTTGTACATTTTTTATGCTCTGATTATTGTTATGGTTCTGAACATTAACAAATTACCACAGGAGATTTGGGAGACACCTCATAACTAAACTATAACATGCTGCCCCTAGAACAGGGTAGTGAATGAAGGCTTGTAGCTCATGACTGGAGGAAGTATGTTCTTACAAATTTATTGCAGTTATAATACTTTGCATGTGGAATAGAGTGTGTATTCACATGTTCATTGCAGCAGTATGTTTTGCCTCTAATACCAATGAAAATATTAAGTACCTGTGTTTTTTTTTAATTTCATTTTTATTGTGTTGCAGTGCTGGTAATAAAACCCATGGCATCACACATGCTTGCCTAGTGTTCTATCAATGAATTATACCTTAGAAATAGTATTATTAATCATGTTCATGTAAATTTCAAGTGATAAAAACATCACTCTCAAAAGATTAAAATTAATACTGCTACCAGCAAAAATAATTTAATATATAAAAAATCTGCCTTTAACTGAACATGGTATTA
The DNA here is from genome assembly GCF_001458135.2 of Marmota marmota marmota. Lineage (NCBI taxonomy): Eukaryota > Metazoa > Chordata > Mammalia > Rodentia > Sciuridae > Marmota > Marmota marmota. The sequence goes on from NW_026000261.1 coordinate 12,841,272, forward strand.
CATTTCTATACAATAAAATAGAACTATAAAGTATGCATAAATATTACCATTTTTAGGTGGAAAAATTAGAACTGTAAAGATTTCTAATTTACTTAAGGTCTCATAAATAATAAGTAGCAAGTTATTTATTGATATTTAGTTGAATCTTACTAGGAAATTCATATGGATTGCTGTATTAATTTTTCCCCCTAGTATCTGCTTGTACATTTATTATGAACACATTTTCCATTTATAAAATGTTTTTTAATTTCATGTTATGCATACCTTTTGTGGAAAATTTTCATAAATTTACTATGATTTGTAACATATTACTTTTATTTGCTTCAAATGCACCTCTTAAACTTTGAAGAATGATTAAATACTTATTTTTGAGTTTAGAAATTGGAAAAATAATACTTGAACTTTTCCATATTATTCCTAAATTAATAGCAATCAAATTTAACTGATCTATATTGTTTCACATTTTATATCCAGCTTAAATTTATGATTTATATGCTCTGAAAATTATCAAGGAATTAGGAATTTTTAAAAATAATAATTCTAATATTAATATTTATACCTGTGCTATGACTGTCTTCTATAATTGCAGACATCTTTGTTAATATTCTAATACATTGTATTCATGTGCATATACAGTGTGTATTTTAAATATTAGAACACATTCTTATGTGATGTGTTCAGATACAAAGAATACAAGCTTTTATCACAACTGAAACAAAGTTATTGATAATTATCTTATTCAGAAACACTATTCAATGAATCTTTGACACAGAATTTATTCAAATATAATAAAATGTGTTCTTTCTTTTCTGGAGTCATTCTTTTGTTACATAAACATGACTCCGTCATAGAATATCTCAGAAATTACAATTGTTTTTTATAAAGAAACTATAAGCTTAACAACTAGTGCATTTAATTATTTTTAATAAATTATTAAATCTCTCTACTCTTTCAATGTAAGTATTTTTAAAGGTCCATTTATTACATTTCATTATATAACTTAAAACAATGCACCTACTTACTGTGTAAGATCAATGATTTGTGGGTCAAACAAAAAATACGTGAATCAACTTGCAATGTTGTAACTTGCCTAAAGTGAGAAATCACAGAATAATTTGCCACTATAAAGTTATTCAATAGTACTATGATTTTGCAGACATTTATAAACTTTTCCCACTATTTATGTTTACATGAGCTGTTTTGTGGAATGAATATATTATGGTTATGTTTTTCTCACTGTCCATTTTAGTATAAATATATATAACCCATATCAGCTTTTCTTTTTCTCCAGGTAAATCACTGTTATTACTTGTTCTGTGAAATGAATTTAACACAGGTTGAAAAATGAATACATTTAATTTTTAGAAGGAATAATTCAGTGTTATTTATACCTGAGAAGAGAATTTTTAGAATCTATTAAAACCAGTGAAATGGAAAAACATATGTGAAAATGTTTTGCCAACAAAGGTAAATAAGAAAATTCTATCCTTTTACGTGAATAGAAAAGTAAACATGTGTTTTGAAATAGTGTTGCTTTTGCTTGACTGAAGTAGAATCTTAATGATTACAATGGAAGTTGTAGTTTAGATATGAGATGTCCACCCAAAGTTTCTGTGTTAGTTCAGGAATGTCCAGAGGTAAAATGATGAGACTATGAGAGTTGTAGCCCAATCAAAGGATTAATCCCTTATATGGATTTATAATTTGAGTGGGCTAACTGTGTGGTAATTATAGATTTGTATGGTATAGCTAGAGAATTTTAGGTCACTGGCGACATGCATGCCATTGGAGTTTATATTCCCTTGAGGCCTACGTTGCTTTCCCTTTTTCTCAACTGTCTTGGACTGAGAAACTCTCTTCCACCATGACCTTCTGCCACCACATTCTGCCTCATGTAAGGCCCAGACCAATGAAGTCATTAATCCACATTCTTAAAGTTTGAAAATGTGAGCCCCAAAATCAACTTTCCTTTTCTACGTTGTTCTTATGATTTATGTTGGTTGCAGCAACAAAAATATGACTAAGACAATGAACCTATGATTTCTTTGTTGTAGATCCAAATGTAGATATGTCATACAATGGTTATATGGAAAAAAGGATGAAGAAGTGCTATTTTCATAAGATTTGATAACAAGGGGATGATTCCAGGGAAATTCAATACTTTCTATACTTTCTAATAGAGATATTTGTATTATTTTTTGTTTACTGTTTTAAATAATGTTGTTATAGGCTTTTATTGGAATCAAAGAATGATAATAGAATAAAATGATTTGTACATTAAAAACTAAATTTCTCTAAATTAAAATGGCATAGATTTGTCAGTAATTTAAAAGAAATTTACTAAAATGATTAATAGATAGCTGTTACCTATATTTCCATTTTAAAGTTTTGCTATCGTAAATTGTCTGATATAAATCACAAGCAGTATGAGAAAGAAATTTTTTGTACCATTATTAAGTTAAAAAAATGATAAATTACATAAATAATATTGCAAAATAAGACATACAAGATAAATTTTTAAAGATGGTGACTTAATGCACTTAGCATTTATCACTTATAGGTATAACAAAGTTAGGAAAATAGCCCAATAATAGCTTTTCTTCATGATAACACTTGTACCCCAAACCAAAATATATTTTTATTACTGTCTATTTATAACCAAAATCAGCATTATAAGACACCAGGAAATTAGGATAATTTTATTAGGCATAAAAGGTATGGTGATTTCTAGATACCAAAGTTCAAAATTGAATAAAGACACAAATCTATCTGAAATTAAATACTATATAGAATGATATTTCCATGATTTTGTACATTTTTATGCTCTTATTTTATTAGACACAGTTGTCTAAGTATAAATAGATTAGTTTTGTGGATTTTCATTTTTACTTCTTAGTGTAAACAAAAGAACATTTGTTTACTTCTCCAAAAACACCTCCAAACATTACTATGCCTAGAGATATTGGCAACTTTCACCATAGTGATTTTTATGAGAGAAATCAATATCCTCATTTTATTTACCTCTGAGATTAGAAATGGATACTAATCTATCTCTTAGTCTCATCATGTACATGACTTTATAATGACCTACCCATCGGCAACTGTCTAGTTGTAAACTAACTCGACATATCTTCTGAGTATATGTGAATGATTTTATAAGGAAACACACACTAGGGTTACACAGTATATATAAAGTTTATTTACTTTTATAATAAGAAAACATGGAAAATTCTTATGTTTGTATAAAATTTCTAGTCTTCATCCAAGTGTGTGTACACACAAGTCAACTGAATATTATGAAATTTTCTTCATAGGAATAAATAACTTCTTTATATGAGTGAGCATGCTTTCTGATTACTCAACAGGAAAACTTTGAAATTGACAAATGTTACTGGAAATTTTTTTGAGTATATACCAGGCATTGTAGAAATGCCATTCAGGGTCCTTGTCTTAGAGAAATGTGATGTTTTATTGGTAGCAATAAAACTAGGACATATTAAACACTTATATAATGGTAAATCTTGTATGCTTGAGAAAATAAGAAGCATTGTTCTAAATTGAACCACTAAATGAACTTTCCAAGAGGAAAAAAATCACAAAAAAATTCCCCTTAAACTCCTTACCCATTCCCAGCCCAGGTTCTTTTTACTAACTTCCTTCATTAATGTGATACATTTGTTACAAATGATAGGTTATTATTAACTAAAGTCCACACTTTTAGGTTTAATGCTTTTTATTGTGTAGTCATTTCAATTTTGAGAAAACATAGATAGACATTAGATAGATAGATAGATAGATAGGTACAATTGTATTATATGGTATAATTTTATGGTCCACCTATTCATCCCATTCATGTTTGAAATCCCTAGCAAACACTATTTTTTTTTTAACTGTCTGCATGAACTTACCTTTTGTTTTTCTTCTTTTTTTTAAATTTATTTTTTTAGTTGTAGTTGAACACAATATCTTTATTTTATTTTTATGTGGTGCTGAGGATCAAACCCAGGGCCTTGCACATGCTAGGTGAGCGCTCTACTGCTGAGCCATAACCCCAGCCCCTGAATTTACCTTTTCTAGAATATCATACACTTGGAATCATACAATTTGTAGACTTTTTAATTCACTTATTTTATCTAACAATATACTTTGAGTTTCCTTTATGTCATTTCAAGGGTTGAATAATCCTTAATGTAAATTTTATTTTATAGAGATAAGGTATGAAAATTATATTATAAATACATATTGGTAGTAAAAATTACTATAGTGAAGCTAATTATCATTTACATCATTTCATAGTACCTGAATTTTGTTAACTTTTTAGGGGAAGTGCAGATAAAAATATATTACTACAGCATTAATGTCCCAAACAGTATTATTTTATTATCCATAGTCCCGATATTGTACATAAGATATCTAGAATTATTCATCCTACATATATTCTACTTTTTATCCTCTGACCTAAATGTCCCTATTTCCTTTCAACCATCACCCTCTGTCCTTGGTAACCACTGTTTGGTTTTCTACCTCTGTAAGTACTTTTTAAAATATTTTATGTATAAGTGATATCATACAATGTTTTTTGTGTGTGTATAGATTATTCTACACAGTCCAATGTCCTTAAACCTCATCCACTTTATGAAAAATAGTAAGAATCATTTTACTACCTAACTTCAGAATGTACAATAAAATTGTGGTAATCAAAATGGCAAAGAATTAAACAAACACATAGAACAAAGAAACAGAACAAAGAAATTAGTATAACCACATACACATTAAAAACTACTGATTGTTTAAATGGATATAATAATAAGTATTACAGTCTTTTGCCAAATGGTACTGGGAAACCTGTATGTGCACTTACAAAAGAGTTAAATTTCATTATCTACCCAGATTAACTCAAAACATTAATATTTAAATATAAGACAGGAAACTATAAAACCACAATAAGGAAACAGGAGAAATACTTCAGGACAGGAAAATGGAAGGAGCTTATTTTTTTGTGTGAAACCCCAAAAGCTCAGAAAACAAAAGCAAAAATAGAAATATAGAATTACACTAACATAAAACCCTGTAGAGCAAAAAGGAAACTTGACAGAGTGCAATGACAAATTAGAGAATGAAAATAAATACATATTTGAAATGCATATGTTTGACAAGGGTTGATATGCATGATATATAAGGAACCCCCCAAAATTATCTGCATAAAATTACACAATTTGTGGTGCTGGGCCTGTAACTCACTGGTAGAGGACTTGCCTAACATGTATGAAGCACTGAGTTTGATCCTCAAAACCACACAAAAATAAATAAATAAAATAAATCTATAAAAGTAATAAATTAATAAATTACACAATTTTAAAGCTGGGCAATAATCCTAAATAGACTTTTCTTGATGTAAGGCAAACAAATGGCCAAAAACCAGTTTTTAAAATGTTCCAAATCATTAATTTTCAGGGAAATGCAAACAAAACCTCAATGAAAACTCACATTAGATCATTTGGAATGAATAATGTAAAAAACACAAAAATACAACAATTTCTGGTGAGGATGTAGAGAAAATGACACTCTTGTATACTGTTTGTTAGAACGTAATTAGTAAAACCGTGAGAGAACAGTATATGACTATTCTTCAAAATATTAAAAATAGTACTGTGATAGCATCCAGTAATTCCACTACTGACACACAAAGGAAATTAAATCAGTATGGCAATAAAATGCCTGAATTTTTATGTTCCTTGGAGAACTATTCATAACATCCAAGAAATAGGAACAAACAAGTTGACCATCAATTAATGAAAGAGGATAAAGACAATGTGATATATATGTAACAGCAAATGTTGTTCAGTATTAAAAAACAAAATCCTGTCATTTGACATTTGAAACTGGAGATCATTATGTTAAGGGAAGCAGTTTAACACAGAAAGTCAAGTACCAAAAGATCTCATTCATATTTGAAATAATTTATTAAAGTTGAGTATAGAGTGTTGATTACTATAGACTATGGATAGTAGGCATGGAGAGATGGGGAATGATGATCAAGGGGCAAGACTTAAGGAGCAAGAATCTATTTTGTGCTATTGTATATGGTGGTTATAACAATAATGTAATATACATTTTAAAAAGTTAAAAGAAATGATTCAAGTTTTCAACTCAAAGAAATGAGGATAAACTTTGATTTAAACATAGCACAATGTATACACCTTTCATTAGATGGTATTCATGTTTATGCATAAATTTTATAATTTTGTTCATCAGTTGAAAGCTAAATTATAACAAATTAAAAACCAAGGTAAAAATAAGTAAATCACATAAAAATTTTATGCCAAATAATATTTTATTTTACAATTGCAAAAACAATTATTTATTTGTGGGATGCATTATGATTTATTAATAAATTTTTATGTTGTAGAATTATTAAATCAGTATAATTAATACAAGAAAATCTGATTATAGAATCATTTAAAGAACATTTTACCCAACACTTGCAGAATACATATTCTTTTATCAATATATAGAATTATTTATAGAATGAACCAAAGATTAGGCCACAAAACTAGGCTTAACAAATTTAAAAACTAAACTTACTTTCTGTATCTGTTTTGAACATAATGAAATAAAATGAGAAATCAACTAGAGAAACTCTAGAAATTATATAAATACATGAAAACTGAACAATGTAGTTTTTAAAAGAATGAATTATTAAAGAAATGAAAAGAAAAATTTAAAAATCCTTGAAACAAGTGAAATGGAAATACAGCATTAAAAAACTTAAGTGATACAGCAAAAACATTACTAAGGGGGAAACATCTACTTTAAAAAAAAAGATTTCAAACAACCCCAAGATGCATCTAAAGGATGTGGAAAACAAGAATAAATCAAAAGCATATTTTGTATAAGAAATGGAATAACAATGATCTGAGCAGAAATAAATGAACTACAAATTAATATAGTAATAGAAATGATCAATTAAACAAAAAATGTTTTTTTGAATAGATAAGTAAAATTGACAAGCTTTAATATAGATTAACCAAGAAAAAGCAAGGAGATATAGACTAGAAAAATTGGAGATTAAAATTTGTAGCATTACAACTGATAATAGAGAAATGTAAATGATCATTAGGAACTATTATAAACAACAATATGCTATCAAATTTGAAAACCTAGTAGAAAGGAATAAACTTCTGGACATATATGGTATATTTAAATTGAAACATGAGAATATAAAAGACCTGAATACATGCATAACTAATAACAAAATTGGATGAATAATGAAAATTCTCCCAATTAAGAGAAGTCAAATATTGGATGGCTTCACTGCAATATTTTCTACACCAAAATCTCTGATGAACATAGATGCAGAATTTTTCAGCAAAATACTGGCAATCAAATCCAGCAGCACAGCATAAATATTATTCTCCATGATCAAGTTGGTTTTATCCCAGGGATGCAAGGATATTTCAACATACTCAGTATATAATTCTCATACATCACATCAATAGAATGAAATAAATAATCTATATTGTACTCTCTTACTAAGCTATGATGTTTGGTAGGTTAGGGGTATCCCTTAAATTATGGGATTTTGAGGTTTACAATGATTTTATAAATTTGTAACCCCATTGCTAGTCAAAGTGTATCTGTACTACATAAAAGCTTAATATTTAAATACAAAGTATCCCATAATTCACTATTTCAAACAGGGGTATATAAAGGTGTTTAACATCACTAATGATCACAGAAATAAAAATTAAAACCAAAATAAAATATTACTTTGAATGTATTAGAATGGTTGTAAATAAAATTAAAGATTACAAGTATTAATGATTTAGAGAAAAGGAAATTCCTATCCAAGGTTGGTGGGAATGCGGATTGTCGAAACACTATTAAAAAAACACTATGGTGTTTCCTCTAAAAAATAAAAATAGAACTCTATTTGTATTAGAAATCCTACTTCTGAGTATATATCAACAAGATTGAAATAAAAATCTTGAAGCAGTATTAGCACTCCAATTTTTATTGCCCCATTATTACCAAATGCAAGGAAATAGAAGAAGCATGAACATATGTTGAGAGATAAGTGGATAAAGTAAATGTGACATAGACATACAATGTTTAATGAAGTAATCTTTAATGAAGTACGAAAAATCTGCCACTTATAACATTGATAAACCTGGAGGATATTATGCTGCGAAAAAAAAAGCTGCCCACAAAAAGAAATGCACTACATGATTTCACCTATGTTATGAATCCATATTTGTCAAAATCACAGAAGCAGAGAGTAAAACACAGGCTGACATGCTCTAAAGTGTACAATATTTTGCTTATATAAAATGAATGTCTTAGAAATCAGCTATTCAACCATGTGCTTTTAGGAAACAATATATTATTGTACACTTAAGATTAAGAAGAAGGATCTCATCCTAATTGTTCTTAACACCAAGACAATGATAGAAATAGGATGATTTGGGTGGCTGGGACTGTGACTCAGTGGCAGAGCGCTTGCCTAGCATGTGTGAGGCACCAGGTTCGATACTTAGCACTGCATACAAAAATATGCACATAAAATAAAGTCATGCTGTCCATCTACAACCGCAAGAAAATTTTTAAAAAAGAAATATGATGATTTTCACAATGATGGGTAGTTTTATGGCACAGTTTATGGTGAGTTTCATAAATTATATTTATCTTCACTATTAAAATTTCATGCATTATATACACAAATTATTTTTCTGCCTATCATAGGTTATTAAAGTGACACTAAAAATATTGTGGACTGAATGCACATTTACTGATGCCCTACAAAAATCAGTAAAATAATAATAATTAAAAAGGTGTTTCTTGGGCTGGGGTTGTGGCTCAGTGTTAGTGTACTTGCCTAGGATGCATGAGGCATAGGGTTTGATTCCCAGCACCACATAAAAATATAAACAAATAACATACAGTTATTGTGTCCATCTGCAACTAAAAAAAATATTTTAAAAATGATGGTCTTGGGCTGGGGTTATGGCTCAATGGTGGAGTGCTTGCCTAGCATGTGTGAGGCACTGGGTTCAATTCTCAGTACCACATATAAATAAATAAAGTCCACTGACAACTAAAAAAATATGTCTTTAAGAAAAAAAGAAATTAAATAAACAACAATACACATGAATGATATCATCAAAATTTTCAAGATTGAAAGTTATAATGAAGAGTACACAATAAGTTAAAATTTCACTGGAAATGCAGAGAAACAAAAAGTATCAAGGTAATTTAAAAAGTATTACTCCAGAAAGAATGAATACACAAAAATATCAAATTCTTTTCAAGAGGAGAATGCAAGATGTGACTGGAAATAGGATGATTTGTTGAGAATTTTTGTGAATAATATGTAATTCATTTAGATCACCTGTCTCACCTTTCATAGCTGGTAAATATTTCCAAGTATTCTGCAATAAAGGGAGGACTTTATTCTCTGAAGAAATTCACATAGCTGATAGTACAGTGAAGTGTTATTCTAAGACGAACTTAATAAGAAAACTTTGTCAAATATAAATTGATTGTAAATAATGAGGTTTAATTCTATGTGATTTATACTGTATATTGGTGGATGTATCTGTTTTTATGCCACCACAATGCTACTTTGTCTAAATTATCTTGGGAATAAAATATAAATTCAAGTAGTGTGACACCTAAATATTTTGTTCATTTTGCTTAAGACTGCTTTGAACATTTGGGGAATTATCAGCTTCAATGTATTTTTTTGATTATTTATTTACATTTTTATTTGTTTTTCTTAGTTATAGATAACAGTAAAATCTACTTTGATATATTTATGCAAGCATGGTGGGTCCATATAAATTTTAAGATGTTTTGTTTTATTATCTGTGAAAACTGGATTTAAATTGTATTAAATCTATATATTTCTTTGGATATTATGTTTTTTTCCCCAAATACTGTATATTTTTTTGTTATTCTGAATATAATTGTTTTCTTAATTTCCTTTTTTAATGAATTTGACAATTTTAAAAGAACCGTCTCTTCAATAAATGTGATGAAAATTGTCTGTTCAAATGCAGGAGGATTAACTTGGATTCTTATCTTACAATATATAAAAATCAAAATAAGAGAAATAAATTTAATCTTCAAATAATGAACGTTCTAAGAGAAAATAAAGGAGAAAAACTCTATCACTTTGATTTGGGCAATGATTTCTTGGATAAGTTTCCAAAGGCATAGTCAACAAAAGCAAAAATGACAAATGGGATTTTACAAAACTATAAAGTTTTTGCAAATAAAACAGTTTGAGGAGAAAGCCCAAATTGGAAGATAATACTTGCAACTTGACAAGGGACTAATATCCAAAATATAAAAAAGAATTAAAAAAAACTCAATATCAAAAATAAGCAAAGAAGCCGGGCAAGGTAGCATGCACACATACAATCCCAGTGGCTTGGGAGGCTAAGATAGGAGAATTGCAGGTTCAAATCCAGCCTCAGAAACACTGAGGCACTTATCAACTCCGTGAGACCCTGTCTCTATATAAAATACAAAATAGGGCTGGGGATATGGCTCAGTGGTTGAGAGTCTCTGGCTTCAATCCCTGGTACCAAGGTGGGGAAAATAAATCACTGTTTTAAAAATGGGCTGAGAATCTGAGAAAACATTTTTTTCAAAGTAATACATATAAAAGGCCACAGGTATATAAAAAAAATGCTTGGGAAATGATGGAACAGTTTTAGGCCACAACCTTCAACTCCTCCACAGCTCACAAATAAAGCAGCAAAAGAACAGCTGACCAGAGAGGTAGGTGACAGATAATGGAGAGATTGAAACATAGAGGGACTTGAAATTTGAATACCAGAGCAGAAAATATGGGCAAAATTCCTTGACCCTCAACCCCAGAGAGTGTGAGGTCAAGAGGGAAGGGTGTCAGAGAAAGAAGAGACAAAAGCGCATAAACCTACTTCCTTGCCAGGGGCAGTGGCCCAAACCTACTTCCTTGCCAAGGCCAGTGGCCCATGACTGTAAACCCAGTGGCTTGTGAGGCTGAGATAGGAGGGTCACAATTTGGAGTCTAGCATCAGCAACTTAGAGAGGCCCTAAGCAACTTAATGAGAGCCTGTCTCAAAAAAAAAAAAAAAAAAAAAAGAAAGAAAGAAAGAAAGAAAGAAAAAGTCACATCAATGAAAGAAAACTTCAGTCCACTATCCCTGAAGATCATAGATGCAAAAATCCTTCATACGTTTGAAACCATATTCATAAGTGCATTAAGAATAATGCCCACCATAATCAAGTGAGTTTCGTCTCTCTGATGCAAGATTGGTTCAATATAGGCAAAACAATAAATATAATTTTACTGAATAAAACTGAGGACAAGAATCACATGACCATCTCAAAATATGCAGAAAATGTGTTTGACAATATCCAGCACCACTAATGCTAAAAACACTGGAGAAACTAGGAATGGAAGGAACTTAATATTTAAATATACATAATACCAAAAAGCAATATTTCACTGAATGTAGAAAACTTAACAGCATTCCCTTTAAAGTCACGAATAAGACACATTTGCTCCCTCCCATCATTCTTATTAAATATAGTTATTGGAACTTTATCCAGAGCAGTCAAGAAGAGAAGAAAATTAAAGGGATGAAAATAGGAAAAGAGTCAAATGATCTCTGTTTTCAGTTGATGTTGAGAGCCACAGCTGGAGGGGCCCCAGCAAACTTCCAGCTGCCAGCAAACTTCTACCTGCCAACTGATTGGCTCCTCTGCGGTGATGCTCATTGGGCTGTTTCCCCATCCTTTCAGACCACGGAGCTGCTCATGGGGGGACTCTTTTTGGCTCCGCCCACGTGACCCAGCAAATCGGCCTCAAGAGCAGGAGGAGTGGGAGAGGTTGAGAGGCTTGTGGGAAGCTGGTGATGGCAGTTGGGCTCTGAGGGGTTTTCCTGAGGATCTGTGTGGTGTGGTGTGTGTGTTCTAAAAATAAAGTTCGTTTCTTTTGACAAGTGCCCAGCCTCTGGAGCCCGCTGTGAGCCAATCATCAGCTGGCAGCTGGAAGTTTGCTGGCAGCTGGAAGTTTCCTGGGGCCCCTTCGGCTGTGGATCTCAACAAGTTGACATGATCATATATCTATAGAAATGCAAAAATCTACCAGAAGTCTTCTAAAGATGATAAACATATTCAGCACAGATCAACATTCATAAATTAATAGCTTTCTAATATTGATGAATCTGCTGAGAAAGAGATCAGGAAAACTGCTACATTCACAATAACTTTTTAAAAATGGGAGTAAATCTAACCAATATGCTGAAAGACATATACAATGAAAACTGTGTAATACTAAAGAGATTACATAAGGCGTTAGAAGATGGAAAGACCTCCAATGTTCTTCAATAGGCAGAATAGTATTGTCAAAATGGCCACATTTTCAAAAGCAATATACATATATTCAATGCAATCCTTATAGAAGTAACAAGGATGTTCTTCACACACAAAAAAATGGTTCTAAAGTTCATTTGAATATTAAAATACCCCAAATAACCAAAGCAATACTATGGAAGAAGAGCAATATGGGGACAGCAATACATCTTATAGAACAGTAACATACTAACAATACCAGCATGTTATTGGCATCAAAACAGACATGATGACCAACAGATTTAAATAGAAGGCACAGAGATAAATATATATATCAGTAGAGTGTGGAGAAGAAAATAGAGGGAGGGATGGAGGAGGGAAGAGAAAGAAGTACTGAGGACCAAACTAAAGCAAATATATACCATGATTTTGTAATTATGTCAAAATGAATACTAATGTTATGTATAACTAAGAAGAACCAATATAAAGAAAAATATAAAATATAATATCATCTAAATTTTATATTTGTGTGGTTCTCCAGTCTAAATATCCACATAGGAATCCTTTTTATATAACATAAAATAAGATCAATTATCAATTATTGTTTTATTGTAAAAGTTATTAGACTAGTCATGAATTATGAACAAGTTCCAATAGGGAAAATCTAGGTTTCCATTTACTTTCTCCCTCAAATTGTAAAGAATCTGTGAATAGGTGAAGTAAGTGAACAAACATGGCACAAAAATCAGAAAAAAAATTCTAATGCTATTTTATCCTATACTCTCAGCTTTAAAAGAAAAACACAAATCTTAAAACAATTTACTATAATTTTGTGATTCATTTTCAGGATTGGATGCAAGTTGAGTCATACCTTATTTAAAACATCAACAAGCAATATGTTCTCCAAGCTTGTGCATTGTCTAGCTCAATTATGAAATCCACTCTTTTAAAATTATTACTTCATTAAAAATGCTACCTATTGAATTAATATTTGCGAGTCCTAGTAAAATCCCAATGACAGTCTTCATAAAACTAGAAAAAGCAATCATGAAATTCATTTGGAAAAATAAGAGACCCAAGGTAGCCAAAGCAATCCTTTGCAAAAAGAGTGAAGCAGAAGGCATCACTCTACCACACCTTAAATTATACTACAGAGCAATAATAACAAAAACAGCATATATTGGCACCAAAATATACTGGTAGACCAATGGTACAGAATAGAGGACACAGAGACTAACCCACAAAAATACAATTATCTTATATTAGACAAAGGTGCCAAAAGCATGCATTGGAGAAAAGATAGTTAAACAAAGATCTGTTAAACAAATAGTGCTAGGATAACTGGAAATCCATATGTAGCCAAATGAAATTAAACCTCTATCACTCACCCTGCATGAAACTCAACTCAAAGTGGATCAAGAACCTAGGAATTAAACCAGAGACCCCATGCCTAATAGAATCAAAAGTAGGCCTAAATCTACATCATATTGGCTTAGGAATGAACTTCCTTTATAAGACTCCTAAAGCACAAAGAGTAAAATCAAGAATCAATAAATGGGATGGATTTAAACTAAAAGGCTACTTCTTAGCAAAGGAAACAATCAACAAGGTTAAGAGAGAGCCTACAGGATGGGTGAAAATCTTTACTACATGCACCTCATATAGAGAATTAATTTCTAGAATATATAATGAACTCAAAAAACTTAATATTAAAAACAAATAACCCAATCAATAAATGGGCCAAGAAACTGAACAGAAACTTCACAGAAGAAAAAATGCAATTGATCAACAAATATATGAAAATATGTTCAACATCTCTAGCAATTAGAGAAATGTAAATCAAAACAACTCTAAGATTTCATCTCACTCAAGTCAGAATGGCAATTATCAAAAAAAAAACAATAATAATTATTGTTGAAGATGGGTGGGGAGGTATACTCATACTTTCCTAGTGGGTCTGCAAATTGGTGCAATCATGTGGAAAGAAATATGGAGATTCCTCGGAAAAGTTGGAATGGAACCACCATTTAACCCAGATCCCACTCCTCAAGTTTATGTCCAGTGGATTCAAAATCAGCATACTATAGTGATGCAGTCAAATCAGTATTTATAGCAGGCCAATTCACAACAGCTAAATGATGGAACCAACCTAGATGCCCTTCAACAGATGAATGGATAAAGAAATTGTGGTATATATACAAAATGGAATATTACACGGTCTTAAAGAAGAATGAATATGGCATTTGCCAGTAAATGGATGGAACTGGAGAATACCTTGCCATGTGAAATAAGCCAGACCCCCCCAACCCGCACAAAAAGAAAGGCTGAATGTTTTCTCTGATATGCGGATGCTAATTCACAATTAGGGGTGGGAAGAATGGGGTAGTTTGTAAGTTTGTATTAGGCAGAGGAAAATGAAGGTAAAGGAGGAGTATTGGTTTAGGAAGGATAGTAGAATGAATCTGACACTATTACCCTATGTGAATATATGAATACACAACTGGTGTGATTGTATATCATGTACAATTAGAAGAATGAAAAACTATACTCCACTTACGCATGATGTGTCAAAATGCATTCTGCTGTCACGTATAACTAATTAGAACAAATTTTTAAAATCTACAAAATAAAAAAAAAATGCTAACCCTCACCCACTGCCATTGTCACAAATTTCTACCTGTCACTTAATTCCTTAGACTATGAAAAAATGTTCTTTTGATTATTATTGATGGTAATGAGAACTTGGTTTTTATTATTATCCCCTCTTTAAAATATGTGTATCCCATATTTGTTATGAGGTACCTCAATGTATGCAATATACCTTATTCATTTTTTAAACCTCCAAACTGTTACAACTTCTCTCTTCATAAGAACCACATTACTGTTTTGCATATAATTTCTTAATAGGCCAGAAATGAATATTTCTATCATCTTTTTATTCTGCACTATTCATTTTCAATTTTCAATCATTCCTCACACAAACTATTCATTATACATATTGACTTTTAAAAAATTTTTCTTCGGAGGAAGTAAAATTTAGGTGTCTCATGTGGAAAAAAAATACTATTTACCTGTACAATGCCCAGTTTGCCTTTTTTTTTCCTTAATGAAAGAACCAGAAACTTTGTAGCTAAGTAAAGATATAAACTAAACTGTGATCGGGGAGGTGTAAGCAATATTATTTGTGGGACTTTGGGAAGAATTTTTAGGGAGTGAACTCTACTAGGAAGTACATCCCTGTAGAAATAATATATTTTCTCTCTCTCTCTCTTTTTTTTTTATTTGTCACCTGAAATCTCCTATTGGACCATAAGGTCAACTGAAAGATGAAGACATGGTTTGTAATAATTGTGCAATTTTAGTGCTGGACTTTTATTGCCCACTTCTGTAGTTATTCTGACCATGGATATACACAGGGAAGCATCCCCCAAGGGTAAACTCCTGGGGTATCACTGGGGCCTGATTCCCAAGATTGGAATGTCCAGCTATTTCCCGCTGAGGCTATTAACATAACTATGTGGATGCACTACCTGGTTTATATTAGTGACATCCTTTGAAGAAGAGAGGCTCTGTGTTTGCATTAACCTGGACCTTATCTCAGTTAGCTTGCACTCAGGATTAAAGGCATACTGATCAAAGTGTAGTCACTGGTAGTGGTTAATATGTAACTTTCGGGGTATTAAAGATAATAGTAGATCCTTTCATCTGCCATCCTTCTGTCTGTTTGCACCTGCCCTGTATGTGTGTGTGTCTGTTCTTTGTGCACCTCCTCCACGAGTCTCCCTGCACAGGTATTCTTTAACACACTTGATTTTATTTTTTTATTTTTTTATTTTTTACTGTGAAAGTAAAAAAAAAAAAAACACATTTGTAACTATTGTCATTTTCACTTTTCTGTTAAATGAAGCTGAGAATAAACCTAATCATCTTACATAAGGCAGAAAAGGTAATTCAAGTAGAAAATACATACATACTGTTTTATGTTTCATTCACAAATAATTCTCTTGCACTGGAGAAAATGTCTTACTTAAAATAAATTCATTAAAACTGGTTTTGTAAATATGCAAAATACAAAATTGTTTCAAAACAAACAGAACTAACCAGATCCATTACAAAATAAAATAAGTATATAAGGAAAGAGAGCACCAAAACTCTGTTATTTCTTATTCCAGACCGAGAAAAGAGCTACAGACATTTAAAGATAGAAAAAGTCTTGTGTTATAGGTGTCCTATTAAGGAATTTGGAACCTGACCCCACGAGATGGAGATTAGGGCCAACTTTTTCTTCTATTAGACGCAGAGTCTCTGGTTTGATTCCTAGCTCCTTGATCCATTTTGAGTTAACTTTTGTGCAAGGTGAGAGAGAGGGATTCAATTTCATTTTGTTGCGTATGGATTTCCAGTTCTCCCAGCACCATTTGTTGAAGATGCTATCCTTTCTCCGTTGCATGCTTTTAGCACCTTTGTCTAATATAAGGTAGTTGTAATTTTGTGGATTGGTCTCTGTGTCCTCTATTCTGTACCATTGGTCTACCAGCCTGTTTTGGTACCAGTACCATGCTGTTTTTGTTACTTTGCTCTGTAGTATAGTTTAAGGTCTGGTATTGCTATACCACCTGTTTCACTCTTCCTGCTTAGAATTGCTTTAGCTATTCTGGGTCTCTTATTTTTCCAGATGAATTTCATGATTGCATTTTCTATTTCTGCAAGGAATGCCGTTGGGATTTTGATCGGGATTGCATTGAACCTGTAAAGTGCTTTTGGTAATATGGCCATTTTAATAATATTAATTCTGCCTATCCATGAGCAAGGTATATCTTTCCGTCTTCTAAGGTCTTCTTCTATTTCTCTCTTTAGGGTTCTGTAGTTTTCATTTTATAGATCTTTCACATCTTTTGTTAGGTTGATTCCCACATATTTTATTTATTTATTTATTTTTGAGGATATTGTGAATGAGGTAGTTGTCCTTATTTCAATTTCAGAGGATTTTTCACTGATATACAGGAATGCCTTTGATTTATGCATGTTGATTTTATATCCTGACACTTTGCTGAATTCATTTACTAGTTCTAGAATTTTCTTGGTAGAACCTTGTGGGTCTGCTAGGTATAGGGTTATGTCATTAGCAAATTTAAGTTCTTCTTTTCCTATATTTATGCCTTTAATTTCTTTCATCTGTCTACTTGCTCTGGCCAGTGTTTTGAGAACTAAATTGAATAGAAGTGGTGAGAGAGGGCATCCCTGTCTTGTTCCAGATTTTAGAAGGAATGCCTTCAATATTTCTCCATTTAGAATGATGTGGGCCTGAGGCTTAGCATAAATAGCTTTTACAATGTTGAGGTAAGTTCCTGTTATCCCTAGGTTTTCTAGTGTTTTGAACATAAAAGGATGCTGTATTTTGTTGAATGCTTTTTCTGCGTTTATTGAGATGATCATATGGTTCTTATTTTTAAGTCTATTAATGTGGTGAATTGCAATTATTGATTTCCGTATATTGAACCATCCTTGCATCCCAGGGATGAATCCTACTTGATCATGGTGCACAATCTTTTTGATATGTTTTTGTATCTGATTTTCCAGAATTTTATTGAGGATTTTTGCATCTAAGTTCATTAGAGATATTGGTCTGTAGTAATAGGACACCTATAGCACAAGTGTTAAAATCAAGAATCAACAAATGGGACGAATTCAAACTAAAAAGTTTTTCTCAGCAAGAGAAATAATATGTGAGATAAATAGGGAGCCTACATCCTGGGAACAAATTTTTACCCCTCACACTTCAGAAAGAGCTCTAATCTCTAGAGTATATAAAGAACTCAAAAAGTTAAACAACAAAAAAATAAATAACCCAATCAACAAATGGGTCAAGGACCTGAACAGACACTTCTCAGAGGAGGATATACAATCAGTCAACAAATACACGAAAAAATGCTCACCATCTCTAGCAATCAGAGAAATGCAAATTAAAACTACTCTAAGATACCATCTCAATCCAGTAAGAATGGCAGCCATTATGAAGTCAAACCACAACAAGTGCTGGTGAGGATGCGGGGAAAAAAGGTACACTTGAACATTGCTGGTAGGACTGCAAATTGGTGCAATTTTAAAGCAGTATGGAGATTCCTTGGAAAGCTGGGAATGGAACCACCATTTGACCTGGCTATTCCCCTTCTCAGACTATACCCAAAAGACCAAAATGGAGCATACTACAGGGATACAGCCTCATCAATGTTTATAGCAGCACAATTCACAATAGCTAGACTGTGGAACCAACCTAGATGCCCTTCAATAGATTAATGGATAAAAAAAATTTTGGCATCAATACACAATGGAATATTACACAGCACTAAAAACTAACAAGATCATGGCATTTGCAGGGAAATGGCTGGCATTAGAGCAGATTATGCTAAGTGAAGTTAGCCAATTCCTAAAAAGCAAATGCCAAATGTCTTCTGTGATATAAGGGGGGGTGACTCAAAATGGGGAAGGGAGGAAGAGCATGAGAAGAAGATTACCACTAACTAGGGAAGAAAGATGGGAGGGAATGGGAGAGAGAAAGGGAATTGCACGGAAGATGGAAGGAGACCCTCGTGGTTATACAAAATACATGTATGATGATGTGAGGGAAAAAAAAAAGAAATGTGTCACATTAGATTGGGTAGAGAGAGATGATGTTTGGGAAGGGAAGGGGATGGGGGGATAGGAAGGGCAGCAGAATAAAATAGACACTTGTATTGCTGTATGTATATATGTGGCTGTATAACTAATGTGATTCTGCAACCTGTACACTTGGATAAATGAGAAATTATACCGCATTTGATTCAAATGTATGATATGTCAAGATCATTGTATTGTCATGAGAAACTAATAAAAATAAAATAAAATAAAGATAGGAAAAGAATATATCAGCTGATATTTTAACTTTCAAAGTACCTGTGTTTATATTAAAAAAATACTGTGTCACTTCTTGTTAAAAGGTAATTTATCTTCCATTTGAATAAATTAACTTCAATTTATATAGTGAATTTAATAATAAACATACATTTCTTTCAGACTCACCAGAGTGGCTTGCTCTTACTTCTCATCTTTGCCCTTCCTCTGTATACCATTCAAACTGACTTTTTTCTCTATAAAATAACTTGTTAATTTTTCTAAATTATTCTTCTAAAATTCTTTATCTATTTTACATATTACTTTTTTCTATAATTATCAAATCATAGGACTTTTGTTTAAATAGCTTCATCTTCAAAATCAATAGAATGTTATGGATATAAAAGTTTGAATATATCATGTCTGTTTTGTTTTTGCTATTCATATTTTAGCTCAATATTATGCTCCCTGCATTTCCAGCCATGTATGTAATCACCACTGTCATAGTCTTAGGAGCACTACACAAATATTTAAGCTACATTCATAGCCCTCAAGAAGCCTAGATTTTGGCTGAAGACATATGACATAAGTCCATGATATATATAATACACAAGACTTGTGGGTAAAAGTCAAAACAGACAGCATAGAAATTAAGGGTTGATTTAATGTTAATAGTTCAGTGACATTTTGCAGTTGCTCCTATTATACTATATTAAGATGATTGGAATCTGTATATAGTTGCTGCCCTGTTTGCTATCTAGTCCATTAATAAACACCTTCATCTATAGTATCTCTGATCTTACAGTGTATCATATTTCATCTTTGGACACTGTGAAGGGTTTAAAAGTCTTTGATAAGTCAAAGTTCATTTTTTCAATATTTCTCCTAATAAGTCCAAGTTCTTTCCTAACATTATGAGATTTGGAGAAAAACTATAAATGGGAGCCATATATGTTATATATAAATGTTTATGATGTACAAAATAAGCTAACCAATGTTTAAATTAAAACATTCATTTATATTAGAAAATATTATTACATCATGAAATTTATAATTACATCATCATAATTACATAGTGAAAATATATGTAAAACTATACTTTTATATTAATGAAAATTGGGAATATTTATTTGGAAGGCTTAAAGTGTACATGGATAAATACACTAAAAGTCAACGCTTTTGAAGCATGACATATTTTGTTCTGACCTCTCTTTGAACATTATGATAATTATTTGATATAATGAATAACTCCTGAATAAGTCTGATACCCATAAAAAATGATATTGCAGTCTCTGACGACAAGCAGTCTTTCCACATATATTCATGTTCTTAAAATTAACTCCTCTAGGACTGTGATTGTGACTCAGCAGTACAGCACTTGCCTAGTATGTATGAGGCATTGGGTTTAATCCTCAGCACAACATCAAATTAATAAATAAATTAAATAAAGGTATTGTTTCCATCTACAACTAAAAAGGTCTTTTTTAAATTAATTCATCTTCTTTATGATTTCTAACATTCATTGTTATTTTTCCATGTACACCTTTAGCCTTCCAAATAAATATTTATTTTTAAGTGTTCAGTTTTTCTCTGCTTGTCTTTTCTGCTATTCTTATTTTTTCTACTAAAATAAGCTTATATTTTACTGGTTTTTGTTCATGACTCCCTTTTTCAGAACTCTGTTAAAAATAGATAGGCCAAAATTATGGGTGAAAATAAAGAAGAAAAATGTTGAGATGCTTAACAAATATTTTTGAACTATTTAATGTTAAATAAAAATAAATTATTATTCTAATAAATTTAAAAAATGGATTTTAAAATGGAATGTAGTTAATAACAGTTAGTGGTTTTGCATAATTTCATCTTCAAAATATTCTCTCTCAATTTTGTAAATAGTCATTTATTTCCAAGATTTTTTAAATTTTTGTAACAACTAATCAATAAAGAATGTTAATATAATTTATTTTATTTTTATCTAATAAAATTATTCATTGCTAACAATCAGAATAAGAACTAAGACAGGCAATGTTATTTCAGTCATAAAGCAATTCTACAAGTGATTATTAGAACAGTAATAAAATGTGAATATGTAAACTGCGTTAATCAGGATTATATTTGACATCAAATTATGTTGTGAGAAGAGGAGATGGTGTAATAAAATGGAAGTCATTGTTATAAAATAAAATTTCAGTAATTATAATCAAATAAATTATTCCACAGAATCAAAAGTGATAGGTATTTTGGTCCAGGCATTCGTTAATTGATTTCATATAGTTTGATCAAATTATTAATATGTACAAATCATGACGAGCTGAACATTTTGTTCATTTTTTAAATTATTTAACTGATATCAGGCATTGCTCATGGTTACTGTATTTGAACAAAAGTACTTTGATTGCATAACCAGTACTCATTAATTCCACACAATGCAGAATCAGCATGAAATTCAACTTCTAGAAATTATACATTTATATATTGATTATGATTACATAAATATAAAGCATGATGCAAGAAATATAAACTGAGTTTCTAATTAGTTCCTTAGGGGTCGTTAAATAGATGAACAGACTCCAACCAGTTAAGGCATATAAATCATTCTATTGGTAGAATATTATGAAGGACACAGAAATATGATTTAAAGCCTATTGAAAAAATGGAATAGTAAAAGAGATAGAATAGGAAATCAACATTACCACTAAAATAAAGTGTCTTTTTACATCATAGTTATGTTAACACATTCTTTCAAATTTCTAAGGATGAATGGAAGTATCTAATTGATAATTTCTAGGCCACATGTGTATTTCATATTTTAAAGAGAGTACAGAAAAAAAATCTGACAGTGTTGAAATTGTGCCTCTGAATAATAATGCACAGTAGGAATTCCTGAAAATAAAGATGTCTGGATAATGGAAAACTAGAGTATGCAGAAGTATGACTCATGAAAAACTATTGTTCATTAGATTGTATACCTAGCATGCATTGACATTATTCCTCTCCTAAAATCTTGACATGATCACGATGAAAATGTGCTTAAAACAAAGAAAGTTGAATCTATTCTCCTTTCAAAAATAAATAAATCAAAATTTCCTCACTTACTATACCCAATTCCAAGTTTATGACCTGTGTGTAATACTTGTTCCTCTTGAAAAATTGTTTAGTTCTGTTCCATTAGTTTTCAAGTTATTGGTAAATTTGTAAATTTAACTATCACCAATATATCCTACTTACAATCAAATGTGAGAATAAGTACATAACTGTTAAAAATAAAAACATATGAAAAATCAGTAATGTAATTTGCTGAATAGATTGCTTTCTCTTTCTGCAGATTTGGAGACTAAAATTCATAGAGCAAAACAGAGAGTCTTAATCCATACACTTTTTGAATTCAGATAAACAGCTACTCTAAGAACAATCATTTCTTCACAGGATTTATTTCTTAAACACAATCACTGATGCATGTATGAAAATAGTCAATTTAATTTGCACACATAAGTTCCTTAAAATATGTACTGTGACAAGGATTAAGACAGCATCTTTCACTTATCTCTAGTTGAGTACATACAGAACTTAGAAGGATGAGAACCCTATTTTTTCAAGAGGCCTAAAATTGAGAATTATCTTTTAAAATAGCTACATACTGTTCATTTTCTCCATCAACAATTCCATCAGAAGCATCTAAATTTTATGAATTTTTAAAATGATATTATCAGTTTCCACTTTTTAATTAAACTGTGAACTCTTTTCAGATTTAACACATCTTGCCATGGAAAATCACTTTGTGTTCTAGAATCCAATTCCTCACACCACTTTTCATTGAGTAATCATGTCACCTTAAGTCTACCAGACTCTGTCCTCAATCTTTTCTTGTTGTTAGTGATCTTGACACTTTTTTCACTGATTTATAAAAAAAAAACTTAAAAATTGTGTAATAATTAAATGCCATGTCATGTTTAATAAATGTGTACCTAGTGTAACATTCACATCCGGTTAAATACATCTCCTCAAAAATATATTGTTGTGGGCTGGGGTTGTGTATTAGTGGTGGAGTGCTTGGCCTCACATGCATGAGGCACCTGGTTCCATCCTCAGCACCACGTAAAAATGAATAAATAAAATAAAGATATTATGTTTATCTATAAGTAAGAAAAATGTTTTTCTAAAAAACATACTTTTTTGCAATAGCAAAAATATTTGAAATTCTTATTTTCTAATTTTTGAGGTGTACTGTACATAATTATTCTGGATAATCAACAGAGTATGCAATACACACAAGAGCTCACTACTTCTGTTAGTAGCCATTGATCAACTTTTAACTGCCTATTTCTAAACCCTAATATCCCCAGCCAATTTTAACCACAATTCAACTTTTATGAGATGATCTTTTTTGTATGAACTACAGATAAAGGATCATGCTGTAATTTTCTTTCTACGCTTTTTTTTTACTTAATATGTTCTAAAAATATTTTTATTAGTTATTAACGGACCTTTATTTATTTATTTGCTTATATGCTTTGCTGAGAATCAAACCCAGTACCTCACACATACTAGGGAAGCACTCTACCATTGAGCCACAACCCAAGCCCATTATCACTTAATATTAATATCTCCACTTCCATCCATGTTGAGGCAAATGACATCATTTCCAAATTTCTTTTTTTATGGATGAATACTAGTAGTTCATTTTGTATATGTACTATATTTTTTCATCCAATCTCTAATTGATGAACTAGCATTTCTTGGCTTTGAGCAATAGTGCTGCAATGAACATGGGGCTACAGATGTCTCTTTAATAAACTTATTTCATTTCCTTTGGATATATTTCAGTAGTGAGGCTATTGGATGATATGGTAGTTCTATATTTAAGTTTTTGAGAAGCCTCTACATTGTTTTTCATAATGGATGTGCTTATTTGCATTCTAACCTGATGAGGGCCACAACCAAGTTAAGATGGCGCCTGGTGGTTTGCTAGGAGGAGTGGTTTCTGAGCCAAGGCCAGCTAGCCATTAAGATGATAAGGATTCCTTAATGGCTGACTGCTGTATCTAGTTTATGTTAATTAAGTTAAGCTGTGTGTAATTAGTTGGGTATATGTACCTCTACAGTCCGGCAGAGAGGCAGTGCCTGCTACCTGGGGTACCCACTAGTTTTAGTTCCCGCTCAGTTCCCCCTGAGTTCACTCGCAATAAAGTAGTTCCCGCTTCAACCTTCAAGTTGCTTGTCATCTCCCAGGTATTTCGCCCAGCCTGACAACTGCACTAACCAATAACATTCACTTTTTCCTTTTCCTACACATCCCTGCCAATACTTGTTATTTTTTGCCTTTTTGATTATAAACATTTTTACTAGAGAGAGGTGATACCTCATCATGGTTTTGATCCTCATTTCCTGTATTACTCATATATTGGAGCACATTTTCATATACCTGTTGACCTTTTGTGTATTTCTTTTTGTGAAATAATTATTTAGGTTTATTGCCCAATTTTAATTGAGTTAATTGGTTTCTACTATTCTTTTGTGTGTGTTTCTTAAATATTATGTATATCAACCAATTGTCTAATTTGTACCTTGCTAATGTTATCTGCCCTTCTATAGGTTGTCTATTCAGATTATTGTTTCTTTCACTATGCAGAAGCTTTTCATTTAGATGTAATTCAATTTCTCCATTTATTTTTCTAATTTTATTTCCTGTGCTTTTGGGTAATTGTTCAAATACTTTTTTGCCCATTCCAATGTCCCCAAGTATTTCCACAAGTTTTCTACAAGTAAATTATTAGTGACTGGTCATTTATTAAGATATTTAGTCAACTTTGAGTTTCTGTATTTATTTGTTTATTTATTTATAATATTTTTAGTTTTATATGGACACAATGCCTTTATTTTATTTATTTATTTTTATTTGATGCTGAGGATCAAACCCTAACTCTCACACATGCTAGGCAAGCACTCCACCACTGAGCCACAACCCAGCCCCATTTAAAGTTATTTGTAAGTGGTAAGAGACTTGGTTCAAGTTTTATTCTTCTGTATGTGAATACCCATTTTTCTCATCATGATTTATTTAAAAACTCATCTTTTATTCCAATGAATTTTCTTTGCAACTTTAAAGAATATCAGTAAATTTTGGATACATGTATTTATTTCAGGGTAATTCAATTAGCTGATGTGGCTGTTTTTTATGTGAGTCCTATATTATTATTATTATTATTATTATTATTATTATTATTATTATTATTATTTGGTTGAGGGTACCAAGGATTGAACTCAGGGGCACTCAACTATTGAGCCACATTCTCAGCCCTATTTTGTATTTTATTTAGAGACTTGATTTGCTTAGCACCTCACTTTTGCTACCTTTGAAAACATGATCCTCCTGCTTCAACCTCCCAAGCTGCTGGGAATACAGGCATGCATCACCTTGCCCAGCATCCTATTATGTTTTGATAACTATAGCATTATAGTACATTTTGAATATGATACTGCCAAATTTGTTCTTCTTTGTTCAAGATTAATTTATTTATATTTATTGAGATTCTATATGAAATTTAAGATATTTTCATACACCAGTAAAGAATGTCATTGGTATTTTGATATTGCATTTAATCTGAAAGTGATTTTTGCCATTTCAACAGTATTTTTATATATTATTAATCCAATCCATGAGCATGGGATGGCTTTTCATTTTTTAGTGTCTTCTTCAATTTCATTCTTCAGAGTTTTGTAATTTTTATTGTAGATAACCTTCACTTAGTTGGTTAAATTTTTTCCTTGTATTTTACGTAATTAGTGTAATTCTGGTTTGGGTGCATAAGTATACTATTGATTCAGTATGCTGTTTATAAATTGTGAAAATTTTACTTTCTCCCTTCTTATTTGTTGCTGTTAATTTCTATCTCTTTCTTAATTTCTTTAGCTAAAGCTGCCAATTTTATGTTGAAAAATTGTGCTGAGAGTGGATATCCTTACTTTATTCTTAAAGAAAAAGTTTTAAGCTTCTCACTGATTTTAATGTGGCTGATTTATACACACACACATAGATATATACACTTTATTAGATATTTGTAATGTATGTTTAGTATATGTGTGTATATAATAAAGTATGTGCATAATAAAGTATATGTGTATAATATATACATATACTTCATTTTAGCCATGTTCAGTTCTATATTTTTTCAAAGTGTTTATCATGAAAGGTGGTTGAATTTTATCAAATACTTTCTCTGAAGCTATGACATTGTTTTTTTTTCTTTTTTTTTTTTTTGGTCATGATGTTGTACATTTATTGATTTGCATATTTTGAATTGTTGCATCATTGAAATAAATTCCAGTTGATTACTATAAATGCTCTGTTTGATATATCGTTAGATTTGATATACTAGTATTATACTTAGAATATTTTTTTGTTTATTAGATATATAATTATATATAATATATAGTATATAAATATATTGTATATACAATATAAATTATATATATGCAAGTATATTGTATTTAATTATTTATTTACTTTAGTGTGTGTCCTCATTTGATTTTCATATCAGGGTAATTCTGGCCTCATACAATGACCTTAGAATAATTCTCTTGCTTTCAATTCTTTGACTACTTGGAGAACAAATGGTAATAATTCTTTGTTAAACGTTTTGGTAAAACTCAGCAGTGAAGCTATCCTGTCCTTGGCTTTTTTGTGTTTTGTTTTGTTTTGTTTTATGATAAAGTTTTATTACTCATACAATCTTCACTGGTTTGTATAGCTTTTCTGTTTTCACAAATTAATTTTTGGTAGGTTATAAGTTTTCAGAAATTTATCTATTTTTGGTATTTTCTAATTTGTTAGCATAAAGGTATTCAAAGCAATCTTTTTCTTTTTATACCTATGTTGCCATTTTAATGTCTCCTTTTTCATTTCTTATTTTATATATTTGGTTTACTCTTTTTCTTTTAGTTGCATATTTTAAGGTTTGGTTTTCTTGTTTTCATTTCAAAAGACAAACTCTTCATTTCATCAATATTTTATAATGTTTTTAGTCTCTATTTCATATATTTCTGCTCTGATCTTTCTTATTTCCTTCTAATATTTTTTTTTCTTTCTTTATAGGTCCTTGAGATGGATTTTTAGGTGGTTCATCATGTCTGTTTTTTTTATGTACATACTGTTTAATATAAATTTCCTTAGCACTACATACGATATATTCCACAAGCTTTGGTATGTTTCATTTCAATTTTCATTTGTTTTGAGAAATATTTGAAATGTCTTTAGATTTCTTCAATGGCATATTGTTCATTGAGGAGAATGTTTTTCATTCTCTACAAATATCTATAGTTTCTGAATTTAATTTTTTGTTGTTTATTTTCAGTTTTGTTCCATTATACTCAGAAAAATGCACAAGATATAATTAGGGTTATTTTTAATTTGTTGTGACTTCATTATGTCCTGAAGAAAAGAATGTGTGATCCATAAATTTTCATCAAATTCATTAGATCTTTTGAATAATTTAAATGTTATGTCTTTTTATTTTTTAATTTGTATTATAGATGATCTATCCATTGGTAAAAGTGTGGTTTTGATATCTCCCACTAGAATTGTATGAGGTCTTACCTTTTCCTGTAGGTCTAATAGTATTTGTTTTACAAAATCAAGTGCTCTATTATTAGGTACATATACATTTATAGTTGTAATATACTCTTGTTTAGTTGATACCTTGATCTATATATATTAACGTACTTTGTTTTGGGAGTTTTGGTCTCTAACTCTATTTTGTCTTGTATATGAATAATTATATTTTCTTGCTTTAGGTTTCCATTGGCATAGAATGTCTTTCTCCATCATGTCACTTTCAGTATCTTTGTATCTTTATTGGTTCAGTGAGTTATTGTAATCTGCATATTGTTGGATCTCATTATTTTAATCCATTCAGCCAGTCTGAATCCTAAAATGGGAAAATGTAGTTTAAATTTATACAAAATTATTAGCAATATTTAAGGGCTTATTCTTGTTTTTTTTTTAATTTCTTCTGTTTAGAATATCATTTGTTCCATTCTTCCTATCTTATTGTTCATCTTTGTGTTTTTTAATACAATATATTGTTAAGGTTTGGTTGTTTTCTATTTCTTTATTATACCTCTTATATTAATTAATTTATTTATTTGATTTAGGTATATATGACAGCAGAATGCATTTTGATTCATTGTACACAATTGCAGCACAACTTTTCATTCCTCTGGTTATACATGAGGTAGCATCAAACTATACGTGCAGTCATACATATACCTAGGGTAATAATATCCATCTCATTCCACCATCTTTCCTACCCCATTGCCCCCACCCCACACCTCCCTCCCCTTTGCCTAAAGTTTCTCCATTTTTTTCCCATGCGCCCCCCCCCCATTATGGATAAGCATCCACTTATCATAGAAAACATTCGGCTTTGGGTTTTTTGGAATTGGATGACTTTAGTTAGCATGATGTTCTCCAACTCCACCCATTTACCTGCAAATGCCATAATTTTATTTTTTAATGCTGAGTAATATTCCATTGTGTATATATACCTCAGTTTCTTTACCATGTATCTACTCAAGGTCATCTACTTTGGTTCCACAGTTTAGCTATTGTAAATTGAGCTGCTATAAACATTGATATGGCTGCATTACTATAGTATGCTGATTTTAAATCCTTTGAGTATAGACTGAGGAGTGGGATAGCTGGGTCAAATAGTGGTTCCATTCCAAATTTTCTAAGGAATCTCAATACTACTTTCCAGATTTGTTGTACCAATTTGCAGTCCCATCATCAATGTATGAGTGTGCCTTTTCTCCCACATTCTTGCAAATATTTATTATTGTCTGTATTCTTGATAGCTCCCATACTGACATGAGTGAGATGAAATATTAGAGTAGTTTGATTTGCATTTCTCTAATTACTAGAGATGTTGAACTCTTTTTATATATTTGTTGATCCAATGTATATCTTCTTCTGAGAAGTGTCTGTTCAGCTTCTTAGCTCATTTATTGATTGTGTTCTTTGCTTTTTTGGTGTTAAGTTTTATAAGTTCTTTATATATCTTGGAGATTAGTGCTGTCAAAATGGCCATACTACCCAAAGCGCTATACAGGCTCAATGTGATTCCAATTAAAATCCCATTGTCATTCCTTATAAAAATAGAAAAAGCAATCACGAAATACATTCGGAAAAATAAGAGATCATAACAGCCAAAGCAATCCTTATCAAGAAAAGTGAAACAGAAGGCATTACAACACCAGACCTTAACCTATACTACAAAGCTATAGTAACAAAATCAGCATGGTATTGGCACCAAAAAAGACATGTAGACCAATGGTACAGAACAGAAGACACAGAGACAAAGCCACAAAAATACAGTTATCTCATAGTAGACAATGGTGCCAAAAACATACATTGAAGAAAAAATAGCCTCTTCAACAAATGTGCTGGGAGAAGTGGAAATCCATATGCAGCAAAATGAAATTAAGCCCCTATATCTCACTATGCACAAAACTCAACACAAAGTGTATCAAGGACCTAGGAATTAGTCCAGAGAACCCACACCTAATATAGACAAATTAGCCCCAAATCTTTATCATGTTGGATTAGGCCCCAGCTTCCTTAACAAGACTCCTAATGGTTAAGAAATAAATAAAGAATTAATAAATGGTATGGACTCAAACTAAAAAGCTTCTTCTCAGTAAAAGAAACAATCAATGAGGTAAAGAGAGCGCCTACATTTTTGGAGCACATTTTTGCCACATGCATGTTAGATAGAGCACTAATTTTTTCTGTTTCTCTTAATGTGTCTAGAAGTGTGCTTCATATTCAATGTCTTTACAAGATGGTAGTTATGGTATTTTGCCTCTGGATTTAAGAATTCCTTACACACTAATTGTAAATCCATTCTGATGGTGATGAATTTTCTCAGGTTTTGCTTCTTTTGAAAATTGTTATTTCTCTTTAATCTCAGAGAATGGCTTTGAGGGATACAGCATTCTTTATTGACAATTAATTTCTATTAAAACTTTGAATATGTAATTCCATTACTTTCTATACCGAAATGTTTCTGTTGAGAAATTTTCTATTTATCTAAAAGTAATTTTCTTAAATGGGCCTTTATGCTTTTCTCCTGCAGTTTTTAGAATTCTTTGTTTTAAATTTTTGACAGTTTTACTATAATATTTTGGGGTAAGGATCTTTATTTGATCTTATCCATTTAGGGTATTCTAGACGACCTATATGTGGATATACATATAAGAAAAAGTTTTCAGATATTATTCCATGGAATAAGTTTTCTATGTCTTTTTTTCTTTCATTCTCCTCCAAAATTGTGAATATTTATTCATTTTGTGATGTTCCAAAGAGTCTAGGAGGCTTTCTGCATTTTTTAATCAGAAAGGAACATTTCAAAACATCTTTTTTTCTATGTTTTTATTTGTCCATTAAAGTTGTACCTAATTATGGGATTAATTGTTATATATTTGAATATACACATATTGTATTGATATAATTGGGCTAGTATTCATTCCCCAGTATTTCCTTTTTCCCTTTCCCTCCCTCCTTCCCCTGGGCTTTTCCCTCTGCTCTACTGTTTTCCACTGGTTTTCATGAGGTCCTCCCCACTTTTCTTTTTTTCCTCTCTAGTTTCCACCTATCAGGAAAAAAAAATGACCCTTTAGCTTCTTATTTGGCTTCATATAATATTCTAAAGTTCCAAACTTTTTTCAACAAATTACATAATTTTATTCTTCTTTATGGTTAATGAAACTCCATTGTGTATATATACCACATCCTCTTTATCCATTTATGTGTGGTTGGACACCTAGTTTGCTTCTGTACTTCGAACATTGTGAATTGCACTATTATGAACATGAATTTACATGTATTCCTATAGTATGAGAATATTTCAGGATAAATACTAAAAAGTGGTATAGATGAGACATATGGTGATTAAGTTCCTATTTTTTTAAGAACACCTTACTGATTTTCAGAGCAGCTTTATTAATTTACAATCCAACAGTGTAAAAGCATTTCTTTTTCTTCATATTATAACCAACGTTTATTATTTTTCATATCCATGGTCACTTCCATTCTAACTGGAATGAGACAAAATCTCAGTGTAGTTTTGATTTGCTTTCCCCTAATTGCTAATGCTGTTGAACATTTTTTTTCATAATTTTTTAGTCATTTTTTTCCTTCTTTTTACATATGTTTATTTCATTTGCCCAATTGTTGTATACTTGTGTATTTGTTGTTTTATTCTTGTTTTATTGGTGTTAAGTTTGATAATTTCTTTGTATACTGTAGATATTAATTCTGTCAGAGGAGTAGTAGCAGATATTTTCCAATTTGACATGTCCTCTCTTCACATTATTAATTGTTCTCTTTGCTGTTCAGAAGTTTTTTTTTAATTTGATATAATTCCTTTTATTAATATTTAGTGTTTTTCTTGAACTATAGTGGAGTCCTATTGAGAAAGTTTTGCTGGAACCTCTATGTTGACCCTGTGTTTTCTTCTAGAGGTTACATAGTTTCTGGTTTAATTTTTAAGGCTGATACATCTGTGGTTTACTTTTGCTGAAGATAAGAGATAAGGGTATATTTTCATTCTTCTTTATATGGATAACCAGTTTTTTTAAGTGCTGTTTGTTGAAAAGGCTAATTTTTTTCCAATCTATGTTTTTGGAAACTTTGTCAAGGATTAGACAACCATATCTGTGTGGGTTTATCTCTCTATTTTGTACTATTGGTATCTGTGTGTGTTTTATGCTAATTCTTTGCAGTTTTTATTATGATAGCTCAGTAATAGAATTTGAGATCAGGTATTGTGATGTTCTCAGATTTTTGGGGGGTGGATGCTTAACATTGTTTGCACTATTCTGGGTCTGTTATTTTACACTTCCCCACAAAATAGAACTTTTTTGTAGAAATGTGAAGAATGTCATTGATATTTTGATGGAGATTGCATTGTATATTTGTGGTATGTCTACTTTCACAGTATAAATTCTTCCTATCCTTGAACATGGGAGGCAAAAGATCTGACTTTAAGTGCAAATATTCTATTTTGCTTGAGTTAGTTTCTCATTGAGGCCTTTAATTGATTTTTTTTTAAATTTGACTTATTGAGCTCTTTGTTTACATGATTTCTGTGTGGATGTTTTAAAAGATGTCTGTCTCTGGTGAATTTCTCATTCATAATATTCATTGTTTTCCTAAGTTCATTAAACTATCTAGATCTACTCAAATCTTTTTGAGCTTGTTTATAATCATTATTTTAAATTCTTAATCAGACATTTTTCTATATAGTGTTCTTAGGGATTAATTGCTAAAGCGTTATTTTGCTCTTTTGAAGACATCATATTATTTTTTTCACATTTTTGTGCTCCTATATTGAGATTTATGCATCTCATGGAGTTGTTGTACTTACTTATTTTATAGAGTTATTTTTATAGTAAATATCTTTCTCCTGAACTTATGTCTTTTTGTTTCAGGTTGTTATGCAATATTGGCTTGGATTCTTTTGGGAACCAGTGTGCTCTGTTTAAAGCTTTCTTGTCTGTAATATATGCCACAATAGGTTTTACAAGACCAATTGTCTTTGGGCACCAGGCAGATGTGAGGACACTAGCATCCCGGGTAGATTTAATTCATGCAGTAGTCAGTTCTGCATGCCTATTGTATGACTATTCTGACAATAGGAGTAATGGCACCAATTGAATAATGTACATTTCTTCAAGAGCTGCTTAGGTAATTCATAGTGGTTGTTTCAGCAGTACTGGTGCCCGAAAAAAAATTGTTCTCAGTCCTGGCAGTGGTGTAGAACACAAACTCTGTTGGAGGAGGTGATGACAGTGGCAGATGACCTGACAGGTGAAGGAAAGCCTTAAACGGTGTACCACTTGTTCTCAGTACCAAACATGGCATTTTTCAAGATTCATCATGTCACTAGTGGCAGTGAGGGCTGCAGGACTCAATCTTTTGCATCATATTTGAATTTTAGCAGTGTTTCACTTCCATATGTAGCCCAGGGTTATTTGTTCTCAGCCAAACAGTTGTTTGTTATCACATACAACATGGTGGAGTATGGCAGGGGGAACCATGTCACAACCTCTTTGTCATCTGGTATCAGCATCAGCAGTAACGTAGGCCCACATACAGCTGCCTGCTTTTAGTCCTGGCATTTCTTTTAGACCTCATATGGCTGGCCATATTTTAGGCTCAAGAGGAAAATTATCCTAGTCTCAAAGTTCTTGAGGGTTGTTACCTTCATTCTCCTCTTTAACACAGGACAATGAGTGGACATGAATGCTATAGTAACATTTTCTTTGATGTCTCAAGTATAGTTCATGAATTTATTGTCCACTACGTTAGTATGATTGATTGAATATCTGTGGAATCACAGTGATGAGGATATGCAGGAGTTTCTGAACCTAGACCAGTAAAGATTGACAATAGCTCATTTCTCTGGATGGTATATACCTATAGGAGTTTGTTTTCTGCATGTTGGACAGAGGGAAACAGATCATTTATCCAAGGCAAAGCTACTGTGTAGAATTCAGTTTGCTTCCCTAACTGATTTGTAAGCCTATTATGACTGTGGAACTTTCTGGCAACTAGGATTGCCAGTATCCATGTTGATGGAATTTGTTTGAACTCTACCATTTACCTTTTCCAGTTGGGGATCCAAAGAAACTGTTTGCAGGTCAATTTGATCCTCTTTGTATGCTGCTATTCCAGATCTCTCCATCTTATAAAGTTTCATTCTTTTACTTTCTGAGTTCTAACATTCTATCACAGGCATTCATCTCAAAGTGTAGTTATCCACTTGCCTTTTGGTTCTTTGTGCAAGAGTGTTGGACACCTCTATTCAGCTATTTTTATCCATTATTTTGACATTTTGAAAAAAAATCTTTTGCGATAATTTTTTAAAAAATGATCTCAATTTCAATTAGTCTAATATTTTCATACTAAATGAACAAGGCTATAGATTTTTGAGAGATTGCCACTGTGAAGAAGAACCATTATGAAACTGTAGTGTCATTGACAATATGATATCTGTATGTATTATTACTTGTGATGTTAACATTAATCAGATAAGGTGATTCCTGCCAGATGTTTTCATTATATAATTACTATTTTTCCTTTTGTAGTTAAAAGTATTTAGGACAATTTTTTGAGGCTATCCAAATTTCTTATTTCTTTTTCCCTAGTTCCTTTGAGGTATTATTGACAAAAAATTTATATAATTAAGGTGTATAATATTGTTTTGGTATGAATTGTTTTATTCAGCTTTTGTATTGCTGTGAGCACTGTATCCAAAAAGAACAACTTAGAGGAGGAAAAATTTATTTGGTGCAAATGGCTTCAGAGGTCTCAGTCCCCACGTGGCTGACTCCATTGTTTTGGTTACAAGATAAGGCAGCACATTATGGGTGAAGGGAATAGTGGATGTGTGGGGACAGGTGCATGGAGTACTGCATAAGTGGCATATGTTAAGGGCAGCTGAGTGGCAAGGTGCATGAGCAGCAAACCACTTACTCTGTAGGCACAGCACCTGAGTGTGAGGCCACATGTTGCGTTCCCAGTGTTTGCTCCATGGTCTGCTCCTCAATTGGTCACCACAAGGACAGTTGACAAGAAATTGTATTGGTTGCTGCCTATAATCTGCTTAGTTACTGCCCAAGTATATATATATATATGGTAAATGTTCAATAAAATCAGACCTGCTTTCAGCTTGGTCTCTGGAGGTCTTGATTCATGACTTCATAGCCACACTCTCCTCTACCCTGTTCCATGGACCTCCTCACAGGACAAGAGAGAGCTCATGCAGTGGAGAGTTTCTCATTTTGTGACACCATCAGGAGGGAGAGACACAGACAGAAGGAGTCACAGGGCATACTCCCAGTGACTGACCTCCTTTTAGCCATGCCCTGTCTGTCTACAGTTTCCACCCAGTCAATCCATCCAAATTCAGAAGGACTAATTAAGTTACATCTCTAACATCTCGGATAATCTAATAATTTTATATCTGAATCTTCCTGCATTGACAGGAGATTTGGAAAAATACCTCATATCCATAACATCCCACACCTATCCCACATAATCTCATGCCCATCTCAACAGCAAAATTAATTTAGTTCATTTCTGGCAGTTCCATATTCTTAACAGTTTTAGCATTGTCCAAATGTCCACATCTAAAGTCTCCTCTGAGACTCAAGGGAAACTTTTGGCTGTGAGCCCCTGTAAAAATCAAAAGCAAGTTATGGCTGGGGTTGTGGCTCAGTGCTAGTGTGCTCGCTAGCACATGTGAGGCCCTGGGTTTGATCCTCAGCACCACATAAAAATAAATAAATAAAATAAAGGTATATTTTTTAAAGTAAGTTACATATATCCAATACAGAGTGGCATAAATATTTACATCTCAAATGGGGGTATAGGAGCATAGAAAGAAGGGATGGGATTAAAGTGAGAATGAAGCCCAGCCTGCACAAATAGGTCTCCTAACTCTACATCCAATATCTAGGAAAAAGTCTGTGAGATATGCTCTTCAAAGGGCTTGGGTAGCCCAACCTCTTTGGCTTTGCCAGTTTCTGCACACATGGATTCTCTTTGAGCTTGACTTTCTCTGTAGCCAGCACCTTTTCTTAGCAAACTGCATTACTGGAATCTCTTATTTCTGCTGTCTTTATTCCAACTTTGGCATCACTTTTAAAGTTTCATGCATTGCTCTCTCAGTGGCAAACCACAGGGATTCCGACCTAGTACACTTTGCCTGGCCTTCTAAGCCTTCTGATGAAATTTCAGTGGATGAGTCCATGACCACTGAACTTGAATATCCTACATTCTTTGAACAACCAGCTATATATGAATGAAGTCAGGTCTGCTGCCAGTTTCCCCAATACTAGGGCTCCTCAAATCATGGATGAAGTTTTTTTTTTTTTTTTTTTTTTTTTTTTTCCTGAGTGTCCCCATGGCTCAGCATGGTGAAACATCCTAAATCACCCTGTGTTAACAGGAAACTTGATGGTCCCTTATAAAGAAATTTACACTTTTACATCCTTGAACCTGCAATTATGTGTGGTCTTGCAAATTCCTGAAATGCCCTAAAGGAATCTTTCTTATTATCTTTGTCCAAAGTACTTAGCAACTTTATAGGAGCTATATTCTCTTCAACAAACATAACTTCATTGGTGTCAGCTTTATAAGCACTTTTTGGGCCAAACTGCAATATTTTAAAATCCTTTACCTGTTCTCTGCTTCTGATTCTCAGATTAAACCAGGATAAATGCTGTCCATAATATTCATGCCACTGACTGAATGCTATCCTGCCTTGAAATTCTCTCTATCAAATTGGTTAGACACTAACTTTTAAATATAGCCTTTCACAAAGTCTCAGGATATGAGCAAAATGTAACCAAGTTCTTTGGCATAATATAGTGCAAAGTGACCTCTAGTTAAATTCCCCAAACAGACCTTACTTCATTCTGAAATCTCATTAGCACAGTTTACTTTCTATTGGCATTTTGGCCTTCTAAGCTTCCATCAGAATCACAAAATTCTAAGGATTTTCAAGTTTACATCTCTAAACTTTTCAATATTACTCCCAAAATTCAGAGCCAAAATTTTCTGAACCCCAGGGTTCGGTTTATCACGGTAGCAACCCCACTTCTATGTACCAATTTATGTTTTAATGTCAGTTTGTGCATTTATGTGACCAAAATACACAAAAATGGATTAGAGTAGAAAATAATTATTTGAGGCTTATGGTTTCAGAGGTTGCATTCCATAGATTACTGACTCCATTACTGTGGGGAAAAGATGTGGAAACACACCATGGGGGAAGAGTCCAGTGAAGGAAAAGTGCCTAATTCCTGTCAGGGTCAGAAAGGGCAGAGAGAAAAGCAAGAGTTCACAGGGAAGATGCACCCTTCCAGGCCAAGCTCCAGTGATCAACCTTCACCAAGCTCCACCTTCCTATAGTTGCCACTCAGTCCATCCATTCAAAATAAGATGTGCTTATTAGGTCACAACACTCATAATCTAATCATTTCACTTCTCTTGGGGAACACCTCATATCCAAATGCATAATATACATACATGTTGTAAAATAATTACAATCATCTAGCTAATTAATATATATTTCACCTCACTAATAATTCTTTGTGGTGAGACTACTTAAGATCTACTGCCTTAGCAAATTTCTAGCAAGCAATACAATGTTATCTTATTGTGGTATTTTTTTAGAAGCACAGACTGATTAGTTAGGAAAGCAGATATGCATTTAAGGGAGAATTCCAGTTATGCACAGTGGTGTATACCTGTAATACCCTTAACTTGGGAGGCCGAGGCAAGAGGATCACAAGTTCAACGGCCAGCCTTAGCAACTTAGTGAAGCCCTAAGCAACTTAGTTAGACCTTGTCTCAAATTAAAAAGTAAAAAGGCCTGGTGATATAAATCAGTGGTAAAGTGCTCGTGGGTTCAATTCCCATTATCAAGTTAAATAAAGAAAGAGAGAATGAAAAAGAGAGAGAGAGCGAGAGAGAGGGAAGGACAGAGGAACAGAGGAAGGAAGGAAGGAAAGAAATCTTGACAATAACTTTAATGGTAAAGCAAGTAATACAAATTTGAGAAAAATGTAGGGCATTTCAAGAGAGAGAGACCACCAACAATTTTTTATATAGACCCGAGGCTGTTTATTCAATTACCAGATTTTTTTTCATCATATGACAGAAAGTGTATAACATTTGACAGACACCTATTTATTTCAACACCTCAAACCCTGATAGCCACTCTCCTTATTTCATTTAACATAATATACTTCAGGGTCATCCATGATGTAACAAATGTCAGGATTTCTTTATTTAAAGTCTGAATAATTTTCCAATATGTATATGTACCCCATTTTTATCCATTAATATTTTGATGCACATTTAAACTATCTCTATATCTTAGCTATTGTGAAGACTGGTGGAATGAACTTGGGGGTGCAGACATCTCATCGATATAGTGACTACATTTGCAATACAATTAGATTCATTTCTAACAATGTAAATCTATATTATGTTCAACCCATATCTTGATTGTGCACAGTAAAATTCTCTTTACATAATATAAAATATTTTGTGAGTTTAAAAAATACATAAAGTTGTATTACTCTCAATTTGGAATCACACATATAAGTTCTACCACCCCCCAAGTTGTTGCATTTTATCTCTTTACTGTCAACTCCTTTCGTATTTCCAATCGATGGCAACTTCTTACCTGCTAATCCTTTGCCTTTTTCTCAATGGTATAAATGTGTGTAGCCCATTGGTTCTAGCTTTAATCACTTAGGAAAATTCATTTATAATTCATTCAAGTTCTCATTTCAATCAACAATGTCTTTTATTGTTTACTAATATTTTAGTGCATACACATACCATATTTTATTCATTCATACTCTGGTCTATGAATATCTGAATTGATTACAGTTATTAATAATCAAAAACAGATCTTTTATACAATTACAACTACAACTTTTTGAGAGGATGTACATTTTCATTTCACTTCGGAAAAACATGAGAAGTGAGATCATTCCACATACATTATGAGCATGTTGAATTTTATAAAAATGATCAAACTTTTTTTCAAAATAGCTGAGCCATTTTACTTATATGCAAGTAACGTATGAGAGTTTAGCTGTTCTTCATTATCACTAGCATACTGCATTGTAATATTTTGTTCTCATTTTGTTTTTACCATTTTAGTAGGGTTTTTTTAAATATCATACCACTGTGATTTTAATTTGTATTTCAGTAGTATTCAAATCTGTTAAGTATATTTTCATATGATTATTTTATACTTCTATATCTTCTTTGTCTATTTAGATATTTAGCCCATGCTGTGTGCGTATGGGAGGGTGATTTCATATAGTTTACTGTTTTTTAGCTCTTTTAAATTCTGAATAGAATTCCATTCTAGTTGAGTTTAGATAATTTATGTTTAATGCAAGTTTATTACGTTGAACTTAAATCTTTCATCTTGCTAATTGTTTCCTGTATGTCTTACACAGCCTCCTTCAACTTTGACATTTCATACTAATATTATATTATATAATATAAAAACTAGCAAAATGTCACTGATACATCACTGCCAAAAAGATCATGGGTCCTATTTGAAAGTAAAGTTATAAGTTATATAAATATATTGTAAGTTCTAGTAACTAATACAAATATGAAAATGTAATTAACAATAATCCAATAATGGAATAAATCACTCAAAATATTAAATTAATTTTAAAAATCATACAGAAAAAGAAGAAAAAAGGACTAAAATAAGTAGATACAGTTTTACCAGAAACACCTGTTGAAACATACTTTTTTTTTACCATTTGAAGATTTTATTACTTTTGTAGAAAATAAAATGATTCTATAAGTAGATGATTTATATTCAGGATACTTGTTTTGTTCTATACATTGGTTTTTATAGTCTTATGTTAGTACCAGACTCTCTTGATTAACACAACTTTCTAATGTTTTAAGGTCAGAGAGTATAAGGACCAAAAAATATTATTCTGTTTTAAAGAACATTGTGAAGATAAAATGACCTTCAAATTTTTGTATGAATATTAGAATCTGCTCTTCAGTTTCAAAATGATGATGATATCATGGCTGGAATTTCCTTGATTCTATAGATCAATTTTGGTAAAAACTGTATCTTAAAAATAGTGAGTTTTCAATTTGATTTCATTTATCATGGTATATATATATATATATATATAT